>NW_015090822.1:38601-131654 GCF_001431845.1 Calidris pugnax
TTGGCACCGCCGCCGCGCCCCGCCCCGCCCCTGCCGCAACGATCCGTTGTCACCTTCCGCGGCTCCAGCGGAAACACCCCCAGACCCGCCGCGCCCCGCGAGGATTCGCATCCCGCCGGGGCCTGTTTCTGCTTCGTCCGCCCCGCCCCCCCCAGTGCCTCCCTCCGCCAGCGGCCCGGGCACCCCGCGTCTCACCCCCCCAGCCCTCGCCTCAAACCGGCTCCTGCTCGGACAGAAAGCGCTCCGCGCCCCCAGCCCGGCCGGTCACACACCGCCCCCAGCCGGTTTCCTCCAACGGAACGGACAGAAACCACAAAATGACCATCTTTGTCCAGCCGCTTGTTTTTCTGCAGGGCACCGGCAGGAGACGGTAGGCGGGAAGGCAGCAGGGTGCGGGACCGACCGATTGGAACTCCTCAGCCCGGGAGCAGCGCGGAGCAAACCCCTGCCCCGTGTGTGACACTGGTGTCACTTATTGTCGCTGTAGACCTTTGCCTACCTCAGGCACTCGGTGAGTCTCCAAGGCACGTCTTTTAGATGACACAGGATTTTTTATTACACAGTTGCGGGTTTAATGAACCCATAGTGGTACATTCTAAAAGCCTCCCAAGCCTGACACCCGCCACAGCAGCATCTGCACCAAGTTCCAAGTAAGCTTCCACTCTGTCGTCGCTCGAGGCAGAAGCTATGTCCCCAGCACAATGCAGCTGCTGTTTCCAGCTGAACCCAGGGTAAAACAAGTCACAGTATTATCCTAGACCAACCTGAAGCTGGGACTATAAAGAAAACCTTTGTGTGAGTACTTATATGTAGTAAAACACGCTGCAGTTACAGTAAAAAAATGACAAGGCAGCATTCACAAAAGCTCTTTGGTTGAGGAGGGCATTACAGCCACCCTGCATCTTCTCAGCATGTTCTTTTGAATCACCTTCCAGAAGTAATTTTGTCTTTGCTCAATCCCCGTCTGAGGGAAACTTTTTGTCCTGCCACCTTTTCTCTCCACATCCTCCTCCTATAACTCAGATTTTCTGCATTTATCCTCTCTTTCTGATACCATCTCTCACTCATACCATTTGCCTTTTGAAATAAGTCCGCTTTCTCAAACTTTCTTCCCACCATTGTTCTAAGACTGCTTGATCTCCCTCTGGCTTTCCTCTAGGGGTAGCATGCAGAACACAGCCCCAGCAATCTCGGGATCTTCACCGCAGGTAACGATTGAGTCTCCTCAGCAAAACTTCAGGGCCTGACGTTGGACTTAATTACATCGATCTAACTGCACGTTAACTCTACTGGGTGATTTTAGAAGAATCCTACCTGCATTTCGATTGAAGTCCCAAGCAAGTGCAATGTTTCCACTCATCAGGTAGATATGATGACCAGGAAACATGTTCTCTCTAAGAGTCTCTAAGCTTATGGCAATGAATTAAGATCAGCTGCGCGCTCTGCATTTGGACAGAATAAGCAAAACTGATGCAACTGAAATTCCTGAGGGTAACACAGCAACCCGAATATCCCAGATAAATCTCTCTCCAGTTGTACAGCTCTTGGTCTTGGGCCAAAGCCTTTGCTATACACTACGCAGGTTGCATTATCTCCATGCTATTTTGGGTAGGCTCTCTTTAGGGAAAACCTCTGTTGCAATCCCACAGTTTTATCCTACTCCTCACAGGATGAAGTCTTCTCTGGGGTATTTCACTAAATTCTAAAGCAGGATCCGATTTCTGAAAATTTCCAGCAGCAGCAGCCTCCCGTAGAATGCTTCAAAGATAGAGATATTTCAGTCTCGTTTGTAAATATTGATGTATCTTCCTTCCACTCCAGTGACAGGGCCCTGGGCCAGGCTGCAGCTTGCTCCTGTGGTTCAGGACGAAAGCCAGTAACAGAATTACTGCTACCTACTTGAGAAGCAATACTTCTGTTCCGTCTGTGAGACAAGTGCCAAATGAAGCAGATAAGTGATTACAGCAGAAAGAACATTTCCCTCTGGCAGTCTGACTCCTTAATGCCAAAGTAACAATGCTGGTGCTAAGGTTTAATGTGACGGTTGAGCTAATCCCTGCTGCCTCCAGCTGACCGTTCGCCACCTTGTTGGGCTATTTCAGCCTACTGAAGCAGCAGGGAAGTGCTCACCTTTCCAGGAGAGCGGGACTGGGAAGCGGCAGTTTGGTGCAATGGATCCCAAGCGCGTTTCCTCGCACACCTACACTAGTGTTACAGTTCGCACCTACTGAGAAGAGCAGCCCCATTCACCTCCCTTCCAGATGTGCCTTCCTGTCTCCTTGGTACAGCATTCCTGCTTTTGGAGGGTGAACATTCTGCAAGTTAGCATTCTGAACCGGGTCACTGCTGGACCAGGCAAGAACCACTGCTGGCATCGGTACAGTGGAAGGAACTCCCAGCCTGGAAGAAGAAGGAGGACAAGATCAGGATGGCTCCCTTTTTGCCCAAACTGCCATTAGCTCAGCCTTAGCTGCCAAATAAAGCCACGCTCTGACCCCAAAGGCACTTAAAAACTAGGTTCATTAGCCCTTTTTCTTCACAGGAAATACTGAAGTTTGTGGGGCAAACTCAGGTCTGCAGGGCCCAAGACAATCCTGCCCTTGACAGAGCTGCACGTGACCATTGATTGAACTGTGTTAAACAGAGTCTTACACAGATGCATTTCATGTTCTCCCCTTAAGGTATTCAGTCTTCATCCTCACATTCTATCCAGCTCTACTTCTGGGTAGGAAGCAGGGCATTCATACCTCTTTAGCCTATCACCCTGGCTCCCTCGTGCTTCTCCCCAGTTTCTTTTTGTCCTCAAGTTTCTGACCAAAAAAGAACCCCCCACTTGGCTGGGTGTTCTTTGGAGAGAGACCTGTCACTTCCTGACCCACGACATGCAGATGCTCCGCTGCTCCAGCTGAGTCACGCTGAGCAAAATGACGGCCAGTACCTGACAGCGTGGGTGCAGGCCTGTGAGCTGGGTAAGGTCTGTGCTAGTTAATGCTTGCTTGGGAAAGACTTACTAAAGAACAACCACAATAAATGATGCTTTATGTGCTACTATCTTCAAGCTACAGTCTAAGCTCTGTTAACGCCATGATTTGCCTGTGGTATTGGTAGGTAGAAATGCTTGTTGCTGTGACTTTGCAGTCATGTCACATTATAAACAGTAACACTTGCCAGTAAAGAAAGTGGAAAAATTTGAGCCTAAGAAAGATCTGTATTCCATCTGACCTCCCCCCTTGCTACTTGAGTTGAATACTTGCACTATAAATTATTACTTCCTGCACTAGTCAACACAAACATACATATATTGCAAGCTATCCCCATGCTGAAGGGCACAAAAATTACCCACTACACTTTTAAAGAAACACTTCCACTCTGAAGGAAGAAAGATCAGGCCATGGTGCATAGACAAGAAAAAAAAAAAAAACAAACCCAAAGCAGCCTGCAAAAACTGTCCCCCAGGGCTCAAAAAAGTGAGAAGTGATTTACATGCCCAAAACAAACCACTTAAGCCAATAAAATTTACAAAACCCAAAATAGTTTTATTTACTTTTCATATATCTGCCTCCATGAGACATTTTGCAAACATGCTAAGGCTACAAAATGTCCAAGTTGACAAAGACATGCAACGCTGACCATTCAGTAAGTCACGGCTATTAGAGGAGCGACCGTGCCCACCTGGGCACCGGCCCCGTGGGATGGGGATGGTGAACAGTGACCACGGCAACGCGCTACGAGGGACCCAGTAACCTGAGGTAGGTCTCTTTACAGTAAGAAAATGATGTCCTACACCAGTGTTACATCCTGATCAACAGGAACCTGTTTAAAGTTCCAGAAGACGTCGGGTGGGGGACTGTTTCCTTAACAAGTGCGCAATAAAGAAACAGGAAATATTGGTGTTGATTAACCTTAGTATAAGTGAGCAGAACAAAGAGTTAGTGTGACCCATGCTGATGAAAGCCACTGAGGAGTGTTAGCAGCTTCAAGATAAAGGAGACAGTCAGCTGAAGCAACTCTGAAAAGGCTTTCCTGCTAGCATACAGGGTATTATTTGAACCTTTTGATTGATCTGTCATAGATCGTTCCATGAACAGTTAGATTTTGGTTGTGTTAGATCAGCGAAGCAGGAAGAGCTTGGGCTTGCTTGCATTAAAATAAACCCTGCTGATAACAGTAAGAAATACTGTATCAGAACACTGAGAAAATATGAGGCCTTATAGTGACCCAGAAGTGGTTCTCCGCTCAGGAGATCACTAAAAACCCTGCTTTGGGAAAGCATCATGGGAAGCAGCAGCCGCTGCCGTGGTGAACATTAGCAATGCTCCTAACAGCTTTGATAAATTACAATGCAATAGAGTTACACCACAGAGCTCTTCTCCCCTGCGCTAGACAACAAAGATGTGACAATAAAGGACACTATTGCAAAGCTTCACTTCCACTCAGACACGCAGAAAATCTGGCACTAGGAAAAGACCGACTGTAAAAGACAAAATGGTGTCTGATACAGTCCAATAACAAAGCCAGATCTCTGGTACCATAAACTGTACAAAAATGATAGAAAAGAATATGCACTGTTATTAATACAGTGCTTATTTTAATATAAAATAAACAGCTTACATTTCCACTGTAAATATAGGCTATATACAGAATTATGTATAGATATAGCTACATGTATAAAGCTTCATTATAGGCCTCTGATACATTTATAACTATGGCTCCCTGAGCCATTTGTAGAGTGCATTTAATAACAAAAAATTAGTAATATGATTATGGAATAAATACAATTAAAAAAAAAACATGAAGAATTCTTCTGACAGTTTTAAAAATCTCTCTGGCTTGACACATTGTGCTGAAAATTAAAAGATGAAAAGGCAATAATCTGCTTGAAGGAGGAAGAGGAAGAAGAGCTGGCCTGCCACAGGCAGAGAGTGTAGCTCTCCAAAATTAAAGTGACTTTGCCCTGAATTTTAGCCCTTGACAGCAACCTTGTTCTCCGCAGCAGCAAACATAGCATAGAAGCGCGAGTTCTCATTGGCCAGAAGGGCAGACGGCGTGTCGAATTCCACTACCTAAAAGCAAACAAGGCAGGTAAAGTCAGTCAGTAAAATCCAGCAGAAAATGAATTCCCAACCCTTGGACTCATGACTCTTATTCTTCAGAGAGGTCTGGAGAATAAGTCTGATGAGGAGCAGCTGAGGGAGCTGGGGGTGTTCAGCCTGGAGAAAAGGAGGCTGAGGGGAGACTTTCTCGCTCTCTACAGCTCCCTGAAAGGAGGGTGTAGGCAGGGGGGGGTCGGTCTCTTCTCCCAAGGAACAGGCCACGGGACAAGAGGAAACGGCCTCAAGTCGCGCCAGGGAAGGTTCAGATTGGATATTAGGAAAAATTTTTACACTGAAAGGGTTATTAAGCATTGGAATGGGCTGCCCAGGGAAGTGGTTGAGGCACCATCCTTGGGAGGTATTTGAAAGCCGGGTTGACATAGTGCTTAGTGACATGGTTTAATGATAGGTTTTATCTGGCTTAGCTTGATGGTTGGACTTGATGATCTTAAAGGTCCCTTCCAACCCAGACAATTCTATGTTTCTATGATACAGCAGTGAAGAAGCCAGAACATGGCAGCAATCTTCAGATCAGAGAACAGACATTGAAAGTATGTGCATCTATGCCTAAATACTGTAACTTGGGATGCTTCAGACTAGCTCAGACAAACACTGAAACTACCTATCAGAAAGCAATCTCTGGTGGCTCTGGCAAGTAGAGGCAGATGCTATGGGCTTTTGCCTTCTCTACCTTTAAAAGCTTTGCCAAATGTTCTTATATTTGATTTAACTGTTTATGGCTCCCACATGGAAGCCTTAAAGTGGGTAAAGTATCTCTCATGTGCCTGTTGGATAGCACATGGCTTCATGAATGTAATGGGAAACTGCCACTGAGCCCCATCAGAGATACTTACGTTATTACTCATCTGAGAATTAACCTACCACGGACGTTTCAAAAACACTTTTTAAAGGGAGACTGTTAGTCTATAGCATTTACTTGGAGTGTTAAAGAAGTTTTGCCCTCTTTGGTCTTGTCACGGTTAGGCAATAACTGATTCTATTGAAGTATTATTACCAAAGATGTAAATAAACACAGTGGATTTTCCACCCTGCAATACCAGCTGTTACTTCAGTTCAGCCTGCACACACAGCACCACCAGACTGCAACAGGAACTGCAGCCACTAAAGTCTTGCTGCTTACCTGTCCTTGTGTTAGCACCATGATCCGATCGCAGCCCAATACCGTATGCAGGCGATGAGCTATTGTTAACATAGTGCAGTCTGCAAATGCTTCTCTGATGGTCTCCTGAATCAGTAAGTCTGTCTCTGTGTCCATAGCAGCTGTTGCTTCATCCAGTATCAAAATCTGAAAGCAGCACATAATCCTGGCTGTTACCCATAGTAACTCTTTCCCTCCCTGAACAAAAAAATATGTAGAGTGGGCAAAATTACCATGACCAAGAGTTGTCACAACTGGCAATCGCTACAGAGCTGTGGTCACAAAGGTAGTTTTCACAAGCACCATTTCAGTTTTCTGTATGCAATTGCCATCAACAGTTACCCTATGGATCACACTTGCATTTTATGGTCACATCCTACAGCCATGAGATGTTTAGGGTCTGACCTGGGCCTCAAGTTCCCACTACATTCAATTTTACATTCAGCAGCTAAATCTCAAACACAAATTTTAATGGTAAACTAACCTGACGCATTCTTGGTGGTGATAGTTCCTTCTGCAATGAGTCAATAATGACCAGGCTTACTAGCTTTCTTATGCTGGAAAGAATTACCATTCCTCTCAGACTCAAATATAAACTGATTTGGAGCAGTTTCTTGTCAAAGCTGAACTAGACTTGATTTGTGCAGGTACTGCAGAGAGAGCGGTAACTTCTGCTGAGTAGTCTTGGCTTTAAAACAGATTCAGAGGGAACCTTAAAATATGGCACGCAATGTTTAAGAAAAAAGGATGTTAAAATGAGAATCCTGGTCAATCTCAATCCAAATGTCCTTTCTCACTGTAATTATTTGTCTACCATTCCTGCAAAGCCCGTAAACTTCACTGGCACAGCACGGCCCCAAATTTCACTTGGAGGCTACATTTTAGTGGAACACCACGGAGAAGGAAAGTACTTGGCTAACATTTACAAAAAGGTGGAAGGAGGAAAGAATTTGATGCTCACCAGTAACAGGACACTCTGAATAAATGATCAGGCCAGTCCAACACACTATTATCACCATTAGCAAGCAATACCTTTCTGCAGCTGGCAACAGATGCCCTTCTAGTTGTTCTAACCCTACACCACCTGTGGGTTGCAATAACTGATGGTGTGATTCCTCTGGCAGATAGAATGAATCTGGCACAAAAAGGTTTGCTTAATGCTATCCATTTGCCAAGTCTAGCTGTTCCTCTCATCACTATACTCACCTTGCAACGACGCAGCAGAGCTCTAGCTATGCACAGCAACTGTCTCTCTCCAACTGAGAAGTTTTCCCCATTTTCCATCACTTCTGAGTCAAGTTTCATAGGCAGCTGGGCAACCTGTGTGGGAAAGAAGAGGCAAAAAACCTCGTGTGAAACCTGAGCGTTGCACAGACTTTTCGTATCTTCATGGTATAAGACAATCAGTTACTCCTCCTGCAAATCCAATTTTGCCCATGTTCCAAAATATCACTTTGTTGACCATCTCTCCCTCTCTCTGTTGAGGAAATTAGCAACAAGCAACTAATGCTAAAACAACAACACAACATCAGACCTGCTCAGTCCGGTCCAAAGGTCTGTGACTCAGCAATAGCTCCTGAGAACACTACTAGTTGCTAAGCTAGAAGAGCTGTATCCTCTCAGGAAGCAACTTTAGAATGACTTAAGAACAAAATATTTGATTTCTAGAAAAAAGCATGCTATATACAAAATTGTGTCACCATGAACACAGATCTCCTGACAGTCTTTCTCGCCAAGAGAAAAGAGTGAACCTAGTCCCTGCAGAAGTCCCTGCAGCATACGTACTACAGCCACACATGCAGCCCCACGCCACTGACGTACAAGAAAAGAAACTTGAAATGTCACAGCAATGAGACCTGCTGCAGAGAGCCTCACAAAGGGCAGATTTTAAGTTCAGTCTAAATATGCATGTGTGACATTTACACTCACAAATGTAAATGCAGAATGCACATCTAAGGCACACATAGAGAAATATCACATGACATATTGTAACACCTTAGGAGTTTCCTGTGATGAAGCAACACTCTGTTATGCTATAAACTAAAAAAGTAAACATCCAAAATGTGGCATATTCTCCAAAAATTCAGTCTCTTTACTAGAAACAAAGAATAGCCAATAAGGGAAAAAAAATCCAAAGAAAAAGCTTTATCTAAAGGCCTCTGAAGAACCTATTAACAGAACATGTAGGTTTAAAAGCCAAAACACAAACATGTATCTCATGGGGCACATAATACTTACACACTCCTTCATATGAGTCCTTTCCAAAGCATCCCAGATTTGTTCCTCACTGTACTGATTGAAAGGATCCAAATTTGATCTGGAGGGGGAAGCAGAAAACATAACCAGAATTTTTATTCAGCAACGAATGGCAAAACAGCAGTGTGCTAACTCATCTGGATGGATGATCCCGTCTTCCCTTCCACTGACAGAATTTCCTTGCCAAGAAATCAGATGCTCCCAGAACACTAGTGTTAGGGTACCCAAAGAGCAAAGAGTAGAGAAAGATACAAAAACTAAACAAGATAGCAAGACCTTTTTAGAGGATGATTACATCCAGTTCTGCATTGTGACAGCTAAAATCATTTAGCTATGCTTTTTTATGTTTCAAAAACAGAGAACAGAAACTAGGATGCCTGAGAACTAAAATCTCACCAGGCACCTATTTAAGTTCAAGTATAACGTGGTCACTCTCTTTTTCCTTCTTGCTGCCTTCTAATCTCACTGACCTCACAGTGCCACTGAATAGCACAGGTTCCTGAGGAATGATTGAGAGTTTGCTGCGAAGATCTGCCAAACCAATGTCATTTATTTTCACACCATCAATTTTAATGCAGCCTCCAGACAGTTCAACCAGACGAAAGAGTGCCATTCCAAGGGAAGACTTCCCTAAAAATGAGACAGGAAAAGCAATACTAGTGTTTCTACAGTCAGCAGCTTTTAGATGAGAATGCATTTTAAAAGCTGTCCATCTGTAAGAAAAGTGTTTTAACACCATAAAGTCCCCGCAAACGATACTGGTAAATGCTGAGATTCAGTATTTAAACTTCTAAGCAATTGTAGAGGCAGCTTTTCATCTCCTCTCACAGAAGCTGCCCCTGGAGAGACACCCCACCCCTGCTACCAAAACCTTGCCACGTCAACCCAATACAGCAATATTAATTGCTTATTTAGAAACTACATTTTGGAGCTGGTTTAAGTGATCTCACAAAAGCAGTTTTGATTCTTCACATTAGAGATTTCTGAGATAGCTTAGAGCCAAACCTGGCTGCAGCATCAGTACAGAAAACTTTCAAGAGTCAAACTGCAATGAGCATGTTGTAGGAAGTGTTCTGTGTTGACGAATGGCTTGGGGTTCTACAGTTATGAGTATACCAGCTCAGGCATCGCAGGATATCCCTCTACTTTAAATGAAAACTTGTTTTCATTATTGTTTACAGGGATCCTACTTATGCATGCGCATGAACAGAATCCATCACTGAGACCGCTGGACCACTCCTGTGCAATTAACGATTTATTGAAACACAGAGAACACAGAGGAGAATCGATACGACTCCTCCACTCTATTCCATTCGCATTCTGTCAAAGTAGTAATTTAACTCTGCTTAGTGTTTTTCCTTACCTGAGCCTGTCCTTCCCACAATGCCAATCTTTTCCTTCGGTTTGATAGTAAAGGACACTTTTTTAAGTACTAGAGGGAGGTTCTCTCGATACCGCATCTCTGCATTTTCAAAAACAACTTCACCTTCCTGTGGCCAGTCCAGAGGAGGAGTTTTATTCTTAATTCGAGCAGGAGCTTCCAAGGAAAGTGTCTTTAAAACAAAACCAGAAGTTCAATTTCCAGTAACCAAAACACCAGAAAAGGAAAATTACCAGTTGCAGCATTCAGCAGGAGTTAGTTCTTCCCTGCAGACTTGGCCCATATCAGTTGATGGCAGTTTTATGATGAGCTATGTGGCTGGATACGGGCCCAGTGGCTCAGAGGTTTGCTGTGTTACATTGACCACACTGCTATTCCCCTCATGTTGCCACAATAATGACATTGGTCCTTCTACACAACAATTTTTTCATCAACAGAATTCAAAATGTATTTTAGGCCTATTTATGAGCACAATCCTATTGAGTTTTGTGACACTCCAAAGAGCAGATATTTCTGGATGCAAAATCTGCTGTATTTCTACATCTCATTTGCTATGCCATCTCAAGGTCACCTCTGCCAATTCTGACACAGAAGAGAACGTCCATATGACACATTGGACAAATGCTCCTCCTCTTCCTCATTTGCCCCTGTTCTATTAAATCACCAAGCCAGTCAGGCCCCTTCCAGCTTACTCACTTTTGCTGGTTTAATCTGCCCCTTAATAGGTCCCTCATTAAGCAGTTCACAGATTAAGCAGAAAAGCAGAGCCTCTGGAAACCAAAGATGTGCTTTTACAGCATGTTTAGAATGAAGCCAAGGTCACTTCCCCATATTTGGCACTAGTAGCCTCAGAGAATGGCAGAAATCCTGTCATGAAAGTCCTCTCATGTAACTTTAAACACAAAGTAAGAATGTCCAACTGGATCAGGCCCTGTAAACTCCTTTATGGTCACAACAAAGTAGCTAGCGTTTCTGGAGTGTGATTTTTCTCATTCTAATATAAACACTTAGAATGTGTAATAAATTGCCCTCTGGAGAGAGCTATTTCCTACACTGACTACAGAGAGATCCCACAGGGACTATGTCAATCGTGGACATCTGCATCTAGTTAGAGGCAGATTAATTGTACCCCAAGGATTTGAGAAAAACAGCAATCCTCTACAGTAGTACTCCAGTTCCTTGAGCCTGGTGATCCCAACAGCAACCTTGAAGCCCACACTGAAGAAGCCAAGGCTGGGACTCGGTATGACACAGAACCCACACAGTGTTTCCCTGTGCACCCACCACTTCGCATCAGATTCAAACTAGTTTTACAGTTTTATAATAAAGTGGCTGTCTACAGATCCATGTGAGAAAAATCATAGAAAGTGTTGCTTAATAGTGATATCAAATGATAGTAACTTTACCAAAAAAACCAAACCAAACAACCAAACACTATAACAATAACTTAAAAAGACAACCAAAACAACTACAGGTTTTGCCACTGAAGTGATAAACCCATCTCAGCCCAGTGAGATACCAGGCACTATCTAGCACACAGTTTTCAGCTAGTGTGGTCCATACACAGAACTTTTCTACTTAGATGTCACAAGAGGACAGGGAGAGTGGGCAGTTTTTATTTTTTTTTTCTTCAGTATTAAACCCATAGGCTTAGAAAAGTTCTATAAATATCAACTACTACATAGCCCCGATTTACCAAATATATACATAAGTCTCTTCAAAGTTCAGAGGGAATATGTATTATGTATTAAATTAAAAAGCGTTTCCACCTCAAAGATCAGACCCAGTAGAAGGCTTTCTCCTGGCCACACTTTCCCCATTGACCCATACCCAGTTCTGCACACACAAATCCCAATAATGAAGAAAGGGTTACAGATAATCAGAGCGATCAGGGCAGCTTGCTAAGTGTTTAGCCTGGCACATTTCTCATGCTTGCAATAAAAGCAATTCATTGACTTTTTAAGCATATAGAAATATATGAGAGAGCTGTGGAAAATGAAGTACACTTATTAGGATGAAGTAGAATTACCTGTAGATAAAGTAACAGTTATCTGTGTTTAAATGAAGGAGTTCCACTAGATTTGGAATGAAGGATGCCAGAACACCATCCTTTTACTGTAAAATATTGCATTCAATTCCCAGTTACCCCTTTCACACACTCTACTGTCCACTGAGAAAGTCAGCAAACTTTCAATACTCTTCAGTGATGACAGGTAAGCCATGCCTGTAAACTTAGTTACCTGACAGCTCTTGTGCCATTCATCCTGCCAACACTTATATACATGCTTCATAACTCAAATTCACTCTGCAGTATTACAGTACATGCACTGATACATTCACAAGATCAGAAACGTATATTCTGTACTAAGGCAGACTATGCCTGACTTTTTCTTCTGCCATCAAAATAATAAGCAACAAATTTTACAAGAAGCAGTTGAATGTACTCTTGTCCTACCTTGATATAGTGATCAATCCTCTCCACTGAGGTGAAGCGAGCTTCTGTCTCTGAAGCAAGTCTGACTGTAAACTGGAATAACCCTGTTAACTGGAGTGATGGGAGAAAGCAAAGACATATTTAGAGAGCTGTGATTTATTACTGAATTAAGAGATGAACCTAAAGGACAGAGTGGCCAGCAGGAGTGGGGCAGTGGTTGTTCCCCTGTACTGGGCACTGGTGAGGCCCCACCTCGAGGGCCGTGTCCAGTTTTGGGTCCCTCATGACAGGAAGGACATTGAGGTGCTGGAGCGTGTCCAGAGAAGGGCAACGGAGCTGGTGAGGGGTCTGGAGCACAAGCCTTGTGAGGAGTGGCTGAGGGAGCTGGGGGTGTTCAGCCTGGAGAAAAGGAGGCTGAGGGGAGACCTTCTGGCTCTCTCCAACTCCCTGAAAGGAGGGTGTAGCCAGCGGGGGGGGCGGTCTCTTCTCCCAAGGAACAGGCAATGGGACAAGAGGAAATGCCCTCAAGTTGCGCCAGGGGAGGTTTAGGATCGATACGATGGGTGGACTGTTCAGTGGATAAGAAATTGGCTGGATGGTCGCATCCAGAGGGTGGTACTCAAAGGCTTGAAGTTCAGATGGAAAGCAGTGACAAGTGGTGTCCCTCAAGGGTGCGTGCTGGGACCAGTACTGTTTAACATTTTTATCAATGATATAGACAGAGGGATTGAGTGCACCATCAGCAAGTTTGCAGATGACACCAAGCTGTGTGGTGTTGTCGATACACCAGAGGGACGGGATGTCATCCAGAGGGACCTGGACAGGCTGGAGAGGTGGGCCCAGGTGAACTTCATGAGGTTCAACAAGAGCAAGTGCAGGGTTATGCATGGAACAATCCTTGCTATCAATACAGACTAGGGGATGAGGTATCAGAAAGCAGCCCTGAGGAAAGGGACTTGGGGGTGCTGATGGAAAAGAAGATGGACATGAGCAGGCAGTGTGCAGTTGCAGCCCAGAAGGCAAATCACATCCTGGGCTGCATCAAAAGATGCGTTGCCAGCAGGTCCAGAGAGGTGATTCTTCCGCTTTACTCTGCTCTGGTGAGACCTCACCTGGAGTATTGTGTGCAGGTCTGGAACCCTCAATATAGGAAGGACACAGACCTGATGGAGCAGGTCCAGAGGAGGGCCACTAAAATGATCAGGGGGTTGGAGCACCTCTGCTACGAGGACAGGCTGAGGGAGCTGGGGTTGTTCAGCCTGAGAAGAGGAGGCTCCGGGGAGACCTAAAAGCAGCCTTCCAGTACCCGAAGGGGGCCTACAGGAAGGCTGGGGAGAGTCTGTTTACAAAGGCCTGCAGTGACAGGATGAGGGGCAATGGCTTTAAGCTGGAGAAGAGCAGATTTAGATTGGAGATGAGGAATAAGTTCTTTACCGTGAGGGTGGTGGAGCACTGGAACAGCTTGCCCAGGGAGGTGGTTGAGGCCCCTTCCCTAGAGACATTCAAGGTGAGGCTCAACAAGGCCCTGGACAACCTGGTCTAGTTGGGGGTGTCCCTGCTGACTGCAGGGAGGTTGGACTAGATGACCTTTGGACCTTCCAGCCTGGACCATTCTATGATATTGGGAACAATTTCACAGAAAAAGGTTATTAAGCATTGGAATGGGCTGCCCAGGGAAGTGGTTGAAAACACTGCAGGCAACACATCAGGACATCAGTTTGGCAGATGTCTGATGGACCATCAATCCAATTTCTGAAATATCCAGGAAAATTGCAATATAAAGCATATGAAGAGCCTCAAACTGTTTCTATTTCATCATTTAAAAAGAGGCAGCTCCCCAGAACAATATCCTTAAGCACCTAGCTCCTCGTAATTTGGCTGCTAGAAAAAGGTCCTGACTCTAAATTGCTTTCGCTTCATTACCAAAAGGGGTAACAGCATCTTTTTCCATTGTAGTGCATTAAGGAAAGTTTTCAGTGGTATGTTGCTTGTACTTACTAGCAATAACTGCTTTGTATGAGAAATTAAATATCACAGAATGTGGACATACTCACCTGCACAGCATATGAGATAGCCAGCCCAGCATAGGCAGGAGGAATCTGGCCATGCATTAAGACGATCATAAGGCCAGTGGTTGTGATCAGAGCAATGCTGATGACGTCTAGCCGTACAGCCAGCCAGCGCATTGCACAGCTGAACAGGTAAAACGGTGCCTGATTGTCATCTAGCAGCTCCTGATACCTGGAGTAAATACAGGAAAGGTTAGTAGACCTCCACGAGTCTGACGTTCTACAAATATCAGAGATACTTAAAAGCCTGTTCCAGCATCAGAACTCTGGGTAGGAAGACTAGTACATCACTGACATAAAGTCCCAAACTAGGCCATGAAAGCAGGGTTTATAAACTTTACCCAATAATGTCAGATATCTACTTAACTCAAACTCTTGGAAGTCAAGTTACCAAGTTTCTGTGTACAATGATGAATTGTACTGGGGGTGAATAAAAATTCAGGGACATTACACACATTTTCACCACAACTTCCCCTATGCAAGGCCTCCCAGAGGATGCTTGACAGCTACAAATTATTCAGTGGGTAACAGCAGCAACGCTTCACAATACGCACAAAATATGTGCTGTTTTATACACAAGTGTAAAACTGAAGTTACACTAAGTTTTGACAGGACTGCTGACACTAATTAAAACATATCAATAACCATTTCATTTACAATCATGACACTGTGAGGCTGGGAGAGCGTATTTAAGGGGAGACACTTAAGAGATTCACAAAACCAGTACCTACATTTTCAGATCATGCCACTCAGTTTTACACCCGTCACTGTTGCACAGTGTGTGCAGAACCATAGTGCTCCAGCACCAGCAATGCTAAGGGACCTCTATTTTCACCTCTGCAACCTTTCATCTAAGCTGGTGCAGTGGTGTCTTTCCAGAGCCTCTGGCAATTTTCCCTGTGCTTTCATGCTTGTTGGTCTCATGACCTTGCACCTGCAAAACCCTGATATGGTTATGGCAGGTTCTCATGGGAAGCAACTACCACTCACATGAGAAGTGTTTCACTTTTTCTCACTAACATTTGCTTTGCAGATTTTAGTTTATACTAGAGAACAAGCAGCATCGTGCACAACATGGTGGCTAACAATCAAATCCTTGATAAATGCTATCCAATTATACATGTGCAAAGAGTAATAGCTCATCAATATGCACACTAAGGTTTTGGTAATGTCATTACAAGGAGAAACAACCGACAGAAAGTATGAGCAGGACCTGATGAAAAGTATATACTACTAGGGAAAAAGAATGGCCAAAAAGTTGCCTTTACCATTCTCATTGCCACCTGCTGCACTGCAGAACACTCCAGAGGAGGGCATTCATCTGGGACCCCATCACTGTTCTTCCCTTGTTGGCTACAGAAGTTTTCCCTTTCCCTTCTCCTTCTCCCTCGTATGTTCCCCAAAAAAGTAACTTTCACTCTTACAGCCAATGTATGCCATCAGCTGTAGACCCCATTAATAAATCTTTCAGGATATAAACTCATTGCACACTGCTTTGTGCTCTACCACTGCCAGACAGATATTCAGACTGACCTGTGCAGAAATTCCTGTCCTTTGTGGTAGGCATGGATTGTGGAGAGACCCTGTATGCTAGATGTAATGTGAGACAGGAATGGAGACTGCGTGATGTTGTCCAGACGCTTGAGCTCTCGAATAAAAACTCTGGAAGGAAAGAAGTACTTTTAAGTGACATGTACAACCACCAAATGCCAACCACTATATTGATGCATATATACCTGAAGAACCTTATGTCCTTAATAACAGGTCAAAGTATCTCTACTTTTACCCAAAACAGCTGATGCACTTACCTAGATACAACATGCAAAACTGTGAAGAGGACAATGAGGGGCCCAACTGCCACCAGGAACCAGGGGAAAACCCCAGAAATTACCCCCACACAGAAGAACACAAGGATGACATTCTGGATGAACATTTCTGCTTGAAATGGCAAACGAACATCAACTGGAAAAGATAGAGGGAAAAGAGGAAAATCATAGAATCATATGGGGTTGGAAGGGACCTCTGGAGATCATCTAGTCCAACCCTCCCGCCAGAGCGGGTCTACCTAGAGCAGGTTGCACAGGAACTTGTCCAGGCAGGGATTGAATGTTTCCAAAGAAGGAGACTCCACCACCTCTCTGGGCAGCTTGTTCCAGGGCTCTGCCACTCTCACAGTAAAGTTCCTCTTCACGTTATGGTGGAACTTCTTATACTCAAGTTTGTGCCCATTTCCTCTTGTCCTGTCACTAGGCACCACTGAAAAAAGACCAGCCCCGTCCTCCTGACACCCTCCCTTTAAGTATTTGTAAGCATTGATCAGATCCCCCCTAAGTTTTCTCTTCTCCAGACTATAAAGACCCAAGTCCCTCAGCCTCTCCTCGTAGGAGAGATGCTCCAGGCCCTTAATCATCTTTGTGGCCCTTTGTTGTACCCTCTCCAGCAGTTCCCTGTCCTTCTTGAACTGAGGGACCCAGAACTGGACCCAGTGCTCCAGATGGGGTCTCACCAGGGCAGAGTAGAGGGGCAGGATGACCTCCCTCCACCTGCTGGCCACGCTCTTCTTGGTGCACCCCAGGATGCCATTGGCCTTCTTGGCCACAAGGGCACATTGCTGCCTCATGGTCATCCTGTTGTCCACCAGGACTCCTAGGTCTTTCTCCTCAGAGGTGCTCTCCAACAAGTCAGCCCCCAACCTGCACTGGTGCTTGGGGTTATTTCTCCCCAGGTGCAGCACCCTACACTTGCCCTTCCCCTGCACTTGCTTCCCCCTGCACTGGCTGCTAGGAGTCCACATGCAGACTGTAAGTACAAAAGAACCTCCACATTTTCTTCTCTAAAAGTGAACAGACAGACTTGAGATATTAGCTGCCTTCTAGAATCACAACCCAGGTACGTTCCAATTCCTTCTTCGTCTATTACAAGTACGCCTTGAATGGATATAGGGTACGATCACCCCAACAGCAAGAGGCTGGAGAGTATCAAGAACTGGAATGTCTGAAGGGAATGTGGGATCTACAGTGCATACAGTGAGAGATACCTTCATCCATGTCTTTGGAAAACCTGTTGAGAATCCGCCCAGTGGGTGTAGTGTCAAAGAACTTCATGGGGCTGCGCAGAATCCTTCGAAAGAGCTCATCATGGAGCCTTGAGGATGCTCTGAGAGTTCCCTGATAATGCAGAAAACATTGCAGCATTATGAAAAGATGTTTGCCTTCCTGTCACTGCTCCTCCCCTGGGCATCAAAACATCCTGCTCATTTTCTTTCTCCAACCATAAGGTTTTTTTCCTTGCATTCTGTGCTTCCAACCAGTGGAACGAAGCATTAATTCGGGAAGAAGTTTAGCAGAAAGCATGGTGCAGCCCCAAGAGATGACTTACGGAAACCTCACAATCTGTGATCTGACTTCCTCTGGTTCAAAGTCTCTCTTGGGAGGTGACCAAAAGAACCACAGTGACAGCAGAATTGGGGAGGGGAGGTAGGAGTGAGGTAAGGAAAACAACAGCATTGGCACATACCTTTACAAAGACAACACCACGAACAGCTTTCAGGATCAACATAACTGCCATCGACAGTGCATAGATGCCAGCATAGTAATGCATGTGAGGATTATCTTTCATACTGTTGCTTACGACAGTCTCATTTCCCAAAGTCACAGTGGTGTTCTGCAGAAAATTCAAGGTTTCAGTGAATAGTTAAGACAAGGATTAAGAATGTACACATTACATGTGATAGAATTTAACTGTCCTCTGTCCCCTTCCACCAGATTGATATTTCTTCTTTAAATAAAGCACTACAATGATTGTTGAATACTTCAGAAAGTTCTCCCTAGCAGAGATACTGGACATGCAGATTTGTAGCCCTTGGCTTTTTCCTACAATATCTGTGAAAATACA
The DNA here is from genome assembly GCF_001431845.1 of Calidris pugnax. Taxonomy (NCBI): domain Eukaryota; kingdom Metazoa; phylum Chordata; class Aves; order Charadriiformes; family Scolopacidae; genus Calidris; species Calidris pugnax. The sequence continues at coordinate 56,888 of NW_015090822.1, forward strand.
ACAATACCTGCTTCATTTGATCCCTAATCTCTCATTCCATGCTCATCATTTCTTGCGTCCTTTGGAACAACGCCAGATACTACCACTCCTATTACACAGCAATATTCACCTTGGATAGGTTGTACATCATCTTCTTATCACACACAGTTGTTACTTTCTGCCAGCATGCAGTAATTTCTTTGCTGTCACACTAACATTCTCATTCTCTTTTTAATTTTTTTTTTCAATTTTAAAGTATGTTTAAGGACCTCATTGCTTATTTTAATATTGTTGGCCATCTGCACTTCATTATTTCCTCCCTGAGGTTAGTAGTTTGCTCACCCTGCCCAAAAAAACCCCCAAACAATCCTGCAGTTATATTCGAATCTTTAAATGCAAGAAGACTTGCAATCAAAGCCCCCAGAGTGGGAAAACTCCCAAACCATCATCCCAGGTCATTACAGTATTCAGAGCAATTCCCAAAAGTCATTTGACTTAAAGCCATAATCCTGTTAGATGTAAGGTCACATTCAAACAAAAACAAGCGTTAAAATTAATAATTCTTCCTGCAGCTTGTTGGCTGCCTTCACATTTTCACTTCCTTTTCTTAGACTAACCAAGACAGGGAACAAGAAGGCAATATAAAACCACATGAGCTATTACACCTTTCCAATTAGTGAAGCACTCTTATTCTCGGAGACGAACTCGAGATCACCTCCTCGCAGCCTTACAACTAGCTTAAATGAGGAAGCACCACTTGGTCTCACAGGACTGCTTGGGATCAGGCTAGGAGAGCAATCCCCCTGCCCGTTAGACACAAGAGAGCAGAAAAGTGATTGATCTTACTCCACTGCCTTGCTTGATCCAGAAACTCAGCCACCAGTTGCTAAAAGCTGTACTGCCCACATTCAACACAAACAGTGCCATGATGACAAGGAATGCAAAGGGGCCTCCCGCTGCCTGAATGTAGATACCATAAACAGACCAGGGGACAGAGCCTTTGCCTTTCTCTTCCAACTGGACCAATTGGCCTGTGAAAAAGAAGAGGAGGAGGAAGTGACAAGAAGAAAGCTCTTCCACGGAACTTTGGTAAGTTTGTGAACATACACGAAACTACAGTCATTTTCAAACTGTACAGAGTACTTTCAGAAACACCGACATTACTTAATATGTAGAACTCCATGGTTCAAACAGTTTTTCAAAAAGTCACATTTCCTCTGCAGAATCATTCACATCATGGTAGGTCTGAAAAAGCATAATCAGCACAGACCTTAACAGTAGGCTGGTATCAGCCTTACTATTGCTTTTTAAACCCTGCTGAAGTTCAAAGTTAACATTAAACAGAAAGAACCACATAACGGAGGTCAGATCTTCCAATTCTTCATAGGTAAATAGACTGTGCGAGTACCCAAGTATTCACATTGCCCTCTCAGGACAGGACAGAGGGATGGTGTGGGAGAGAGGGTGCTGCAAGCTCCTTTGTGCTGATGGCAGCTGACCAGCAGCACTGTGATCGAACTTAAAACATTGTGCAGACACCACATTTAATGAATTAATGTCCTTTGCACACTGTGTCCTATCAACCACATTGAGTGACCAGGACTTGAGACAGCTTTCAAAACTTGAGAGGTACATTCATAACACACTTTGAAAGGATATCTTTTAAGCTTAGTGGTGTATAAAATAATTACAGCCAGAAATCTGATTACATAGCTACCTTCTTCCTTCTTTACAACTTTCTCCTTCTTCACAGACCCTGTTTTGGCACTTTTATCCTGGGGTCTTTTCAGTGAACTGTTTGTGCTCTTCTTTATATTAATCTGCAGGAAAACAATGACACTAAGCATACCACAGTAATTTGGTTTGACATTTTCATATCTGAACCCAAAATTTTTATAAGCTGCCTGCTAAGAACAAAGACTTTCAATAGCTCAGCATTCATATATTAACTTTACTATTATTACAGACGACTGCCAACTCTGGTAGATTAAATTCTCCTCCTTTATTAATCTGAACTGCTACCAATCTGTACTGGTTTTGCACAAGGTTGATTTCCAGAATCAGTGACACTATGAGCATACAGGCTTGAGGAATGACACGCCTGCTACTGAGAAAAAGATACAACCCCCCTGTGCCTTGTAAAAACAACTCACTATTTTATTAAGAGGCATTTTTCCCCTGCAAACACCCTAGTACTTTGCTTAGGAAAGCTCTCATGAAATGCCTCTAAGGATGAAGTCTGGTTAATTTGGTCTCCCAGAAAGCAAGTGTTCAAACCCTAAACTGCAGACACATTCACTGTTCTAAATACAGCCATCTCCCAAAAATGGAAGTTCTACCTGTTCAGAGACAGCCCACAGTAACTGAACCCCCCCACACACCATCTTCAGGATCATTTTCCCACACTTTATGTGAGAAGAGACATCTCATATGTGTCAAACCACACAGAATCTAACTTTACCATCCACTTCTTCTTATCCCATATGGAATGCAAATTAATGCTCCCTCCACGAGCTCGTGTTTACAGAGAGACATGAAGGTCAGCCAGGAATGCAGACTGGAGAATCTCCTGTTAACTGTCATTACATTACTCTTAAAATGGCAGAACTATAATCTTTGTGCCTCAGAAGGAATATGCAGAGGAATGCATTATATTCTGTTGCTTCTTTCAATAACACTTCACCAAGCACCTTCTGTATCTGTGTATTTATCACACAATGCTACCTTTTCAGAAACCATTTTTTTGTGTCTGCAACTTGTGCATAAGGAGCTCTTATCTCTTAAAAAATAAACTGCTGATGTGCTTTTTAATCACTTCTTACTAAGAGAAAATGCACACAAAATTTAAAGAAGTAAATCACCATCAAATAAAAAGCAACAAATTCACTTATACTCCAAAGAATGATTTCAGGAAGCACACAGGAGAAAGGTGGGAAAATTAAATTCCTGAAAACTTAAATGCATGCCCTACTGAATGGTTTTTGTTATTTTCTAGATTTACATTTTTTCCATTGACTAAAATACTAGGGCACAAATCCAAGTTTGTATTTATAGCAATTGTTTCATAACAGAAGCAGTGTCAAGCAACACTTTTTTCTTCCTCAAAACCCACCAAAACAAAGCATTTTCAGTTACATTTTCAGAATACTGCCACATCTAACTTTCAATGAGTTGTGTCAATTTTGCTGTGCTTCAGTCACACCCGGTGTGAAAAAGTAACAAATCAGTAACAATTTTTTCACACAAAGTTTGGTCATGGTCTGTGCTAATTTTGAGGTAAATTAAGAAGTGAGGTGTCCAATAAAGGAGACAATAAGCTTCCTACTCTGAGCATCACCACAGGAGACAATCCACTACTTTCACGTTCAACTCAGGAGCTCATGGGCTGAGTCCTCTCCACTACGCATCCCCTAAATAAAAATAGTGACTGCAAATAAAAAGTGCTTATGAAGCACTGACTATTCTACAGGACATCTATCGGTCCAACCAACATATGAACTTCTGGAGCCATTTTCCTGTCTTCCAACTATGTCATTTGGTTCATCAGAAAAGTCAACATTCAGAGCGCTTTAAAATAAAAAAACAAGTACCTCAATATGTGGTGTTTCTCCCAGCTGTAGGTTATTGAAAATAGTTGCATAGTCCCCATTTAAATTCATCAGTTCCTCATGACTTCCTCGCTCGGTAATGCAGCCTTCTTTCATGAAGATCACTTCATCACAGTCAACAAGATACTGGAGAAAATGGCAGTAAGAACTGTTACCAAAGACAGGCCTCTGCTTTGTTTATAAACATATGTTAACTAAAATGAGTTAATTACTGAGCTTCTTACTGTATAAGAAAATAGTTGGTCACCGAGCTGATAGTGATAAGGATGGGATAACAAGAAGTAGTTAACTTCAAGGTTCTCTCGTATATCAAAGTGTGCACTCCTCTACCAATCGGGACAGAGCTGTGGCTACTTCAAAGGACATCCTTATCATCCTCAAGAAATTGGCAAACTTACAGTAAACTTTTCCTGTCCTGAGATAACTCAATACCTTAAAAGGATGTGAGGAAGGGTATTCCTAAGCAAAAGGCCACCAAAGAGCTCACACCTCCACAGGAGTGTTTTGTAGATGCTACAAAATTTAATACGCAAAAAGGGCTATTCTGTCATCCTAATGAATACATCAGCCCAGGTGGAGTTATGTATCAGGTAGGCGGAATAATGAGAATCTTTTGTGTGTAAATAACGGGTGAATGTCCCGGTAAGCTGTGTTAGATTTGTAGATTTCCACCTAGCACCCAACGTCAAATAAGGCAATATCTCCTCTCTAAACTGCTTCCGGTTTCAAGAGCTTTTGTTTCAGGTAGCAGAACAAGTCTCTGTCATTATGTCCGATAATCAAACACACTCCTACACAATCCTTTTCAGTAATTTATAGACATTTGCACACAACACATCTCTTCCCACATAACAGATATCTAATTTTTAAAGGTCCTGCATTAATTAGAGGACCCTGACTACTCTCACTCTGTCACAAATACAAAGCTTTTACCTTCTATCAAAAACAATCTGTTATGGAAGACACAATTCAGGACACTTAAACACTGCAAACATTGATATGCTAACTAATTTCTATACACAGAAGATGGGAAAAAAATTTCAGAATACATCGATTGCGATTTACTGACATCAAGTCTCAGTATTTTCTGATGTGATGAACTAGCTTTATAGCAAGTTAGCAAAAGTGTTTTTGAACAAGGTACTTATTTCTTTGATAAATTTTCTTTAGCCAAGTGTTACCAGTCCTGATCAGACACCAAGGGGCACTGGTATCAATTAAACAGACTGGGCTCAGTGTAAATTTGCAAACCTAGTTTGTAAATGCTAACCATGCATCCTATAGACAGACAGCATGTGCTGCAGCAGGTCAGGGCATAGAAACTTCCAGAATGAAGGCAACTGACTAAACAGCATTTCAAGAAAGTCCAAAAAAGAACGTATGAGAGATGTAGTACCTGAAGCTGATGAGTAATGAAAAGGACAGTCTTTGACTTCAGGTGTTTCCTTATTGCACTGTTAAAAATGTGATTTCCAACATGAGCATCTAATGCACTAAGGGGATCATCCAAGATGTAAATGCTCCTGTCACTGTACAGGGCTCGTGCCAGACTGATTCTCTGACGCTGTCCTCCACTCAGGTTAGCCCCACGGTCACCGATCTGCACGGACACACCCCCGTTATTTTATTTCTACAGCACCATGCAACACAGGTATTCAGAGCTCAAGAGGTAACTGAAATGAAGCAAACTATAAGATTATTTTATATATATATACACACACACACAGACATACAATATTACGTATTGTTTTACTACATATATATATTCTATAGTTCAGGTGTCCACTTCTTTGTGAAATGTGTTATATGTTAAAACTCAAGGTTAATACACTTCAATGTAGCAGTAGTCTTTTGTTCATTTTTTATGTATTAATAAAGCCATGCTTTTTTCTTAGCTATTTTAAAACAAGTTCAAGCAGGTCCTGCTAAGGCAACTAAATTTACCACAAAATGAAAAACGCCCAAACTGTCAACATCTGAGTCAAAAACAAACACAACTCTCGGTAGCCCAGGGCCTGCATTGATAAGCTCAAGAAGGACGACAGTTTGGCTTACATGTATTCCAGAATGATGTTTCCCTCACTGCAGTCTAATCCATCAAACCAAACCCATGCTTTTCTTCATCTACTAATTAGTTTACTATAAGCAAGATGCATACCTCTGTCAGGTCCCCATTTGGAAGGATGGCTAGGTCAGGCCTTAGACAGCAACCATTCAACACCATATTGTATCTACAGAACAATTAGATGAGTAGTAAGAATTGTTTTGGTTTTTTCCCCAAGAATCTAGCTACTACAGCATTATCTCACTTTCTACACTAAGAGCAGACATCTCAGCAGCCTAAAACAAATGATCTGCCTTGGGTTCCCAGGAGGAATCTGAGGATAATAACTGACCACCTGCTCCTGAAGTTTTGTGAAGGTAAGGAGGCAATTTCTTTCCCGGGATGGCCAGCACAGGCCACAGGGAAGGTCCCCGCCAGGGTAGAGCCACGTTTGTACACTGCAAACAGCAGTTGTGTTTAAAGAGGGCAAGGGCAGGACAGCAAGAGCAAACATCACTTTAGTGGTGCCCCACAGCAGCTGATAAAGCAGAGGTCAGAGAGGCCTCCAGCATGAGGGACAGCCCTCGCTGCAATGAGCCACCACACCGGTCACGGTGACCACGGGCAAGAGAGGCAGGCTCTTAGGTGAGACTTAACAGAGCCTTAAAGGCAGACTGTAAAAGGATACGTAGGCTTCAGTTGCAGCTTACTCTTCCCACACTTGGGCCAAGAGCTACTAAGCTTTCATGAAAATCAGCAAACAGTTCTGACAAACCTTTCTTCATCATATTCCTTGCCAAAAAGAATGTTGTCCCGAAGTGTAGCATTGAGAATCCAGGCCTGCTGGGCCACGTATGCAAATGTCCCATTTACTGCAATGCTACCCTCCAACAGGGTCATCTGAAATTAAGAGAAACTGTGAAATTATGCTATTCCATGTTTAGAACAGACTTTCTTCTACAGAGTCCAAATAAGTGAAATAGGAGGTAGGTAAGAGAAGAGCAGAAGTAGTCAGAACAGAATTTCTCACCTGTCCTAAAATTGCTGAGATAAGAGAAGTTTTTCCGCTCCCCACACTGCCACAAATTCCAACAAGTTTTCCCTAGACAGAAAAAAAGTAATTATGATACTCATTTCTTATATTCTCCATCCCTTTCAGAATTTGGACTACCTTTAATACCTCAGAGGGGACAGATGGACATTAGGGCAGCTGAAAAGAGAAGACATAACAGACAGAAAAAAGCAAAACAGTCAGTATTTTAACTCTGAAATAATAAAGAGTGAATACTATCCCACCATGGACTAAACCTGAATCAACTTCACAGATGAAAACAAACATATTTTAAGATCAGCTTCCCTTTGACTGGGCCTGATACAGCTGCACTCAGCCGGGAGCACCGAGGCCTGCCTGAACATATTGCACCAAGATGCTTTTGAGAGCAGCAAGGAAAGAAATAAAGAGGGAAAGACTGAAAGAAAAACAGAATTTGGAGTACGTGTGTTAAGTAAAACTCATGGCCTATGAGATGTAGTTTGCTAAAGAACACGTACCAAGAAAAAGCTAGAATCCAGTCACTTTGAAGTGTTTCTCTGCAATACAATGGGTGGGTTGATACCCACATTAAACCATGGATTCATCAAAACTATTTTTGTTCCTTTTGTAAAAAAAGGTAAAATGGTCAGAAAGTATATAGCCACTTGTGCATCATGCTGCTGGCCTTCTCTCATTTACAAACATCTGATAGTGAACTGGCCTTTATATTTTCAATTAACTGTGTACTCTTTTTTCAAGGCTATTTTTTAAACTATATGCAGCCTTCTCAAAAGTTTAAAATACAGGGATTTAGTAGTTTAAAATAGCTTAAACTATCGCTTTACTTATATGACTACAGGAGACAATTTAACCATAAATATCTTGATAAATGCATGGATCCCATTACTACAACATCCAAGTGCCAGACTGCAAAACTTTTGTATTTGTAGAAGATGTCATGTATTAAGTTCAATGGTTTTTCTTTGACATTTTACATGCTTTTACCCATCTTGGAATGAGGACTCCAACTGTTTCTAAATTCTTGAAAATATGTGTGTCTTTCCACTGTACCAAAATTGTCAGGGAAGAAAATTGCACAATCTTCAGTGAAAAAGCACTATTATGCTCCATTAGAACACCTAATCACCTAAAATGTTCACCCAGAATACAGCTGTACCCCTACAAATTATCCAATGGCTGCAGGAATACACCATCCACCACCACGCCCCCGATATCGCTGTTGCCCTGCTGATTCTTTAAGCTCAATGGCTCATATACTGTACCAGGAGTATGTTGGTAGAATGCCAGGTGTGAAAGTGATGCAGCCTCCAGGTGTTTCACAGGCTGTTTGCAAAGACCTAGTTTGCTAGAATGGCACAGCTGTTTACATGAAGATCAGCCACTGCATCCTGGATACTGCAGTTGCCATGGATATTACAGGAGTGCACAACAGCAATATGCTCCATTTCATGCAAAAATACACAGCGCCGTATTCCAAGGGACAGCTAAAAATGAGGCCCTCTGAAAGCTCAGATTTCCTCCTTTCTTCTCTTACCTTTTCTATCTCAAAGTCGATGTTGTAGAGAGTCCTCTGAAGCCGAAGGTTAACCAGATGGATGATTTTGTTCTCCTCTTCGGGGCTAGGATGGTCATCACTGTCCACTAGAAGATGGCCCTTCTGCTCTGCCAGCACAGCTTGCTGTCCCTCATTCTGTAGCTTCATTTTCTCTTTCTTGCCCTTGGTGACTTTCTTGTCTTTTTTCACTTTGGGGGTCAACTTTGGTGAGCTCTGGACGCTGGCGTGGGAGAAGTCCCAAGCCAAGGTAGCATTTTTCACCTCTATCGCGGTGTGAGGATTGGCTGGTTTTTTCTTTATCATATGAACCTCTTCCATTAGAAATAAACTCTGATAGGAGTTGTGAGAGAGGTGTAAAGATGAGACACCTGATCAAGACTGGGAGACAAGCCTATGGCACACTCACGCAGCAAAACACATCAGGCTATATAGTAGGAGGAAGCTGAAGAGCAAAAGGTAGCTCATTAGTGTCAACTAACTCCAGGCGTGCTAAGTGGCCAGGGCATTCCTGGATGTGGTGGAAGCACGTAGATACACTAAGACTTTTACAGAACTGCAATACTTTGCAGGCAATGTGAGAGAGTCTTATTCTTTCAAGTGTTTGAAAATGCAGCTCTGTAATTTCCAGCTTTAAAACATATAAGTAGAATATATGGAAATCCCTGGAGGGGCTCAAGGCAGGCTGGACAGGGCTTTGAGCAACCTGGTCTGGTGGGAGGTGTCCCTGCCCAGGGCAGGCAATGGGACTGGATGATCTTTAAGGTCCCTTCCAACCCAAACTATTCTATAGTTCTATGAAAGGAGCGGGCACTATGAAGGAAAGTGACTAACTTGTCCTGTACACAAACTCATTATGGAAGGAGAAGGAATTACTTTTAACTTCAGCCTTTACCCTTCCCCTTTTCTGCTGGGAAAAAGTCATCTTGCACAAATTTAGCTGACCTATCTTGGGCTGCTTGACAATAAGTAGTAAGCCGTTAAGTCCATTGTATCACGTTTTCCACCACATTCATCAGTACTTACAGTCAACACAGATTAGCAAGAGATTTTTCACACAATTTAATTGCAAGATAAAACATTTTCCATTTATATAGTTTATATTTTGAACTAAGAAGCCTCATGTGATTAAAGACTTCTCAATTCTCAGCCTTATTTACGCTACATTCATAAGCAAGCTCATACTCAGGTACAGAGCCAAAAAGTTAGGTACATTTTTACTGTGATGTTAGAGTATCCCCACCTTGTGTTACACTCCCTACACAGATGACACTGTTTACAGTAAAATTGGGAGATATTACAATTTCTCTTTCCCCTCTCTTCCTCTTCCCCTGCAAAACTCCTTTCAGTGCATTTGGATTTAAGAAAGCCTGATTTAGCGTGACTCAGAAGATTAAACAAAAACGCTCAAAAGCAATGGGATCTCAAAACCGTTCTGCAGATCTAATTCTTCTCACACCCAGGTGTGTTTCATGAATGCATTACACAGTACCCTGGATCTGTCAATGTTTGTGGAACCCTATTTGGAAATTTCTGCAATGTACTATTGTCTTCAAGACAGAAGACAAAGGCCTGACCTCTGAGTACGGACTGAAGTACACACAGCACATTCACTTTACAGGGACTGAAGGATGAGACAGGATTGTTTGTCATAAGGGTTCTAATGTCCTGCTACAGGTTCTGTTTCGTCAGATCACAACTGCATTTTATTCATAGTGGAGTTTCAGTCACTTAATCTGGTCTGGAAATACAAAGCCTGTTTTTCATGAATAAAAAGAAAACTCTACTGGTTTGTGCAAAGCTGCATAGGTAATACATGACATTTCCAAAAAGAGCGTCACTAGCAGAACATGAAACTTCATTGCAGACATGTTGCACTGTCTTTTCATGCAAATGGTCTTAAAAGAGAGTTTAAGAATTATAATACTGTGAGCCATCTAGTTCTGGATTCTGTGTTTGTGTCTTACAGTGGCCAACACCAAAATCCTATAATTATTAAATAAGAATATTTTGCCTTGCATGCTGGTATTATCTTAAACTGCTAATATTCCTTCATTAGATTTTAATTTCTTTTGCAGAATCCAATAATCTGGAGTGCTAAGTGTAAAGAAAACAAACTCCTCAGTCATCAAAACACCAGTATCTTTCAAGTGTTCCCTCAGCACCTATGATACACATACAACACTCCACTGCAAGGCCAAAGGACTGCTTACCTTAAATCTGTCAACAGAAACAGACGCCTCAGATAGAGACTTCACTGAGAAAGGTGTTACTTTTAGAGCGAAAGTCATTGAATTAAAGACAGTGACTACTGTGAATGCCTAGAAATGAAACAAGAGAGAATCACATGTAGATGCAACAGACAAATGGCTCCAACCTCCCAAAAGCTGAATTGTCACAGCAGCCATTCAGAGCCACAGAAAAGGCCAAGGGTCCACGAATAACCATTTACATATTCAACATACTATCAAACAGCAGAAAACAGCAGATCTAGCCAACTCTTTCTCCAGTGCTTGATAACAAACCAAGGTAGACATCTTCAGTGTTTGTAGGTCTACTGAAAGCAGCAAATTCTGCATCAGCCTATGACTCGTGAACACCCACATTCAAATCCTGGTTTAAGACAGATTTGTGCTGTTGGCATCCAAACACATGGTAAAACAACAATATCCAGCAATCCTGATGTCCTGTCTGAACAGTAAACAGGAGCTCTAGTTTACATTCACCTCAAAAGCCATTCTGGGGAAGGTCAGGCATGAAACAGCACCAAGAGCTCTTTGTGCAAAATCCGAGGCTGCAGCTGCTCTCACAGCCATCGGACGGTCATTTCTGTCAGCACGGCACAGCCCGGCCACGCGGGCACGGCCACAGAGCACAACATGTGCTGAAGAGAAACGGCTTAGCACAAAAACTACTGTTGCAATATTGCAAAGAGTATTTTCAACATGCAGCACGTTACCTGAGCTGCTGTAAGGTCGTAGCCAAGGATCATGTGGACAGAAAAGGTCACCACGCTGGCAATGACCACAACGATGGGGGCCACCCCCACAGTGATGCTCTGGAAGTAGCCTGCACGCTCCAAGATCTTACGTTCTTCCTCACGGATTTCTAGAAACACAAAGAGGGGCACCAAGTTTGAAGTATGATTTGGAGGGTAAGTACACAACAGACAGTACCATACCACTATGAACACGGAGTAAGAGGCGCCTAACTCTACGCCTCAGCATTTATCATATTATATACCTTCCTATAAAAACTGCAGTTACAGAGGAACCAACTATAATGGTCTGTAAATCTCCATAAGAATAGAGGTCTTTTTAAAATGGAGCAGCCAGCACATTTATCAAATGATAAAGAATGGAACAAAATTTACAAATGGAAGATCAGTGCCAAGCCACAAACATCCTTATGCCAGAAGGTGAGACTGCAGAGGCAGGTCTGTTGGTCCAACCCGTCATGCACAACAGGCAAGAGTCCCAAAGGGTGGGGTGTTACTACACTGTGTGTGCACCAGCACCTACGCTGTGAAGCCAGGACGCAGCCAGGCACTAAGCAACAGGGCATCCGCAGAAAAGGAAGCATTTACAGATTGTGTGAACTCACTTTGAACGTTCTGAGAAAATGGTTTGACCCAGGCATACATTTTAATGAACTTAATGTAATTAAGAACTTCGTTCATCTTTTGTACACGCTCATCTGTTGTCGATACACACTTTCTTCTGAAATAAGCTGTGAGGCGCGACACAAACATCTGAAACAAAAGGAACACCATGGAACATTAATGGCGGCTCAGAGAGAGCAAGTACATCCAACTCTGATTACCAGAGAAAGCCAATTTTGAATGTGACAAAGGGATTCAGGAATGGGGCAAGTCAACTTGTTCTAACGTAAAAGCTGGTTGGAGGCACCGTCAATTATCCTCCTGCTCCATCTGCACTAAGCACGAGGCACATGATAGAAAGTTTCAACAAAAATAAAAATTTGTGGAAAAAAAAAAAAAAGGCGTGCACTTTTACCAACATTGAATAGTACCAGATTTGTTAGAGCTCCTGAAGCACAAAGACTACCAACACTCTCAGCAAAAGACACACCGAGATGATCCATTTTAGCCAACCTTTTAACCTGGTCCCGTAAGCAAAAGAGCAGAGCTGGACTGTGCGAGTGAGAGCAGCCAGATCAGTGTCTGCCACATGCTAGTGCTACAAAGTGGGTAAAATGGTTTTAACTTTTTTACCAAACCAATCTAAAAATAAGTAGTTGTTCACATGTTTCTAAGTATCTGTTACTCTTACACTGATCCCATCCCCGGTCTGAAATTCAAAACCAACCCACTACTATAGGAAGCTTTCAGCTCTTTGCCCTTCTTCATACTCCTGCAATGTCTTTTGGAGTCCCCATCAATACAGAAGGAGTGCTGAAAAGAACTGGAAAAGATGATCAAACTCCACTCCTCATCCCCCTCTTTAAAATAGAATTCCCATTACTTTAATCCTACTGTTAGCCAGACAAATCGGACTGAAGTGGACCTCACAGCATTCAGCCTCCATGCTTTTTAAAATTGGTATTATGAACACAGTGACAAATCTTCAGCAGTCTCGCAGGGCACTTTGCCTTGAACTAGCCTATTTCACAGCTCAGCAGAAGTCAGGGCAGAGTAACTGCCCTCTCCAAGGCGTGGTGATTTTCACATCTTTTGCTGAAATCAAGTGTGGTGTGCTCATGCAGCCCCGAGCTCCAGTACACGAGCCAGAGCCTTGTGTTTTTCCAACCTCGACTAAACACACCTGAGCATTCTGCAGTTTAATTTAGCTATGCATATTTATCTCAGTCAAGTCTATCAGTTTCCCTATTTCCATTTTCTAATTTTCTGTATAATTTTTAACTTCCCATTTCCAAATTTCTGCTTCATACCCCATCTTCAGAAACACCTTCAATTACATGCAGTGCCATAAATGGGCTAAATCTAGCATGTTTCAATGCCTTCTACTCAGAACTATACATATGTCTGACCTAATAGAAATGAAGCGAGTCTTAACTCTTTCCAACTCACCATTGCTGGGTAGAAAAGGATGAAGACAGCTGAGCCCAAGAAGCCTGTTGGACCCAGAATAATCACATTATAAACCATTCCTAAGATGGCCACAATAGGGCCCCCAGCCAACAAACTGCCAACTGCTGCAGCTTCAAACATCCTCTGACCATCATTGGAACAAACATTTATGAGCTGAAAAATATACATAAGAGATTATTCAGACTTAAGGCACAACTCATTCTCAAAGGAATATATTGTATATCTATTTTCACCCTGCAATTTTCAAACTGCTGCTGCAGCTTACCTCTCCAAGAGACTTCTCCTTGATGTTCTTCAGCTTAAGAATTTTTTTAAACGCCATTGTCAAGACAGCTCCACGCAGTCTAACCCCCGTGCGGTAATTCAAAGCCCAGGTTAGCGCAAGGGACCAAGATCGCACTATTTCCGTCATAAAGATGCCAAAAACTAAAAACAAGCTGTACTGCAGGTTGGACTCACTCTGCTGGGTGTACTCCAAAAGGTGTTTCACAACAAATGCCTACAGGGAGAAATGCAAGCTTGCATGAACACCCCATCATCCCAGAGGACCATGCAACAACTTTATGTTAAGTTAGAAATAAGTAGGCTACTTTGTTTTTAAAAGAGCTGTTTGAAATAGAAAGCATCTTCTTTCTAGAAGTAAAAGGTGTCAATACAGGAGTACGGTAACACAAAGCCCTGCTGAGAGCCAAGCACTGAGTCAAATTTAGTAAGTAAAGAGAGTTTAATTTGGAACCATATTCCTCGCAGCACGCTTCTAATCCTCCGTGTCTTCTAACTTAACATAAATCTGTCAGTTAGCTGAAAGCAATGCATTATCATATAGAAGAGTTTTAAAATATAGTCACTACTTATATATCTGCGCATATTAAGAAACATTCCTTTACGTGACATTAAGACCTTTTTTATTTTATCTTTGGTTTGCTTCAAACGTGCTTATTTGATAAAAAGGAACAATGTACCTACAGTTGTAGAGGGGAAGAGTGAGAAGGACATTTGCAAAACATTCCTGGAAATAAACATCAGCAGTTTAATAGTAAAGAAAAAAACAAGCAGAAAGCACAAGGTACGCAATACCACAAATCATTGGGGACAGGGGAGAATAAAAAAAAAGACAAAAAAAAAAAATCATTCAATCCCTCCCCATGCCCTCTCCCCCCAAAATTGTAAACACTTTACCTCAGGAATCACATTTCAAACATCACCTGCAGAGAAAGGACAGCCCCCAGAACCACCAATTCCCACCTCCAGCTCTTTGTGGTCCAACGGCACAATATAACATCATACAACTCACAATCACCAGCAATATTAAATACTATTGACTGAGAAGCAACAGGCTTTTATTTGAAATAAAGTGCCATCTTAAAAGGTAACATCTCAAAAACACTGTACAACAGGTAGAGCATTGTATAAACATACAATCTGCACATACAGGATTATTATAAAGGGCTAATATCTAACAGTCAGTCTTAGCCTCTAACATAAACTAGATTTGAAACTACACACAAAATTATAAAGATACAAAAACAGAACAGTATTTGTTCATGAAGTCCAAGAGAAGTCAAACTTGCAGGTGCCAACAGAGGAGGCTTCTAAGGCTGCACAAATTCTGAAATCTGGTTTAAAAAGTATCTTATAGTAAGGCTTCACAGACAGCAAAAGATTTCCTAAAGAGCTTTTCAAAAAATGATGCTTTAAGACACCGGTGCTTTTGATATGCTAGTACAGAGCAGAGAAATACCTTTGCCCACAATAAAAAGCAACCAAAAAACCCTGAGACCAAAGAAAATATTTGAGAAGCCATTCACATCACAGTCCGTTGAAGTCCTCTTGGCTAAACCAGGTTTTGCAAATAAGAGTTCTGTATAGTTTGAAGAGAGAGTTAAAAAACAAAACCCCACTACTTCAGCAAAGGTATTGATAGCTATAGCCCAGTATCAAATAACAGGAAAAAAAAAAAGAGATCAAATTCAACTGTTCTGAGGAAAATAATTCTGCACGTCAGAACCAAGGAAACATGCTGTCAATAATTTTGCTCTTTCGCTTTCACAGGTGTGAATTAAAGCCAGATGTCCATCGGGGTCTAGAATGGCCACTGAGAAAATTTACATACTGATCCCTGAACAAATGTGAGGAGCTCACATTCACAGATCGATTGCATTCCAACTTTCTCCTTACTTGGATTTAATTTTACATCGACTGTGGACTGTTTGGACCACAACTGCACACAGTTGGTTTGCAGTTACTAAGGAGATTACTGACTTCTTTATCCAATATGCAATCCAACATATGCAACCGAGTCACTGAGCAATTGGGGTGAAAATCCCCCTTTTTTCCTCACGAGCTGTAACTCAGCATGGTCGCAGACTGGAAGCATTTTCTCACACACCACAGCATTGCTGAAAGTCTCCAAGAGAGGTTGTATAAAGATAGCAGATGTTTCCTGGGGTCTCATTTCTCCCAAAACTTTTTAGTGCAATTTTTCAGCACTATTTAATAGATTCAGCATCTCCCATGATGAAATAAAAGACCAGCTTACATTATATCCCTCATTGTTTTTTGGTTTTTGTTGTTTTTTTTTTTCCAGAAAAAAAAGAGAGGAAACAGCAGATTAAAGAATTTTGAAAAGGGAGGGGAAAAAAGTCACACAAAATTAACATCTGAACACATACTATTTAAATTCAAACACGTTTAATGACAAGGATCCAGCATAGTTATTTACAAAACAAGAAAGTCACAATACAAAAACTAAAACTCAAGCTAATGGGGAAAAAGGGAACTCCTGTGATTATCACCGCAGTAGCTGGTACTAGCTGCTCGGCTGTCTTAAGCATTCCCATTGAATAAACATTACCTTACCTTCGCTCTTGGCGTTGGCTCTGCCCAGCAGGACTGTCTCATTCTGACGCAGAAAACAGCCATCCTGAAAATTCTAAAGAACAGCTTCTGTCACTGGTCCCACTGCAGTGCCGGCATCCCTGCCGCAGGCACCGCGCCACGGGGCAGCTGCAGCTGGAGCCAACGGGACCTCGGGAAACTTACCTCCGGCCGCTTACCACTCCCCCTCCAACACCTGAGCCAACAAGCTGTTCTCCACTAACACTGCCAGCTTCCCCATCTCCCAAACAGGAAGAATAGCTCTGAACAGTTGCCAACAGCTACATTGTTCAGACCTGGAGTTAAACTGATTATTTTTCGTAATCAAAGAAACTCTTTGCTCCTCAACCTGAACTTGAAAGCTTTGGTAGCTGATCAAACGACAGCCAATATTCACTGGGGATAAATAGCATCTCGCCTGTACTAGTACATTTTGATGGTTATTGCAAGGCAGTCTGACACATGCAGCTGTCTCAGCAGGTTATGGGTTTTGATACTGTTCCAGATGCAGAATTTATTAAAATTAAAAAAAAAAAAGAAGATCCTTGAAGGATCTGTCTGATATAAAGAAAAACCCCACAGGAAGTCTGCAACAATGCCTTTCCGGTTATAACCATCACAATGATCATGAGCAAAGCCGCAGCTGTTGGCTGGCATTTCAACGTCATGGACATTCCATTGAAATTTTTAAACTTAATATAGCGTTTAACTCCATTTTATAATTTTCCCCAATACATGAGGTCAAGTCAAGTGCTTTTCCTGACCTCCTTTTCCACCTTCGGGTGACTATAAGAAAGCACTGATGGTTCTGAGGAGACAGCATAGGCATATCTATGAGGCATGCCATTTTTAAAAACAGGGAGGAGGGATGGTAAAGACTAATTTTTCATGCCAAATGATGGAACCAAAAGGGAACAGCTCCCTGTTCACAGAAATGAATAAGGTTGCCTGTAAATGGGCAAACGTCTATAGATAATTTTAAATTACCCAAATTGAGCATCAATTGCAGTGGCAGTCCCCAGCCTCACCAGGCTGGTTTGTCTTACTCCTTCCCCTCCAACTCTCTCTCATCCAGCGCTTTGGCTGAGACACATTGAGAAAATCACGCTACAGAGATTAGGGGCAACCCTGCTGCAAGTTCTTTGCTAAAGATAAAAGCAGCTACTAAAGCCCTGTAGTGAAACAATGACAGAAGCTCTTCTTGGGGAAAACTAGTGCTGTTAAAACCTTAATCATGATTTATTGTTAATTACCAATGTACATTTGTGTATTTTGTAATACAAGCTATTACCAGGAAAATAATACCACAGAAACATTTATTGTTATTCATATTACATGAAACAAGACAAACTTTAAAAAGGCTTAAAAAGTAGAACATCATTCTGATAAGACATTTAAAAGCAGGAAAACATTTTAAAAAGACACTTCACCTAATAGTGCACCCAAGTGTACTTACCCAAGAAATGAACCTTCAGCTTACCAGCACACTGAAACGTGTACTACTAGCAGTAATACTGCTCCTACTCCTCAAGGGAAATGTGTAGAGAATAAATTTAGTCAAAATTTCAACTGCACAGCACGTGCGACAAACAGGTGACAAAAAATGGTGTGAATGTCAAGTCCCGTATGTTGTTATCTTCATTATGACCCACAGCCACAAACAGCAGCAGCTCCTACCGGCAGTGACACACTCTAACACGTCTACACCAAACCTCTCTGACCGTTCTCTGTAGGATCAGTAAATACTACACCTGCAGGCTTCTGGAGACCTGGTCATGATAGTTTTTAAGCAGTGCTCTAATGAAATTGCTTCGTTCCACTTCTTGAAGACTGTGCTATTAATGCCAATAATCTAAGGTTAGTGTTTTATCATACTGAACTTTATTCCAAGGAAAATTTACAGAATTGCAAAAAGAAAAAGAAAACAATGAAAAAGACCTGCACATAAGAATTTTATGCAAAAAGACCACATACCAGTTTAGAAAGAGCTTTAAACTATAATCAAAACCAAAAGGAAAAACCAAGTGTGCATTTCCTCCAAGATATCTAACTTCCCCTCCCTTCTCCAAGAACTTGGCCTTGGTATTCAGCAACTGATCCACCAGCTGTAGGAAACCTATCTTGGATTATCTTATCACTCTGGAATTTTGCCCCAAAATTTCTAGCTAGTCAAAACATTTCTGTATTTCTGCAATGAAACCTTAAGATTTTACAGTTGGCCATGAGATGGAGCCCTCTGGGGTTGTCAAAAAAAAGGATGGATATTACTTACTGGTCCACTAAAACCCGCGAGCTGCGTGATCATCAAACACACTATGGAAATGATGAGCCTGGTGCGGCAGAAAATCCACACAACCCTCCGGAGAGAAGCATCATCGGGCCCGCTCTCCTGCAGTTCTTCCTGCCACAATCTCTCCAGCCTGACAAAAACAGAAGCCTCCTCTTATAATTTTTTCACCGTGAGATAAGGTACAGTCTCATAGGTATCTCTTTGTGAAAATTCCAAGCTTTTCCCAGATCAAAGCAACAAACGTTACTGGATGACGAGGTAAATAAATACATGGTACATTCTAGGAGGCAAAAGGAAATATCTGCATCTTGAAATATCTATGCTGTGTTACTTTGACAGAAGAGAGGGATGAAAAATGAAATGACTTTTGCTTTGCCTGGAGTCTGTTTGGCAATCTCAGTATACTGACTCGTCACAGTCTTTCCTTGCCAATCTGACAGAAGACTCGTGGAGTCAAAACCTGAAAAATTCTCATTAGCCATAAAAGGTTAGTGTGATTGCAAGATCTGATCCATACTCAAATCACCTTGTTATTGTCAGTATTACTTTTCATTAGTTTAGCACAAATGGTTTTTTTCAGCATAGCCTTCAGGAATTATTGTGTTTTATTAAAAATAGTTTAAAGACATGCAAAAAGAGAAAAACAATTGCAAAACACTCCTGGAGACAGAATCCTCTAAGTTGACTGAAATCAGCAAGAGTACAGGAACAATGCAGCAGGAGGAAGTCATCTAAGAAGGATAAAACTAAATTAACTCCACTATTCTGAGAAAAGCAGAACAAAACATCCATGCCCTTTTCTAGGGCAATACCATATCAGTGCCTGTGAACTAATGTACAAAAAAGATGAAACAAGAAAATAACAAGGAACAAGATGTTTCTACCTTCTACAGTTGACATCTGAAGACTCATGCCTCGATAAAGACCACACATCATCCATAAACAACTCCCCTTTCTTGTATGCTCTGTGGGCCAGAGGAGTGAGCCAGGAGAAAGTCATGCAGGAAAAAAGCCCAGCATTATCAACAGGATGCTGGTGTCTAAAAGAAAAAAAAAAATCACAAACAAATGAAAAAGGAAACAAACAGAATTATCAATCCCTGTGAAAGACAAAGTCTCCTCTCTTTGACAGTACTCAGAGTACCAAACAGCCCAGGCCAGTCACAATTGCTAAACAAATTCTACTGTTTTCAGTATCAGTCAGCAGACCTACAGCTGCAATCCTGCTTTGCGACTGGTTTAAAAACCAAATGCTGCATCAGTTCTTTTGTAGCCTACAGACTCACTTGGAAGTTGTCCGTATGGGTTTGAGGGCATTCAGGCCATGGTGGTATTTGCCCTTGTGATGCTCTTGGTCCAGCATCCTCAGCTGGGAATGCACAGAGGGGTCCAGCGGCAGGCCCTCCGCCCGAGCGGCCGCTTCCAAGGCATCCTGGCATTCAACCTGCTTTGACAGGACAGAGCAGAGTCAGACTCCAAAGTCCAGAGCTCCAGAAACGTTGCACCTCTTTCTTCTGTAAATTATTGCGCAACAGCAATCACTGTCATTTAAATATCTTAAGAGGACAGGCTTCCGCCTGGCAGCAAAGACACAGAAGGCACAGTTCTCCATCCGCATGAGATCGCTGCATTTGCAAAACATAAATTAACACCAGTATTGTGCCTGTGCATATAAAGGATAAACCAGATACACCAGACTAATCTTGCAACCTGCCACAGAAAATACAGCAGAGAAAAATTACAAAATCAAGTACCTATGACATCAGTTCAGGAAATCAATGACTGGCTTATGCAGTGAAATTACAACATACATTCTTAATGAATTTACACCCTCTTAGTGTAAATATTCTTATCTCCAGAAAATTCAAATTCTTTTCAGAGTACTACTGAACTCCCTTCTTCAAAAATACCTTGAATTAGATTTTTAAAAAAGGAATATTCATTAAGCAGAATTGTACTTTCTTTTATCATGTTTCCTGCTTCTTCTCTTTTCCCCTAAACTAAAGGTAGCAAAGATGACAATCTTCTCTGCTCCCAGCCACACTTCTCAATGTCTCGGCAACTTTACTAACAGCTGCGGAAAAGGCAACCATTATCTCAGGAGATTTTTCACAGCCCTAGTGGTAGGCAGAGCAAATCGATAATCTAAGAAGAGGAACGAAATAGCAATGCCAAGGACTAGCCACAATGCTGCAGAGCTCAAACCAACCCTTTGGTCAGAAGGCCCAAGCGGCAGGACTGCCTGCAAAGGTCAGCCTGGTGTCTACACCAGCAAAGGGCCGGCTGCTGGTTCTGTAACGCAATGGGGCATTAATTGCCGTGACATAGTACCTGTTTGTATTCTAGATTTTTTGAAACATCAGAAAAACTCAGTTCTGAGGTAAAAACCCTCTTGGTTGTCTCACAAAAAGAGATACTACGTTTACCCTTTATCAGTTGCCTTACCAGAGCAGTTATTTTATTTCTTTGAAAACAGCAACTGTAAGTGCCTTGTAGCCTTCTAAAAACATAGTAACAGCAAAGCACTAAATGCGAATCAATAGCAAGCACTGGGTTCCAAACCTCGCATCATGTAACTTTTCTCAGAAATGCCCCCTTTTACCGGAGACCTAGTCTGTACTACATTAACATGTAAGCACATAGCACATGAGGACACCTCGCCTCCGCTCACGTCAAGGACAAGGACGGAAAAGTGATAATGGCATAAATCTGTCCTTCATTTGTTTAACCAAAGTTTGTAAATAGTGCCTAAGCATGTTGTCAACAATCCATGGGCCTGATCTCAAGGAACTCATTCACTAAACTTAAAGCGATGATTACAAAATAAGATAGCAAAGTAGTAAGAAAATAAGAGAACATTACAACATTATGACACGTGGAGTGACTCAAAAAAAAATGCAACACTTGAAATCTGAATTAAAAGACTTCTCACTGAATTTATATTACATTACTGACTCACTAAGGGCAATAACACCTTACTAAATCCACCCAAATCAGCATTAATATAGGACCTGCCAAAGATGTCTCAAAGGACTCGGTAGCAGGGAGTTTTCCTTTCCTCACTGGTTTTCTGGTTACAGCAGAGGGATTCAGATGGTTTTCTGTGTTACTCTTTGCCACAGCCCCAGGCAGATCTGCCCAAACACTCTATTGCTGATAACAGGCTTGTTCCTAGGTGATGCCACAGGCTACTTGCAGAATCATTGTTTTTCAGAGCACACAAAAAATGCCTGAAAGTTAAAAAAAACCCCACCACTCTTCCAAAACCAAAAGCACTATATTTGTCAGCATAAAAGTTTTTCATCGCTTATATACCAGAAGAGCTTTTTGATAAGAAAGCACAATTTCAACATACTATATTTTTAGGCGGCCTACAGATAATGTTCTTAAACGCTCACTGTGAAAAATAATTAAGCTCTCCAGAGCTGTGCAACAGAATCCTCTCAGCAAAGGTGGAAAAGATGCACTGGTAAGAGACCGGGGCACTGCCTCTGAAACGCCTTTACAGTGTCTTGCCATACAGGCAATTACACACACAAACCCCTACCCGAGAACATTGCTCGCCTCCAGCCAGGCAAGGCTGTCAAAATCCCACAGGCACAACTATAAAGAAACAAACGCATCACACTATTGTACAATTAAGATTCTAAGAAAGACATGTAATCCTGTGTCACATTAGAAAATCTTCAAAGGATAGATGTTATCAGGAAGAAATTATACTCCTAAGCAGATCTACAATGCATTTCTAGGGCAAAAGACCAAAGCACAAAAACTACCCACAATCTCCACGCTGTTAATTTAGGTTTCTGAATCCCCATTATTTTTTCTGGTGCTCATCAACTGGTGGTACCCTGATTGCCTGCAAGCACTTACAGTTTTCTGGGAAACTAAAACCTTGAAGAAGTCATTGGTAATGTCACATAAGAGGGTCCAGCACTGCTCTTGAAAGAAATGTCTAATAAATCATGGCTGCACTATCAAACAAATCAGACAGCACTTTCTCTAGCTCAGCAACTTCTTAATACACCAATACAAGCAATGAACCAGGTGATACTACACGGTGTTGATAACTCTAAAGAAATGCTCACAGAAGCAAAACAAGCCTAAACCAGATATTGCTAACCAGAAGGGAGGGAATCATTCAGATATTTATTGAAAAACAGCAGGTCACTACTCAGCATCATCAAAAAGGCTAAAAAACAATAAAGAATTGTTATAAAAGACACAAAAAATAAAGCAGGAAACATGACCATACCACTTAAAAACCTAGGGTTTGCCTCCTTTTCGAACATCAGAGTCAGTCCCCTGTCACTTCAGTTCAAAAAGGGTATTATACTTAAAATTACTTTCTGTGAGCAATGAGAACAGTTGGGATTGGAACAGCTTCCACACAAGCATAAATTTCCAGCTGGATAGAACAGAGGAATAAAGGCAGGGCACAGGTATTTGAGAGGTCCATAAAGCTGTGAATGGCATGAATAATAGAACTAGGGAATGATCACCAGCTGTTCTTACAGCAAAAGAACTGGGGACACTCAGTGAAATTAATGTTTTTCACACAGGCATACTTATTTTTACAACTCTCTGTCATAGAATCATAGAATGGTTTCGGTTGTAAGGGATGTTAAAGACCATCGAGTTCCAATTCCCCTGCCACAGGCAGAGACACCCCCCACCAGACCAGGTTGCTCAAAGCCCTGTCCGGCCTGTCATAGGATGCCATGAAGTTCAAATATGTAAATGGACCAAAAATGGGAGAATTAAACTCACATAGGATAAGCATATCATGGCTTATTAAATGTATGACAGAAGGCAACAGCAATCATTCACCCAGCACCTTACTAATAGTTGGTGGATTCCAAAACACTTTCCGAAGCCATGGGCAGAGGACAACGGTTCTGCACTCCCCACTTCATGAAGCTGTGGCACACCTGGGTCCAGGCTGATAGGATTCAACAGATGACTGGGAACATTAACAGGTGAAGAAAACAGTTAAACTTTAAATCCTGTGATCAGTCCCCAGGAAAATGGGGAGCACTATGGAAGTATTGCTACACACATGATCATGTCCTTGCATGTCCACAGACAGCTCACAGAGAGGCAGGAAGCGAAGCAAAGCACAGCTGGTGCTACCACCAGAGAGCACAGCTCTTCTCTGACCTTCTGCAACTCCAGAGCAACAAAACCCTACCAGCACCCATTATCATTATTTCCTTGGCCAACAAATTGGTCATAGCAATGGCTAGTGCATAAAGTAACATGAGAGCCAGAAAGATGACATAGTTGGCTCAAGGCGTGTCATGACAGAAAGTCTGGGTGAAGTGAGGAAAGTAAGTTGCTTGAGAGCAAGGAAAAAGATTTGCTTGTTAGCAAATCACGGTACCAAATTCACAATCCACATACTGAGGTCATATTAGAAGGCCATGAAAATACAGAAAATTTAGGATCCAAGTTACAAAGCTGTCAAATATACACGATGTGAAATTCTGTATGAAGCAAGAGGGGCATCAGGAACGTGACACAGAAAGGCAAGCAAACTCTAATATGTGAAGCAGAAAGATATTTCTGAAAGCCTGCTGAGCAGCCAATGTAGGCATTTATCTCTGAGGATGGGGAGCAGGTAAAGAGAAAGGAGGCAGCTGTGTTGTGTACAGGAAGGAATAGCAAACAACAAAAAAAAAAACCCCCAGAGAGATCCTAGCCTGCCACACAGGCAATCTTATATTTAATAGAGAAGGTAGGAATGTATTGGTTTGACAACTGTAATATCAGATGGTAATAGCAAAACAGATTTTTCCATCCCTTACTCATCTCGCAGAGAAATAGTTTGATGTGTACGCAGTCAACATATGACCCAAACCCCAACTCCCCAACCATCGTCTCCTCTTCCATAAGGCAGAGCATCTTCCAGGGCCCAGATCACTGCAGGGGGAAAGCTGCATCTCCCCTGGTCCTACCACTACCCGACAAGAAACTAGAGCAGACATATAAAGGCTTCTTTAATTAATCCTTGCAGCTGATATAGAAAACAAAAGCTATCACGGTTGATTTGTTGTTAAAGTTGTTTTATTTAAGTAGTAGAGAACTCTGAGCTGGCAATGGTGCAGAACAAGGGCTCCCGCCTCTTGCACTCAGAAGGCAGAGCTCAGGACATTTCCTCATTCAAGCTCCCAGTAAGGAAAGGGAAACAGGAAGGTAACAGACCTGCACAATAGGACTGGTGGGCACACAGGGAGAAGGAGAATTAGATTATCACCAGTTCTGCACAGTGCTTAAAGCATTCTTCATACTACAATTCCTGGATGAATAGCAACTATAAAATATTTAAGAGACTTCAATGAAGGACTGGTGTTTCAAAACAAGATCAGTTATTAGTTTGTATGGGCTGGGGAAGAATAGGATCAACTGTCCCAGTTCGCTTAAGGATAACTAAGAGCTGGAGAGCTGCCTGGTAGGAAAGTACCTGACACTGTTGGTCAACTGACAACTGAACATAGGCCAGCAGAGTGCCCAGGTGGCCAAGAAGGTCAACAGCATCCTGGCCTGTCAGGAACAACATGGTCAGTAGGGGTGAGTAGAACTCGGGAGGTGATGGTCCCCCTGCACTGGGCACTGGTGAGGCCCCACCTTGAGGGCTGTACCCAGTTTTGGGCCCCTTCCCACAAAAATGACATTGAGGGGTTGGAGCGTGTCCAGAGAAAGGCAACAGAGCTGGAGAGGGGTCTGGAGCACAAGCCTTGTGAGGAGTGGCTGAGGGAGCTGGGGGTGTTCAGCCTGGAGAAAAGGAGGCTGGGGAGAGACCCTCTCGCTCTCTACAGCTCCCTGAAAGGAAGGTGTAGCCAGGGGGGGTCAGTCTCTTCTCCCAAGGAACAGGCCACGGGACAAGAGGAAACGGCCTCAAGTTGCACCAGGGGAGGTTCAGATTGGATATTAGGAAAAATTTCTACACTGAAAGGGTTATTAAGCATTGGAATGGGCTGCCCAGGGAAGGGGTTGAGGCACCATCCCTGGAAGTATTTAAAAGTTGGGTTGACATAGAGCTTAGTGACATGGTTTAGTGATGGGTTTTATCAGAGTTAGGTTGATGGTTGGACTTGATGATCTTAAAGGTCCCTTCCAACCCAGACAATTCTATGATTCTACAATTCTAACTAAACCAAAATAAAACAGGAGTCTAGGAAGAGATACTCTGAAGGTGTAATTTCATCCTTCTTTCCAGAAATTCCTCTAAGCCTTTCCAAGCAATAATGCCACTTGGAAGTAGTTAAGGGTTTCATATGCTTTTGCAGGTAGCACAGGCAACCCCTAAAGCACCATTTTCCAGGCTTCTGGAAGTCACCAAACCCAGGAGCGTCTAAAAATTAAGTTGGCTTGCAGGTCCAAACGTTGTAAAATCTGCAGTTGCTTGGTGAAGCAGCGAATGCTCTATGACCTTTATATTCAACTAAGGCAATTGACTCTTCTCTTTTCACTGTGTTTGATGCAGTACATGATCTTCAACAGTTTTAACACGGGGCTTTGCAGCATTAGACTCCCAGCCTACTCTGTAGCTAGAATGCTTTATAATACCCTGCCTGATTAAAACATGAGCCCATTTAAGACTAGTCTGGTGTATCATCCACCCATAGCAGCTGTCTCCCTGAAGGAGAGGCAGCAAGGAGCAGGCACCAGGCTAAGTCACAGACAACGAGAGTGTGAGGAAGGAGGCACTGACAATTTAGGCACCCGCATACATTACTGCAAAGTACAGGCAGCACAACTAAATCACACAGGACCAAGAGGAGACCACCAGGCAGCTTTGGATGCCTGGAAATAATGGGTACAGTTTCCAGGACTGCTGCAACAGACCAAGTCAAGAAGTCAGGGCCTCCATTTTCTTCCCCCTCTTGACAAGTGGAGTATAAATGAAAGCTCATGTCTCTGCTGCCTTCCCAGCTTTTGCTACAGGGAAGAACAGCTCTTTACAGCACCAACCATACATTCAAATGCAGGAATAACTGCAGCTGTGCCATATTTCTCTTAAGTGAAAAGAATTAGCTGTTCAGAAGCAAGCTCTGACTTGCCACAAGAGTTCAGTGATTCAACAGCTTACAAGACCTCTGTAGTTGCTCTTCTCAGCTAGGATTAGAAGTTGAATTAGCATTTGAGACAGTTTCAAAGCTAGCTGGAGTTTATACATCCACAGATTAGAGCAGAAGTCTCCCAGTAGTGCTTGGCAATGGTATCAGGGCTCTGTAGCCAAACCAGATCAGGGTATGTATGTTTATGAGCCTGAATATTTATATTGAACACTTTTAACTCACATAGATGCACATAGAGTCCTTGTTGAGGACAGGTATATCAGTTTCTTCCACGAACATTGCCTATTTGACATTACCCTTGAATCTGGCAAGCATTAGCATGATTTGCGTGGCAAATCCACTTATTACTGCAATCTAAGAAATGGAAAGTTTGGCATGTAGCGTTCATTTTAGGATTTTGAAACAGTAGCTGCTGCGTATGCATCCGATTAGCAGCTGTGTAGCTGCTTAGGCATCTGGTATACATTAATCCATGTCTTTTGTTTTGCATTAAAACTTGTATTCATGATCTTGTAATTGAAGGATGTAGGATTCATTCAGAGCTGAGGGCTGATAACCCAGCAATGGAGATACACAGCTCATGCACACTGACAGTACCATTACAGCAGACTCCTGTAGAACTGGAAATAATGATCACCCTTCACTAGAAGTTGCCCTACAGAATTAGCACCCCATGTGTGCTCTGACCACAGAGCTAGGAAACTAACTCCCCAGTGAACAGCTCAAACTAGCACAGCACAGGCTGAAGATCTGCCCCCGACTTGCTCAGGTAAGTTCTACTCTGAACCACATGCAGACAGCCTTAGCCTCCTTCAGCAGAGTGGCTTATGTCTTCCTAATTTCTAACCTTCCTTCGGATTTGAGGCCTTGGCTCCATTCATGTTCTCCTTCCTATCATCTCCCCCCTCTCAGCATGATGCATTATGGGGCTGCTTTCTCCCCAGAAGTCTCCTGCCTGATCCAGCAATGGCTTCTCTTTGCCTGGCCCCAGCTTCAGCTTGTCAATGCTCGCCCATCAGAAACACTCTAGAACAATAAACAGGAAAACCATTGCTCTGAAACAGAAATTGCCCAGCACCCCAGTTTTGGAGGCTTGCCAGCACACTATATTTCTACCCACACTGCATGCGTCCAGACATCACATGAGTTGTGTAAGAATGGTAGACTCTACATCATGCTTTGCTCCTATGGTAGTATGTACCATATACTGTTCAGTTAAAACTTTACCAACTAAAAGAATAAGGATACACAGCACCTCTATAGGCACTGTCTGCAGAACCGGTCTAGTCATCAAGTCATCTAAATTCCCTGCTCCTTCAGCTGTTCAGCTACAGCACTAGATTTTCAGCCTTCAGAGCTGCTGTTACAGATCCTGCAACAGACCCATCAGCTGCCCACTAGTAGCATCAGTTTATTTTAGGATGGATCATACCTACCCCTGCGCCAGAGCCCCCACACCACAGCAGCCTGTTCGCAGCAGCCGCAGACCACACAAAGCAGGATCCACAGAGGATCATGCCTCACCTAGCAGAACCTTTATATAAGGCTTCTGAAGATCACTGGACATTGTTTTCTTTCCTACTTCATAGAAGAGTCCTGAGACAATACAAACAGAGTTAATAGCATCAGCTTCCAATTTTATCAAACAGCCCCAAGAAACAAATATCTCCTTGCTGCCAGACTCTGCAGCAGGATACACAAATGCATTACACTGCAAAGGCTGAAATTCTAGTTCTAGGTTGAAATTATTTTAGGAATTCAGATTTCCTGTCATATACCTGCACCTGTGTCAGTTTTACAGGTTTTATGGCAACACTACCTAAACTAAGTACT
Organism: Calidris pugnax; assembly: GCF_001431845.1. NCBI lineage: Eukaryota > Metazoa > Chordata > Aves > Charadriiformes > Scolopacidae > Calidris > Calidris pugnax. The sequence continues at coordinate 85,277 of NW_015090822.1, forward strand.
CCCTCACCTTCTATGCAACTGTGACCTGAGAGGATAAGGTGCCCAAGACTACACTTACCAGAAAAGTGACCCTCAAGCCGCTAAGGAAAGCCATACAGCACATGGTGGCGGCAGTTACAGGCTTCCAAAATACATGAACACACATCCAGATTTCCTCTACTCTTGCACATATCTCCTAGCACAGCCAAACACCAATGAGATGCTCAGCCAGGTGGCAATTAAAATGAATCTAGCACTTTGCCAGTCATCCTGATCAAGTAGTCAACTGCAATTTCATCTTCTCATGCAACAAGCACTGGCATCAGCTCAAACCACTGCAGCTTCTCACTGTATCCTGAGCCAGCCACAGAGCAGTATCTTTCTGTGTAGAGACCGATTCAGAACTCCTAGAGCCCTCAAGAGCCTACTTGAGTTGCGATTCCTAAAGTTCTGTGTTTATGTGGTTATGAAAGTATGGAATCTTCTGGAGAAACGCAGAGACATCCAGCAGCTTCAGCTACAACCAAAAGCTTGTTGTGATAGTTAAGCTGCCTAGAAGGCCTGCTCCGAGCATGGAGTGCCAAGGCAGTGCTACCCAGCTACCTTCACACTACTGTTTTTGAACATGTTGTTCAGCACAGTTGGTTCAGATGCTTCAGATGCTCCAAAGAGCTTGAGCAGCAGAGTTGAGCTGACTATTGAACAGTCAGACAATAAATCACTTCAAAGCTATCAGTGCTTGAAGGATTTACATCAACTCCAACAGGTTCTGATCACATTCTCTGCTGTCTTTGGCAAAAGCTGTCAAGAGACAAATCTGCAAAATAAGAGATAAAGGTAAGGACAAGAATATTAGTAGGGCTTCTGATGGCTAAAGTTAGCAACACGTTTCTCCTGCATGTATAAATTTCTACACTTCCACACTGCCCAGTGTCTTGAAATGCAGCAACCTGCACTTGAGTGCAGTCTTTATGCACCAGCGGCATGAACTAATCCCAAATACTACATTCCAGTCAGAACCAATTGCAGCTTGCAGAACAGTCTGTGAGTGCCCTCCCATTGCTAACTCAGAGACCCAAATTTCAGCAACTGAGTTCTCAGAAGCACTGTGTATGGCATGGACAAGCTGCTTCTACACTCTCTGCTGTTGTTACAAACATAATGGGGTGGGGGAGGAAAATACTCACCCACCTGTTGCTCCATCAAATAAACATGAAGCCTACATTTGAGAAGAGCCTATTCCAAAACCACTGAGAACAAATTATCTCTCTTCCTCATCTGTCCTCATCTGTCATTTTCTAGTATATTTCATGGACACAATGGGATCCGCACTCCTCCTCAGGACACACAGCTTCCATGCAAAAAACTAAAGACAATTACTTCAGATAGAATTTCAAAGGCACACAAGCATTCTGAGAACAAGAAGTTCAAGGTGTAAGTATAAATATTTCAAAACAACCCTTATTTTTTAATTCACTGGTGATTAACAGCTTCTTACAGATGAAGACTGACTATAGTGCTAGGCAGCAAGTGCACCTAGAGGTTAATTCAGAAGAACCTTGCCACCACATACAGTAAACCCAATTAGTATGCTATTATGCATTGGGAACATGTAGTTAACACCCTATTCGTAAGTCTCCAACGAAGACTTAAAAATCAATTGTTATAAGAATACACTGCAGAAGCTTATTCATGAGGTGAATATATGCGTTCACAAGCTGAATAAAAAAAAAGTGTTTCTTGAATTTCAGTCCCAGAGTGCCTATTTCAGAGGTCCAAATTTCTATAGCAACATTCCCATTAAGCACCAGGAAATGTTGGATTAGACCTACTTATATTGCAGCATGACTTCATTTATGATTCCAGGAAGCCTATTTGAAAAGCTCCTGTCTTTCAGAGAAGTGATCTTTCAGGCTGTGACCAAACAGCATTTAAGCTTCTAAGGAAATAATTGCAAGTTCTTTTTCATTATTGTCATGAACACCCATTACAGCATCCTTTCAGCAGGAAACCTGAACACCAGTATGGAGATTTCAGGACAGAAAGAGCAAAGTTGAATACAACCTTTATGCAAGGCACAGAAAAGAGGGTCATACAAAAAGGCTCAGTAGCAAAACAGGTCTTCCACCTGTAAAGATCTTGATCAGGCAACCAATGAGTCTTGTCTACTTCAAGTTAAGGAAACAATGCAGCAACACAGGCAACAAAAACCAAAGAGTCACATTACTGATGGGTCAAATGTATGTGCATCCCTGCCAGAAGCGCTCACCACCAGTGGCCATTAACCAGTGGTCCCCGACTACCAGAAACAGCATGTTCCTCTGTCGTCCTCAAAAGAAACCATGCAGTTTTACCTCACTTTTTGAGGTATGAGGTACCTACACAACATGTCAGCAAGAAGTCTACCTCATGCAGTATAATCCTGCATGCTCTCAAACAGTCCCAAACTTGCATTCTACAAAGATCTGAAGTTAGTGGTAAAATAACAGCCCTAATCTGCCTGCAGCTTGTTACTTGCTAAACGGATCATGCTTACAGCTTTGCTGTTTTCTGGTCAAGCTACTTCAAACCTAAGCTAGGTTTTCTACAAGAACTTTGAGAGTCCCAAAACTTCTACTGATGGCCCACTGGACGCTGTGGTCCAAATGGCAGCGTTCCACTAGAACAGAACTCCTCTGTGTGAACTGCTGTGGTCCTACCCTTTCTCCTCACATCAGTCCTCCCTTGTGTTCTGTCACCAGCTGTGCCAACATGTGCCCAAAAAGCCAGCTCAGGTGTCCAACCCCACCCCAGGTTCCATGAAGGATAAAGCAGAGAAGGACAGTGTCCCTTCTCTCCCTTTGAAACACTTTTCTGAAGAGCTGAGCTACAGATTCTACCCTCCTGCTGCAGGCAGAGGGGAAGCGCTTGGCCAAACAGGCAAAGCTCAGCCTCATGAGAGAAACCTTCATTTATCCCCACTACCAAAAGTGAAAGGCATCACAAGTGATAAGGTCAAGAATATCGCTGAAACTGGAGCTTGTTTCAACTAGAAAGGAATAAGCTCTGTACATGAACATGTAACTTAGGTAAGGTATTATGGACAAAGCTCCTTTTACTTAGCCTCAGTATTTTCCAAGCAAGCAGGATTTAATTTCGGTGACATGGAGCAACAAATTCAGAGCTTTTCATGTTTAGGGACTGCACACATCCAAGCTACAAGACTAGCAAAACTAAAAGGGTGCCAACATTTGAGCTAGAAATTAACTCAACCTTCGCATACTGAACAAGATAACTAACACGTAAAATGGGTAATCTGTCAGAACTAACTGACTCAATTAGCAAGATGAATTAGGTTCATTCCTCAAAGCAACCAAACCAGATAAAGTTCTAGGTAAGAACTAGGGTCTGCTATTTTCTTGCACCAGTAATCACAGATTTTATGGAATCCCTGTTTTGCAGTCAATTATCTGGCTCTACTACAGTGTAGTCACTGGCAGCAAATCAAAGGGTAGAGGTAGAAGGGTAAACAAGACTACAGCAGCAGAGTTAAGCTGACCTGAAGCTGCCTCCAAGTTAGAGATTTCAATGCCACACTGTACAGACATGCAGGACTTAGTTTACTTTCATCCTTCAGGAGAAACGAATACCCTGGTTTGCTTGATTTCATTCATTAAAACCACTAAAGGGTTTAGAGGTAAAATAAGGATTTTGTCCTCCAAGTTAAACCAGGCATCAGTGTGATGAGATGCTACGATTACTGCTTTACTCCACTGCCACTGGCCAGGAAACAAAGCTGCCCACCAATGGCATCACTGTTGTCACCAGAGATGTGACAGAGCAGATTTGCCACTGGATGGGGGACAGCAGATGGCCAGCCCATGACACCAACATAATAAATGCCCTTAAGAAGCTGCATTGAGACTCCGGAGGGCTCTGTGCTGCACCAGTGCCTGCTCTCGTGCAATCAGACACTCCACCTTCCTCCACCCTGTCTGCTGAGTCACAGAGCCCGCAGGGACAGCGGGGCTGCGAGGAGCTGCACCCAGCCTGCGGCAGAGCCAGCGCTCCAAACCCCGCACAGCACTGCAGCACCGCTAGCCCACACAGGAACGCCCAGCAAAGCCCTGTAAGCTCCAGTGGAACAGGGTAAGCCTTATCTGAAGCACATAGTATCCTGGCATTCAGTAGAACACAGCAAAACTTAAGCCTTTTAAGAAACAGTCTTCACAATGCTTCTATAAATACAGCAAGTTCCCCTATTCCTCGCCCTCTCACAGGCCATCGATACAGCACAGCCCAAAACACAGCTGCAAGCACCTTGCCATTGCAAAAGAATCAAACATAGGCAGCATTAACTTTATTTGGCTTCAGAAAGTTCTACATTAGTATTTTAGAAAAGGTTAAGAACAGGACATGCAAGAAAATATTTCAGTGCTAGCATTCAGAGCAGATAATAGTTTTAATCTTCAACTGACACAAGTTATTAGTTTCAGACCATATCTTTCACCACTGTGCATGTTTCCATTTATCTGAGCTTTTTTTTTTTGCCCTCTAGCACTTAGTATATGCACCCTTTTCAGTGAGAACAAGCTCTAAAAAATTAGAAGTTCGGAACAACGACATACAAGCTCTAAGCCAGTTGTTATTTCAAAACCAAACTCTCAAAATAAACTAGAAGTAATTATGACCCCACCTCACCATGTTAAATACAGATGCACAAAAAACAGTGTTGTATACAGATTACTTCAGAGAGAAGAAAAGTAGAAGTCTTGATACCAGAGAAGCAAAACATCTGCTTTAGAAAAAACTTATCCTTGAGAAAAACACAGCATGATTAAGAGTCTCTTCATCTGCCTACACTCAATGGTGCATGATTTGTGCTGAGCTCTTCACTGTTCTTACTTGGTTGTAATGCTTCTCTTAAGTACAAAAGCTTAAAACACTTCCAGGATTCACATCAAGATCTGAATACTAGGAAAAAAACTATTTTGTTCAGATGTTACTAAAAAAATCACATTTAAAAGTGGAAAGTACTTAATAAGTGCTCAAACTTGTTATTAAGTAAATTACCTACAGTACCCCTTAGAATGACCTCTTCAAACAAGGGAATATTCATTATTGACCTTCAATGCAGTGAATCTATAGAGAGCTGGCACAGCAAAAAGGCTGCTGCTGCATGTGATTTAATAAGCATAGACTGAAACACAAACAATGAAAAAATTAACTGACCTGATGTTTAGCATGCTGAAATTTTGACCCTTCCTGCTCTTCATGCTGCACAGAGCTGGCTCTTTCCCTCACACTTCTATACCCAGGGCTGGGTATAATGTACTCTTTTCCTATGTCGATGTCTTTCATCTTCTGTAAACGCCAGGATTTACATGTGCAGTTTCACCTCAAAAATCTGAAAAATAATTACATTTCACTTAGTTCCACTATGCCAAACACCAGTTACTTTTAGTCAACTATTTTTAAAGTTTATTTTTTAATTCAAGATCAGAAAGTAATTGCAAAAGAGCCTTATTACAACAGGACTGTAACAACAGGACTGTAATAATATGGCTTTGGAAATGCAGGCAAGACTAACCTCTCCTGAACTAGTTTAAACATGCCCTGAGGTAACTACATAGTACCATGATTCTCGATGCAGCAGAGTACTGTCGTATTTCCTCCCTTAGAGCTCTGAAATACAATTATGCAATCTGACAGATTAAAGTAACAACTACAGCTATTTAGTTGAAACCTTAAGAAACTTGACTTGAAGATCAAATCCCTGGAATCTTCTGTTAGCACCTGCAGTTGCACATACCCAACGACTCACCGGGACAAAGTTTTGCAGAACTGATCTCTCTAGAGCTATCACACGGTAAGAGTAGTCACTACAGACACACTCCCGAGAAGAATACATTCCTTCTCTGTAGCATTATTAACTTACTCCACAGGCTCCAGCTGCCACCAGGCACCCACGGGCGCAGGAAAGGCTCTCACCTTCAGCGCTGCGGGCGCTCCCGCACCCCATGGCCCCGCGCTGTCAGGTCAGAGGGAGAGCAGAGCCCCGGGAGCAGAATCGCCGTCCGCCGCAGGGCTGCTCCGTGACTCTGCCTGACGGCACCCGGCACCGCCAGGAGCCCGCTCCGGTGACACCCGTCCGGGCTGGCATCAGCAGGCTCGGCCCGGCGGCCCCGCTCCACCGGGCCCCCCGGCAGCGATCACCGGCCGCCCCCACCCCGGGACCGCGTCTCACCGCCGGCCGAGGATGCTGCAGCGCGGCAAAGTCCCGGGGCTGCCGCTGCCCGTTCTCACTGCCACAGGCGCCAGCCGCTGCCGAGCGGCCCTGCCAGCGGGGGACACGACTCCCCCCCGCGGCTCCGCCGCACCGGCGCAAACGAGACGGCCCCCTCCCCGCCCCCGCAGCCAAGGAAGGACGAACAGCCATGGCCGGGGCTGCCGGCGGGGGAGGGCTGGCTGCTCTACGGGCCTCCTCGCAGGAAAGGGGGGGCGACAAGGCCACCTTCTCAGTCGCGCGGCTGCCCTTCACCCACAAAAAGGAGCGCGCCGCTTTCCACCCCCGGTAACGGACGGGCCGGCCCCGCTCACCTCCGCCCGGCGACCGCCCCCGCTGCGGCTCCTCCACCCGGCAGCCGCGACGCCAAACAACATCCCTTATAGCGGCTCCGGCGCCCGCACTGCGCCTGCGCGGGGAGGGGGTGGGCGGGGACTGTCGAGGCCGTTTGCTCGCGGTGCTTCATGGGAAATGTAGTCCAAATCTCCGCGCGCTCTCCCGCTGGCTGCGGGTTCAGGAACTACGCTTCCCAGAAGGCCGCGCGCGGCCGGCCGCCGTTTTGCCACGCCCCTCCCCGCCCCGCCCCGCCCGTCCCCTTCCCGCCGCTACTGCCGCAGCGTGGGGGGTCTGGAACGTTCGCTGCCGCCCGGCGTGAGACGCCGGGGCGGGGCGCGCGCCGCGGGACAGGGCGGCGGGGCGGGGCAGAGGGGACGAGTCGCACCCCCCAGCCGGGGCAGGGCGCGGAGCAGGGACCCCCTCCCGGCCCGGCGGCGGCCGCGCTGTGGGGAGAACGGGCGGACCTCGGGGTGCCCCGTCCCGCACCCGTGTCCCGCCGGCGCTGCCGCAGGGCGGTGCCGCTCCGCTGCGCCGGACGGAACAGGAGCGGCGGCGGCTCCTCGTTTTGCGCCTGTCCGTTGCAGCCGGTGGTTTACAGCCGCTGGGCCGGGGGAAGCGCCGCTGCCCCGAATCTGGGGCTTAACCTTTGCGGGGCTGCAGCGCTGGCTCCCCTGTGCGGCGGCGGCGGCGTCACCCCCCGGCCCCGCCGTGCTGCTCGCACCGAGCCCGGCTGGGAACGGGACCTGGCGGGGGGCGGGGAAGCCCTCGCTGTGCCCCTCCGAAGGGATTCGGAGCGGGTGAAGGGACTGCGAGCTTGCCCCGGGGCTTTCCCGGCCGAGCTTCTCCCGGTGAAGGGGCTGAGGGGCGGCAGAGGCCCCGCTCCCCCGGCGCTGGAGATGCAGCCCGGGGAGATCCGGCCTCGGGGAGACGCAGCCCCGGGAGCTCGGTGCAGAGGAGCGGGCGCAGCTGCGTTTCCTTTCGCAAAGGGCTATAAGTATCCTTAAGAAACCCTGAGCTGTAGCCTCGCCCCGCTGTGTTTAAATACCCTGTCCTCATGTGACATCTTCTTTCCACCAGCCAAATTTGGCTGATGTATCATTTAAGTGGTTTATATAACGAGTGCCTGTTTGCACTGCAGTCCTGGCTCTCCTGTCGGAAAAACGTTTGTGAGAGTCAATTTGATAGAAAAGCCGAAATAGACTCAGGTAAAGATGGGAGATGGGAATCTGGAAGTAAAAGTGGACCCAGAATATTCCTTTCAAGCCCACAGGCCAGTGGTACAGGTAAAAGATGTCACCGTGCAAGCAGCAATTCAAGGACACACCTTAAGGTACCAGAGAATCCCTTCAGAGCTCCGTGACACATCCTGCGGCACTCCAACTTCCATTCCTGGCAAAAATGAGCATCAGCTCCATTGCAGGTGCTCTAACATTTTGGGACAGGAGAGCTGACAGTCGCGCAGAAGCAGAGCCCTTCCCATGGTACGGCAGCTGAGAGCGCACATCGCTGCTGCATTTTTCTGCAGTCTTCCCCAGGACTCACAATCACGTAATTTCAGATTGGTTTGGCTGAGATTTTATTGGGAAAGAAGCTGTATGTACAGAAGGTAGACTGTGTGCTTTATAAATGCTATGTCCCAGCTAAAGGTGTATTTTAAGACAGAAGCCAGGAGGCAATTTAGAGTAAGTCTCTGAACAGTCATTAAACAGACCTTTGCTAAATTGATGTGCAGTTACTGAGCAAGGCAGTTAAACAGCATAAACAGAGAGGACAAAGTGTAAATGATGGCAAGAATTAAACTCTGTTAAAGCTTCAAGGTGAGTCACTTGTATGGTATTTTTGGGTGTTGAGCTGAGATTTTTCTGAGCATGAGCCTGTCTTTGGTGCCTGGGCTGTAGAGACAACCAGAGCTGCTTTTCAGAGGTAGCTGCCTGGTTTTGAGCCGATGACACATTGAAGCCTAAAAGCTTTGCATCATGTGCCTAGAGGGAAAGAGAAATGTGAGCCTCCATTATGCCACAGCAGCTGCAAAATGTGTTAGGGAAGATGAGTAGAGTGTTGTTTAAGCCAAGGGAGCCAGGGCCCTGCCTACACTTGCTCTGTCCTCTATTTCTCCAGTGCTGGAGCAGATCTGAGAGTAAAAGGGAGGGCGTGAGTGCTAGTAGGAAACTGTGCTGGTAAATAATGCTGTGTATGCTCAGGCTAGCTCTGGGCAATGGGCTGGCAGCAGCATCAGCAGTGTTCTCACACCTGTGGTCCTGCGAGTGCATGTACTCCCTTAGTATGATGGTGGGAAGAAAACGCATATGTAGGCATAACCCACTTTTAAGTGTGTCACGAGTCTCCTCCAGCATTTGTTCTAAAGAATATAAGTGTACGGGTGCTACCAACCAGAGGAGTTGCATCTTTAGCTCCAGTGGCAGCAGCTAATGCTTTTAGTGATGCCAGTCCTGGGTTCGTCCCTGCGGGATGGAGACGTTACATAAACAAGGCCTGTACAGTATTAAAACTTGCCCTGATTCAAGATCTGGGATTTGCCATAATCAGCCCTGACTGCAGCCAGAAAAGCACAGCCAGAGCAAAGATCCCACGGCAGCTTCAGAGCCAAGGCCGGCAGATCCCCTGGGCGAGGAAGTGACACTTGACAATGAGTCTTCTCAGATGTGTACGGTGTCTGCTCCCCCACACCCCAAAACAAACATCAGCAAAACATTTGAAGCAACGCTTGAAACAAACTCACTTGAGCCATCTAATCTGGTAGTGGAGCATTGCCAAGTCCACCAGGAAAACCAAGGCTCAGTTTGTGGGAGCGATGGCCTTTATTTATCCAACTGTCCTACCACATCTTTCCCCATAGGATCTGAGGACTTGCTTCTGCTGCCTGGGGAATATGGAGCACCTGCTGCCCAGGCAACCTAACCAAGCTGGATCTTGGACAGAAACAAAGAGTAGTCCTTCCAGGAGATGTTCTGAGCTTCAGGAGCGTTGCAGTACTAGTTTGGGTTCACAGCACTGCAATTAAGGCCAGAATCTCAGCCACACAAAACCCTGTGACACATGCAGGAGTGAAGCAAAGTTACTCATGCGCCAATGGGTTGCTCTACCCAGCGAGTCCAGCAGACACTGGTTGCAGGTTGGGTGGGAGCAGTGGGGTGATATGGTCTCCGTTCTACCGCTGGCAAAACATTGCAATGAGGCACTAGGACAAAACAGCTTTTCTCTTTGCCCAGAGAAGCAGCAAGATGTGGTTGGACCAATGTCCATGGGGATATGTGGAACACTAGGAGATGTCTTGGGCTAACAGGAGCAGAACCACAGAACCACCTACCTCTGACCAGGTTTGTGAGCGCTGCGAGGCTGGGGACACAACATGCTTCCATCAGAGTGGATGGAAGTGGATGACACAAGTCCAGACACCCCTGTGGAGAGCTGTTCTTCCCTCTCTCCCCAGATCTCCTCATACACAAAGGACATCTTCTTGCCCTTCCCCGCTGGGCTGCTCAGTCCTGGCTGCTGAGGCTTGCATTTTCGGGATGAGTTTCCCGGGTTCAGTCCCTCCTGATGTGCATGCTGACAGTTGTTACGCTTCCTAATGCTTTTTTATACTCTCACTGATCAGAGCTCTCAGCCATGAAGTCCAGAACTCAGAAATTAATTGGATGGCTCAAGTAAAAGTCCCATGCCTGCAGCACTGCAAACTGTAACAAGTCCAGAAACAGAGAGGTCTGGAGAGACTGCATGCATCAGCTTGTTTCTGATTGTCTATCTCTGTGTGGTGCCCAATCTTTTATTGTCCGTCATTTCCAGGTCTCCCTCCCACACACAGCCTGCCTGTTCAGGACTTCGAGCTCTCAGAGCAGACCGAAAGGTTTCCCATTGCACTGCAGCAATAATTATTAATTATTGCCACTAAGGCAACAATTTAGCCTCAGCTGGGCTTTCTCTTTGCTAGGAGCCACCAACCCTTGTGGGCAGCTTGGCAGATAGGTACAGGCTACCAACAACTGGAGACTGGAGAGACATCGCTATTCATTTCCCTTTATATCTTATATCCACCTTCCCAGTTTAAGAGGAAAATATTTGTGGCAAAAGCACCAACAAGAAGATCACTGAGAATAGTCATTCTCAGTCCATCATCATAGAATCATAGAATAGAATCATAGAATTGCCCAGGCCGGAAGGGACCTCCAAAGGCCATCTAGTCCGACCCCCCCGCAGTCAGCAGGGACACCCCCAACTAGACCAGGTTGCCCAGGGCCTCGTCGAGCCTCTCCTTGAATATCTCCAGGGATGGGGCCTCAACCACCTCCCTGGGCAACCTGTTCCAGTGCTCCACCACCCTCACAGTGAAGAACCCTCTCCTCATCTCCAATCTAAATCTGTTCCCCTCCAGCTTAAAGCCATTGCCCCTCGTCCTGTCACTGCAGGCCTTTCTAAACAGGCTCTCCCCAGCCTTCCTGTGGGCTCCCTTCAGGTACTGGAAGGCCACTATTAGGTCTCTCCGGAGCCTCCTCTTCTCCAGGCTGAACAACCCCAGCTCCCTCAGCCTGTCCTCGTAGCAGAGGTGCTCCATCCCCCTGATCATCCTTGTGGCCCTCCTCTGTACCCTCTCCATCAGGTCCATGTCCTTCTTATATTGAGGGCTCATCCTTAGGCTCCAGAGTTAATGTCCCATTAAGGAGACCAGGAGGAAGGCAGGAGCCACTGTGGTACCTGTAGCAGGGCTGTCAGGGACGGCTGTGACTTGCTCAACCATTCTCCTCTTAAATCTCAGTAGCACACAAACTATTTTGGGACATCAGTGGGCTGGGTTTGTCCATTGAAAACTACAGTCCTGTTTCCTGCAAAAAAGTTAATAATCAGCAATAGTGTTGTTGTATAATAGTTCATTACTTGTTATAGCAAGAAATTGGTATGGTTGCCCTTAGTTTAGAAGTTATGGTATCTAATGGATCTGCTCATGGCATTGCGTTGAAGAACAAGAGGAGTCACAAATGTTCTCTGCACCTATTTAGTGCTATTAGTGCTCAAGTCTTCCTAAAAATCCTGCTGCTGGTGACAGCACCCCCCCCGAGCTCCCTGCAGCAGCACCAGCTCAGACAGACCTGTCCGTGCAGTGCCGGCACCTCTCTGCCTGCTGGGGCTTCACGAGGCTGGTCACTCCCCACCCAACCCGCTTTGGCTTGCCCGGCCCCATCCACACCCACGGCAGGGAGCTGCAGTAACCTCCCATATGGACCTGGTAGCAAACCTTCTCCCCCATCACAGTCATAGCTGCACAGAAAGGGGTTAGCAGGCTTGGGGTGTAAAAAGCTCAGTGTCATGAGCCAACCACCTCCTGGAATTCAGCATTTTGCATGTGGATGCTCTGATTTGTGAGCCACGTGGGGCACAGGACCTTGTAGGATGCTCAAGACCTAAGCAACACCCCAGGGACCCCTCGCTTCGCAGCACAGCCCCTCTCTGAGCTCCCACCTTTTTGTTACTGCAGCCTCATTGTGCTCACAGCTCTGCAAATGACTCATTCAGACATTCAAGTCCTTGTGCTTTATGTTGCTTCAGTGCTGAACAATCCATGCTGCAGATGAGAAGCTGGGGGAGCGGAGGCCAGCTCCCACAGTGCAGTGGGGAGCAATAATTTCCCCACCCTCCCCAGGAAAATACAGAAGAGGGATGTGATGTGTTTGGACCTAGAGAAAGGACAAATCTTTCCCTTTCCTCTTGTCCTGCTTTAGGCAGGAGTTCATTAATATCTTACCACCTGTGCATTCAGCTTTCCTGCAAACAAACTGTACTGTCTTGATATTTGTGCAGAACTGTGAGCAGAGTGGGCACCCACGACAACTGTGTTTCTGAGGATCAGGCTCCTGGGCTGGTCCAGGCAGAGGCACCACTCCGGAACACAGTGACAACACCACCCGTCACCTTCCCTTGGGTTCCTGTGGGTTGGTGAACCTTCCTGGCCAAGCTGTCAGGGCTTTGCTCTTGTTCTCAAAAGCTTCTACAAATAGCCAGGCTTTTGCAACAAATGCCTTTCAGTGTTATTTTATATTGTTTTTTTTAGGTTTTGATCATCCTGCTCTATTTTTGCAGCACTTCTGCTTGTCAGAGTGCAGGAGTAAAAGGTGCTGTACTGCGCTGTATCACACAGATTAAAATTGGTTTGTAATTCATCATTCAGGTCGGGAGGAGAGAGAGCACAGAGAAAGCGCACCATCTTGTCCAAATGCTACTTTCTTTGGGCTTTGGGAGAACAGGATACAAGTAACACCCTCCCAACACAATTAGCAGCAACTAAGTCAAAGCTGGTTGGTTGTTGGTTTTTTTTTTTCCTAAAAGGGAAAAGCCAGAAGGTCTCAAAGGTGTTGCAACGTTTAAAGTGTAATCCAGCACGGAAAACAAGTTCAAGGCAGTACATCTCAATCTACAAACCAGATGATTGCGAGGACAAGATCAATTCAAGGGCAGAAGCTGACACAGACCTATGACAGCTTCCACCACACCCACAGTTAATGAGTAATCAACACCAACCTGCAGCTCCAGTCCATCTGGAGTTTGCTGCTCCCATAGGCCTTGCAGACCGAGCCGTGGCTGCACTGTACGGCCAGGTATTTGGTGGAGTTAGAGGAAAGGCCAAATGATGCTTCAATAACGAAGCTGGAGATTTGTCTGAGTGAGCATTAATGAGCTCAGACGCATCCCAGCTGTACCACTCTGGCTTGGGTTGAGCTACCTCCTGTCAGCTACTCCCCGTAATCTGCAGACCTGGAGTAGTGGCTTTGGTTGGTCTGCAGGGCTAAAAGTGTGGGAGAAGGTCCTCTAGTCCCTCCCCGAGAACAGCCCAGGACTGTCCCCAGGCCAGAGCAGGAGAGGACAATGGCTGGGTCAGAGCAGTGTGTTCATGTTCAGCTCAGGCTGTTTTTCAGGAGCTGGACAGGGCTGTCCAAGCAGCCGTGGCCGGAGCTGCCCTGGACACAGGCTGTGGTGGGAGAACTGGTCTGAACCTCACCAAACATGTCAGTGCTGGCCAGAGCATGACGCAGCATGAGCAGGGACACGGTCACAGCCCGCTGCCAAGGCAGGGCACGCTCTGTCCCCTCCTCCCTGCCTCTGCGAAAGCAGCGTGGCGGGCTTGCCAGGGTGAAGATGTCCCTGCTCCCAGGGGTGTGGAAGCAGCAGGGCCAGGCTCGGTGGCAAGGTTTCTGGGCTGGGACATGGTTCTCATACAGCTGGCTGCTGGGGTGGCTGTGCAAGGCCCACTTGACGGGCACCATCAGGACATACTGTGAAAACACAGCTGTGACAGCCCCATCTAAGTGTGCGAAGCACTCCCTCCTGCTGCTCCCCCCACCAGCACCCACAGCGCTGCGGCTCCTCCAGCAGCTCCTGCTGCACCAGGTGCTCATCAGGCATGGGCAAGCACCATCTCTGTGATCTTCAGCAAATGGTAAACTTGCCAGTACCTGTGTCTTACCGCCTGTTCCTTCAAACCCTCCTGATTTCCTACATCCCTTGCGCAGTGGCCCTGTCAGCATCCATCCAAGGTCTCGGGTGATGCTGTGTAGCAATGATGTCCAACACCTTTCTCTGCTGCTCCCTGCTCCCCCAGGACATGGCTCATGGGTGCCATTAGCTCTCTCACCACCTGCTGTCATCCTCTCCAGAGATGCTTGTTGACAATAGCTCAGCTGGTCATTACACACTTCACCTCTCTGCAGCCGCACTCCAGGGAAGACAGGATGTTTCCCTGGTGCCCGGCAGCGGGTCCATCAGAAAGGCGATGCAGGGACTGCCACTGCTGCAGGAGTCCAGGTCTCTATTTGCCCAAGTGTTCTCAAGCCCTTGGGCTTCTCCACAGTGTGTCCTCTTCCCCCCAGCCCAGCACATGCTGCTGGGGAAACGCCAGCCTGCATTTGCCCCTGTGCTCCTGAGCATCCCTCGGAGATGCATGGGAAGGATGGGCCAGCCTCAGCAAGCACACAGCAAGCCGCTGAGGGGAGAGGAGCTTTCTGTCCCGGTGGAAACACCATAAGCAGCATGAATGAAAAGGGCTTCAAAAAAAGGAGAAAAATAATTAAAAATGCTGGGAGCCTCTGGTGGTGCCCAGAATCCCATGTGGCAGAGAAAAGGCTGGCTGGGATGCCAATTTTGGAGCTCGCCAGTGTGATCAGCCAGTTTTAGAAGCAAAGGAGGACAGCCAAGGTCAGAGTGCATTTGGCCTCTGGGACCGTCGCTGTGCAGCTGAAAACTGGAAAAAATGGGAATGTGCAAGCCCAACACAGCTCTATCCTTGGCACTGCAGGCTCTCCCAGGTCCCACGGTGGCCAGTCCCAGGGTCGAGGCGTGACAGGGACCAGGAGCTGTTTCAGGGAGATGCAGGGGAAGGCAGGCAACTCTGTGTCCGGGCAGCAATGGGGTGGGAACTCAGGACAGCAGGGCTTGGGGAGACTTGCTCTGTTGCTGAGGCAGAAGGCAGCAGAGACAGTTGTCTCCTGCTTTCTCCCCCCAAGAAAGAGCAGGATTGGTTTCCTAGGGGCTCCTGAGAAACCCCCCCCGTGTGCATCTTGTTTTGCTGAGCTAGTTGCTCTTGCTTCCTCAGGAAGCACCGCCTGAGCACCAACAGCTGCCACAACACGTGGTGGTTGTGTCCTGGGGAGCCCCGTGCTCCCCTCCATGCATTGCCACCCTCCCCACCCCCTTCCCAGGCTCCCCGGGGGACTGGCACATGTGTCCTGGGGGCTATTGGCCTCTGAGCGATGGACTAGAGCCCCAGCACATGGAGGAGGGGGCTCAGCACTCGCTCATGTCTCCTCTCATTGCATCAGCAGGTGGGATCATGGGGACTGCCATTAAGGGACACCAAAAAAATGTGGGACAAAGCCCATTGCAGTGAAGATGTACCCCAAAAGGAAACATTGATCAGCCTGAAACATTGAGGTTGTTTGTTAAGGTACAGAAATTCCCCAAGAGGAAAGCGTACACCTACAGCAGGTTCGCTTTGCTGAACAGAGCCCTGTCACCTGCCTGTCCCACACTTGGCAGACCAGGGGGTTCCCCTGGCTGTTTCTGAGCCACAAACAAGAAAAGCCCTGTGCACAACGGTGGCTTAGTCGGGTCAAGTGGAGATGAAGCCTCCGGCTGCTGCATGCTGCTCTCTCCTGTGGCACGGGAGGGGCAGGAATGCTCCCAGCCACAGGGGCAGACACAAGGCCGGTGCTCGAGGTGTGGGAAGCAGCTGTAGGATCTACAGCCTGGTTCACACAAATCACAGTCCCGCAATACTTAGAATAACAAACCCAACCTACTACTGATGAGCAAAGAGTGGCCCAGACTACAGATCCCCCATGCCCTCTCCCCAGGACTGGGAATGCAGCATGTGGGAGCTGGGGGATGTGAAGACTGGAAGCAGCAGGACCACCTCCTCCAGCGTGTGGTTACAGCATGGGAGCAGGGCAACAGTGCTCAATTCTGGGGTGGTCACCAGCTTGTTCTGTGACCACAACTGTGTCACATCTCACACTCATGGCTCAGTTCCTCCTCCTACAAAACGTGTGACTGTGGAAACCATGTGACAAAGGCAACTGTGTGCTATAGGATCCTCCCCACCTATGAGCAGCATCTGGCTTCCTCATAAAGACAGAAGATTGAGCCAGTTTGAACTAATGGAAAATACCATGCTCAGACCCAGCTCCTTGTCAGTGAGGCACATGTAGCATTGGTCACCCGCTGCTCCTGCTTTGAAAATACAGCAGCTCTTCATGTGGGTGGGAAAAATGAGCTCAAGCATTGCACGCCTTTGTGAATCCCGTTGCTGCCTCCCCTGTCTTTAAAAATGCCAGGGCCTGCTCTCCGCAGTGCACTTAATACAGCTACAGTCTGATATGAATCAAGTCCAACTTTCAATGTTGGTTTGTCGCTTTTCTGTTCCTCAGTGTGTTTGCAGTGATTTGCACAGAGGAATAAACAGATATGGTTTTAAACACATTTTACTGCAGGAGTTCATCAGATGACACACTGATGTCCTGTGATTGCAGGCAGAGATACAATTTAGATCAAATTTTTTACTGAACACCTGGGTCACCTACAGGGAAGAGCAGGTTTGGGTGATGTCTCTGTGCAGGGAGGTCCAGCCACGGGGGAGGACGCTGAGCCCTGCCTGCACATTTACAACTGGGTCCTCTGGACTCTCATCCGGCCACGGTGTCTTTGGGCTCGCCTTTGCCCCATGTTGCACTTCACGTCATTGCGGACACCCCTTCAAAGTCCAAGCCAGGTCTTTACACATGGCTCTACCCAAGGGTTATCTCTAAGGGCCAAGGATCAAAGCTGACTATGACAATGCTGCTAAGAGTGTTTATTCCCATTTACAGTATTGGTGCTGCAGCCATGCCTGGAGTCCCTCTCTGGGAGTAGTGTCCCTGTGATGGGGACAGAGAGCCCCAGAGGGACTCCAGCCCGGCTCGGGCAGTGCATCAAGCCTGGCTGGGTCAGGAGCTCTCTGGGTGCTGAGGAGGCAGCGAGTTCCTGCCCCATGGAGATAATAATTTTATCTCAGATGACTGCATCAAGGAAGAAACAAGTTTGATAATTGCAAGGTGGCAGGTATCAAACCTTGTGATTGGTAGTGTCACCAGTGGTTCAGACTGTGGCTGCTTGCAAAAGGACGAAAAGAAGTAGTACATCTGTTGAGGGCACCCAAGCCAGCACTGGAAGGAGAATGCTGCAGATAAGTGGAGGCTGGGAAGCTGCTCCCAGAGACAAGGCATCTCAACTGCCTGGGCAAAATACTCCCACTGATGCGACAGAAAAGTGGTGGGAGCACTGCATGAATTCCTCAGCATATCTCAGGTATAGACGCTCATCACATGGCTTAGCACACTGTATTATATCATTATTAATTGCTTTGACTCGGAAGAAACAGAAGAAGGAACCTCTAATCCAAGAGACTTAACCTTTTTTTCTGGTTTCTAGTGTATTACCTTTTCTTTGGTATCAACTACACTGGAACCAGCACATCTACACTACCAGGAAAAAGGTCATTAATCAGCTACTTCCTTCTACTTTTCTGCAACCATGTGCATATTACAGTTTGAAATATATCCCTGACAAATTAAAAGAAGTGCTGGAATGAGTCCATGGGAAACATAAGTTCAGTAACCAGATCTGTAGTGTAAAACATCTGTCAAGATAACGTGATCTCTCCCTGGCTTTGATGTGATGGAAGGGGACTGCTGAGTTCCCCTGAGAATGCTCCCCTTCTCTCTATTAATTAGGTCTTAAGGCAGCCCCAACACAAAGCTCTGAAACAAAACTCTGGGTGCATGAACAACTGAATGGATCCTTGAAATGGCACAGCCACTGAATATTGCTCAGTTCCCAACTGTGGAAACATGAAGCCCCTTGGGCTGAGAGCTCTGATACATGTGCCTTTCCTGCGGAGCTCCAGGCTGGTGGGGAGTGAAAGGTTAAAGGAAATATGCCCTCTCCTCTGAACAGGGCCCTAGCAGGAAAGGCATAGATGAGAGCATAGATAGCTGTGCCTCCAGCAAAGCTCCCCCTCCTCCTGGCAGCTGAGGTGGTGGGAAGCGGGGCTGCCTCCCCCTGAA
Organism: Calidris pugnax; assembly: GCF_001431845.1. Taxonomy (NCBI): domain Eukaryota; kingdom Metazoa; phylum Chordata; class Aves; order Charadriiformes; family Scolopacidae; genus Calidris; species Calidris pugnax. Next base: position 103,463 of record NW_015090822.1, read on the forward strand.
ATGATGCATCTGGTGCTGCAGCAGGAGAATGCAGAGGGATGGACAACTCCTCCCTCGGCATCTCCTCCAGGCAGGGCTGGGGCTGCGGCAGAGGGCGTGCTGCAAGAGCCCTTTTCCTCCCCTGGACAAGACAAGGGATGAGGAATAACCCTGCCTCTGCCCTAGCACAGGAGAGGGGAACAGCCCAATCTCGGAGCAATGAAGCAGGAGCAGAGCAGTGATTACTGCTGGTGGCTGCTCTGTGTCGGTACAGTAGGCCCCCAGGTGGGAACGAAGGTATGGGCTGGAGCCAGCTAGAGAGCTCTGGAAATGAGGCCCTGGGCCTGATAGCAGCCAGCCATCTGTCTCCTGGCTATCTCCCTTGGCTGTTCAGAGCCAGGGAATTGCCTTCTTGCCCCTGGCAGCCCTGACTTGGCACCATGGGTTCCCTTCTTGTGATGCAGGTGACACCAGGTCCTGTCCCTTAACCCTCTGCGACACAGCATGTCCCTGCCCATCCTCACAGTCCCAAGTCTGTGGTTACCCAGTCCCGCGTCTTGCTCAGTCTTTTCAAAGGAGATGTCATTTTCTCTCTGGCTCAGCCCAAGCATCCCTTCCTAGGTATGTTTATTACTGCACTGTGAGTCCCTCTGGGCTACCCTTACGTACCTGCTTGGGAAGGGCTGTTCCCAGCTTCTGCTGCTACAGTAATCCACATAGATCAAAGCTGGAAAAAGGTTAGCAGGGAAAAGAGGAGGCAGCCGTGTGTCCTCTCCCCTCATGCACCCCTGAACTGGGGAAAAGGATCTGACCTGCTTGAGGGCTGACGCCTCATTTCACGTGGCTCAGTGCAGAGCAAAACAGGAGTGCAAAGCTGGGGGCAAACCCTAGACGAAGCTAGGCTTTGGAGGCCAGGAACCCCAGGGGAGGAGGCGTCACCAGTGTAGCAGTGGTGCAAAAAGTTGTGTGTGAGTAAGGAATATAGAAAGGGCAGGGGCAGCATTAGTCTGCAGACTCAGGAGCTTTGCTCAGGGAGAAGGTGATCCCCCCGTGACTGGGAGCGCTGGTTCCCGTGACAGCTTCAGCACCGTCCCCCATGGGAAATATGTTTCGCTCTTCTGACTCGAGCAGCTTCTGGGGTCATGTGGGGTGGCTGCCTCCAGAGGCTGCCATGCCCTGGGCTGGAGCACGTGTCAAGCCCAGATGGCTGCTGACTCATTTCCCTTGCTGGGTAGGGTGTCCTCGCTGAGGAACCTGCGCCTGCCATGCCTACAGCCTCATCAGCTCTGAGAGTGACCAGAGAGATGCACCAGCAAAGGATGGAGCCAGAGCATGAGCAGCGAAGCAGAGGAGCAGCACAGCCATGCCCTTGCATCTGCACCGTGGTGAGACCATGTCTGTTAGCTGGATGTCAGCACCATTGCTCTGGGGCTGATGTTTCTCCTCAGGAGAGCAGCAGGTGAGGGATGGTGGAAACAGTGTCCTGAAAGATGCATCCCCTCACACAGGCTTCATCCAAGAGCTACCTAAGGAGTCTGGAAGTAGCTGCTGCTTGCTGAAGCTGTGGGGAGAGAGCAAAACCATTGCAAGGGGGAGAAACTAGAGCAAGGCTTGTATAGGGCTGGAAACTGAGCTGAAATATCCAGGGCAACATAGCCTACAGCCCAGTCTGTGCCTGTGAGGGGAGAACCCGGGACCAGAAAAAGTCCGGGGGAGAAGTAAATTAGAGGGACGCTTACTCTGGGACTTGGCTGTGCTTTTCCTGACTCCTCTCATTTCAGATTCCCAAGCTCCAGGCAGGGCTGGTCAGTGGAAGATAGACCATCAGCTGCACGTCCCTTCTCTAAGGAGTGGGGCACTTCTGCTGTCCCCTGTCCCACCAGTGAGACCTGCGCCACCCGTGGGGACCCTGCTCAGCTTGGCATACCTGTGTGGTACCCAGTGGCACGGCATGAGCATCCCCCATCAGCAACCCCTGCTGCACTCTGCTCACTGTGAACGCTCAGCTCCTCGCAAGGTGCTCCCCCCACCCTGTCTCCACGTTCTGGGGAGGTGCTGGTGCAGCCACTTCCTCTTGTTGGACATCCTGCCTGGCATGGGGGCAACACGAAACACGGGGCAGCCCAGAGCTTGGGCAGCAGCAACGCATCCTGCCCGTTAGCCAGCGAGTGATTCTGTGCCCAGCATCTCACCGGCGGAAAGGGCCACCAGGGAGCTCTGTGAGCAGCACCCCAGGGTGGGTGGAAACCTAGTGGGGCACAGACAGAATGGCCTTGTGTCTTTGGGTCCCCTTCTTGAGGCTGCCAACCCACAAGCAGCAGGATGTGGAGAGCAGAGGAAGTCCAGCAGTTCATCTGGCAGAGGCCCTCTGCTGAGAAGCACAAAGAGGCCCAAATGAGCAAAGAGGGGAGGAATAGCCTGTGAGTCAGTATCCCTGCTGTCATCTTGGCCAGAGCCCAGAGCGTGGGAGGGAGGCATAAGGTGAAAGGGTCGGGATGCAGACTCTGTCTGTCTTTCACGTTTGGTGACTTACTCGTGGTCTGCATTTTCTTTTTACCTGCAGGACTTGGTTCAGTGCTCAGGTAAACCTTGTGTCAGACAGAGCCATTCAGGCGTGCAGGAGAGCTGGACAACCTAAGCACATCCTGGCTGTTGCCCATCCCTTCTCCCCGGGGCAGTAGCTCCTCCAAGGGAGCTGGGGGCAGACGGACCCCTCTCTACACCTGCCAAGTGAGTATAAGCCATCCTGGGTAAGGTCAGGACAGCCCCCTGATCCCAGACACCCTGTACCAGGGTTCACGGCCAGCCCCTGCCACCTCTGACACTGTGTGGGGATAGCTCCAACCAACCCAGGCTCCCTGCCAGCTTGGCATGGCCCAGGAAGAGCTGAGTTTAGGCACTAGTTGCATCCCTGACCTGGAGTTGAGACGGCACACGTCCATAGCTCTGCTGAGGCCCCCAAGGATGCTTCAAGGGCATCAGAGCTGCTGGCCACCAGGCGGGACATATGAGGGGAAATTAGCCTCGTGCTAGGTACATCATTCCTCCATGCAGAACTCCTGTGATCCTCCTCATTGCAAGCTTTACTGCCCTGGGGACCCCCTGACACAGGTCCCACTCAGCCCTGAGGAATATGGAGCCCCAAAGCCATCTAAAATAGGGCCAAATCTGGAGCTGCCTGTCAAGGCTTAGCAATGCCTTATGGCCATCGTCTAGGCAGAGGGAAAAGACAGGGAGCAACAAAATGCTCAGAAAGGACAACAAACAGAAAAGAAAGAAGGGTTAAAAATGTATGCACAGGGACCGGGAGGATGTATCAGAAAGCAGAGCATTCCCACCAGGCTCGTCATTCCCAGAGCTGGTGGATGCTGCCCCTTGATGCTGTGTCCAGGGCTATCCAAGAATGAGGGAGTAAGAAAAAGCCCCACAGTGTACGGGTCTTTCCTGTGGGGTACTGGGTTTGATGGACCTCCAGTCTAACCCCGTTCAGTCTCATCTCAATTTCATTGAGCTAATTTCAATTTTAAAAGCTCTCCTGGAACTCAGAAAATGTTTGGCCTGGGTGCTACTGGTCTACAAGTCCCCAGTGAAACCAAAGGGAAATGTGTCTGCAAAGCCCGAAGAATATTTATCAGGCTGATTTTGAGTTCAGTTCATCAGCAATTACCTTGATTTGTCTTCCCCGGCTCCTGCCAATTTACTAGGGCACTGTCTTGGAAACTTGCCTCATTTGGGGAGAACAGGATGTAATTAGCCAGATAATCTGCTGGTTCTCCTGTCGAGCTCTGTGTGCCCAGTCTCGACACAGGCGGTGGCTGTGCAGGCTGGATCAGACCTGATTTCTTGTGCTGTTTATGCACTTAGTGCTATGTAGGCAGGAAGGAAAATACTGTCCTGCCCTCAGGCAATGACAAATCTACCTCTTGGATCATTCCTCAAGCTGTAACCCCTGGGCTGAAACCATCTGGGAGCTTTTGTTCTGGGGTTAGCTGCTTTGCTGAGGCAACAGGATTCCCAAGGGTATGCGGATACCTATTTTTGAAAAGGATGGGGATGATTTATTTCCCTAAGGGCAGCTCATTTCTATTTTCTCACTGTGTCCATCCTTGCTGCTGTTTGCCAAACCACTAGCTAAGGTCAAGCAACTCAGCCACAAGGTGCGGCACAGCAAGGGCTCAGTCACAAGTTACTGGGCGCAGATGGCACCATGTAGGCAATGCCTGCACACTAACTGATAAGGGAAATTTCAGGGAATACCCAATGCTGCAGAGTCCTTCAGGAGACAGAGGAGAGTTTTTTTCTACTAAGTCAGTCCTGAACTGGCAATTCAGCTGATCAAAAGGGATGCTGCATGTTGCACATTACATTCTTCTCCCACTCACAACCCAGCAAAACCCCCTCAACATTGCCATGGGGGCTGTACAGGCTGCCTGCGACACTAGGATAGTGCTGTAGGTCTGTGACTGAGTTGTGCCTCCCTTAATTTCCCCCATCACCAGGAGGGAAAGGCCATTCTGCATGCCTTGGGCCGATGAGCGTGTGCTACCTCCCACCCTGGGGAAGGGCCCAGCCTTGGAGGTGGAGGTGCAAGTACCCTGAGTTCCTTTCTGGGATGGCAGCTGAGCTGTGTGTCCGCTCCTTGGGCATCTGTGGGTCAGTCAGCGGGCGGATGTGTGGTTGCTGGCAGACGAGAGCAGCGAGGACTGAAGCATGGAGTCACAACAGGGCAGCTTGTGGGGAGAAAACAAGAATCCTCCAAGAGGGCTGGTGAGGAGACGGAGCAGGGTCATCGAACGGCTGTCTCCACAGCAGGGCAGCCAGCACCAAGTCCTGGAGGTGCCAGTGCTGGATCGGGCCCTCCTGCTGCTGGGCTGTAGGAGCTCCCTGGGGAAACACCTCTGCCTTGCTCTGGTTTTGGTCGCAGGGGTGAGCACACAGTTTTCTCTTGCTGAAAAAACTGAGCTGGCCGTGCTGGGCTGCGGAGGAGCGACCCAGCCGAGGACATGTCTTCTGCGCCGAGGCCTGTCGGTGGCTGATCCTCTTCTGAGGGCCAGGCCAATGTTGACGCACATTCAGAGGGATCACCAGGCCCAGCCGAGGGCACAGGCAGGCACATCACCTGCAGCACCGAAACCGGGGCCGCTTCGCCAAGCTGGGGGAAAGACAAACGCTACCGCCCCCAAAAACCGTGTCTTCTTTCCTCCCCTCTCTCTGGAGGCATCTCTGGGTGGGCTCTGGGAGTTCCCTCAGGGTCTGGGGGCCTGGGGGCCGCTCCCCGGTAGAAGGTGTGAGTCCTGAAGGGCTCCGCGTTCTTCGAGGCTCGCGCAGAGGAAGCGGGCCCCAGCAGGACCTGTCCCGCTCTCCGGGGCCGGGTTCCACCGAACCGGGGCGACAAGGGTCTCCGCCGGCCCGTGAACGCGCCCCGCGCTTTTCTGTCCCCACCGAGCTCCCGTCGCTGCTTCCGGCGCGGCCCCGGAAGCGGAAGGGGGGAGCGGAGGCAGCGGAGGCAGCGTGAGGAGATGGCGGCTCGCGGCGCGGCGAGGCGTGGGGCTGGCGCGGGGGCGGCCCGCGGGCCCGACCCGCAGGAGGAGCCGCCGCCGCCGCTCCAGGCCGTGCTGGTCGCCGACAGCTTCAACCGCCGCTTCTTCCCTATCTCCAAAGACCGGCCGCGGGTGAGAAATCCCCCCCGCCTCCTGCCGCCTCCCCCGGGCCGGTTCCTCCGGAGCCGCCCGTCCCCGTCTCCCCCGTCCCTGGGGGATCTTCTGGCGAAAGGCCGAGTGTTCGCCGGCAGGGATGGTCGGGCCCGCGGTCGCGCCGTGCCCCGCCGTGAGAACCTGGGGCCGGGTCGGGAGGAGGCGAGGTTGCTGCCGGCAGGACCTGGGGAGCTGCAGGCCTCCGCCCGGGGCTCGAGCAGCCCCCGCCGCCGCGGCTTGTCCCGCCGTCCCCCCTGCTGTGGAAGCCTCTGACCAGCTCTATTCGCTGGGAGTTTATATCCCCCGCTGGAGAGGCAGTGGGGATCGCCCTACTGCCTTGGTGCGGTTTGCTTTTCCGTATGGCGAGGCAAACTGCCCCGCTGGCTCTCCGTCTGTCGCCGTGCTGGAGTGGCAGCGGGTTTGGGCAGGCTTCTCTCTGACAGAGGAAAGAAGCAAAACCTTTGTCCTTGCCAGCAGTAGTGGCTAAAAGAATGTGGCTGGAAAAATGGACGGGGAAAGCACTTTAATTATAAAGATCAGAAGGCTATAGGTTAAAGGAAAGAGCACTTCTACAGAACATAGGTCTGAACAATTATCTTACTTCATTTGCTGATTAAATGCTTATGATGGTCGTAATTATACATGTGAGTTCAGGCCTGAAATAAAATATCACCAGAAATGAATTAAAGAAGTATGAGATGACTCTGTTGTGAATCAGTAACTCCGTTGAAAAGTGTAGCTTGAGTCTCAAGAAGATGCTCGCTTTAGATTGTTGGGGTTTTTTCCCTGCTCTTTAATTTTGGACACTTATATTCCTGTGGCTTCATCATTCATGTCTGTCAGGTTTTTCCTGTAGCAGTTAAAGCCTGAGTCAGGGAATCAGCACTCTGGGATTTTTTTTTAAGTCTCTGTCACTTTTTTGAGTTATCTTGAAGAGTTTTATGTGTGATAACCTAATTTCTTTTAGGTTTTTTTTTTCTCTGAAGTGAGGATCTAGCCTGATAGAAGATCAGAAACCAGCTCTTACTGTTTAAATCAACTTTGAAAATTTTTGATAAGGGGAGATAGAGCAGTTATTTGTGGTGGGTTTTTTTTTTATGGTGCCACCGATGATATGTTCCCAAGTTGCTGATTGTTGCTGATGTTGAGGTACAAAGTGTTGTTCAGCTGTCTGTCCTTTTTTATTTTTAGGCTCTCTTACCTATGGCAAACGTGGCCATGATTGACTATACCTTGGAGTTCCTAACAGCAACTGGAGTGGAAGAAACCTTTGTTTTCTGCTGTTGGAAGTCAGCTGAGATAAAAGACCATTTACAGTAAGAATCTCTTTGTTTTAGCTTTGCCATGGAAAGGATTCTTCTATCCTCCAGCAAGCCTCAAAGGTCTCACTGATCCTTCTGATGAAAATCATGTGCTAGAGATTTCCCTTTCAAGAGAAGTTTCCTAACACATCTCAGAAAAAGATGATTCCTCCTGTGAAGGAATGGGTTTAAAGGGTTGAGTGTTTTGGGACTGCATTTGTATTGGCATTTAACTTTTCTTGTCTATAATAAGGGGTTTCCTGGGTAGCCATGTAAATTAGAGTACAACCCATGGCATTACGCCCTGTCTTAGTATGTCGTGCAGCACATGGAAACGGCTCGCTCAGAGAGCATCTTCGCCTCTGCGTGCTGCGTGTTGGCAAGCTAAAGAGAAGCATGCAGTCTTTTCCCTGCCTGAGGTACTGCTTTCTGAGGAAAAAAAAGTTTGGGTTGTGTGTAACTTTTCCTTCTCCTTTGTCAAAACTCGGCTCACAGTGGAGTTGGGTTTCCACAAGGTTGGGTCTCAAAGTCTAACCCTCTTCAGTTCCCCAGCTGTGTGCAAATGAGCATACCTCAGCTGTCGATAGTGGGCTCGTTGTAACAGGGTTCTCCTTGCACTCACTTATGTGTGTGGTGAGCACTGGGGCCCTGTGTCCTAGCGAGTTCTCTATAGGAATATCCTCTTTATGCCTTCCTGATGTGTTCTTCTCCTTCCAGAAAATCCAAGTGGTGCCGCCACACTTCTCCTAACACAGTGCGCTTTGTGACTTCTGACCTGTACCGCTCCCTTGGTGACGTGCTACGAGATGTTGATGCCAAGTCCCTCGTTCGTTCTGACTTCATTCTTGTCACTGGAGATGTGGTGTCCAACTTCAATATATCCAAAGCCCTAGAAGAGCACAAGTAGGTGCTGAAAGAGTGTACGCTGGGCTGGTGCGCTGAGACTCTGCGCTCTAACTCTCTGAAGAGTGATCTTAAAGTTCTGCCTTTCTTTTTCAGGTTGCGTCGTAAGATGGAAAAGAATGTTTCTGTGATGACGATGATATTCAAGGAGTCCTCCCCTGGTCATCATGCCAGGTGCAAAGAGGATGACGTTGTTATTGCCATGGACAGTGCCACAAACCGTGTCCTTCACTACCAGAGAACCCAGGGGCTGAAACGCTTCCACTTTCCAATGGTGCGTCTGGGACCTGACATGTGGAAAAGGGCTGTGGTGGTGAAGCAGCCCATCCCGAGGAGGGGTCCTCCTTGAGCGAGGACTGGGGAACTGTGCTTGCTGCTTCTTTGGGAGGAGCAGGTGATGGAAAGTAACTCTGGCTTATAGAAGGCTTTTGGGATTCAGTACTGTGTGAGGCACTCAGATCATCTGAATTCTCTCCTCTTTCAGAGTCTCTTCCAGAACTCTATTGAGAACGTTGAGGTTCGCCATGACTTGCTGGATTGTCATATCAGCATCTGCTCTCCACAGGTGAGCTCTGCCCTTCTGAGGGTCTAAAATTCAATCTGCATTGCTCCATTTGTCCTGCTGGCGTGCAGGGGGTGCATGTGGCCGGAGAGTACTAGGTTTGGCAATCGGAACTTCCAGTTGGGCCAAGTGGCAGCCAAGAGCCTGGGTGATGATGTGTCGCTGCTCTGCAGACCTTACGGTGCTTGGTCTATGCCTGCCATCCACTGCTTGAGCCCAGGCAGAACTGGGATGCATCAGTAGGCTAGCTGATTTGGCACAGGATTAAACTGTTCTGGAAAATAAGTGATTTCACTTTGAGTACAGTAATACCTGTGGAGCGGAGGTGATGGCTGTGCTATGGAAAAGCATCACTACCTGCAAGCTGGTTTGGGTAACATTCAGGGTTATTCCAGCCTAGGCTCACTGACATCTCTTCCACTTCTGAAACAGCTGGTCTACAGCCTGCCTTTGTGAGCGAAACTACAGAGTGAGGCTGGGTGATTTGCTTGGAAGTGCTAAAGCAATGTTTTCCCCCTTACGAAAACCAGAATCTGTTCATAGTCTCCATTTAGGAGGGGGAGGTGTGAAAGTCAGCACTCCTAGCAGAAGGAATCAAAGCATTACTCAAGGCAAGAGCATCACTCTCCTGCACTGTATAACTCGTCTCACTGAGAACTAGTGAACAGCTATTAATGATCTGGCTTCCTGGCAGTATTTTCTGCTAACTGTATTATTTCCTTATATTTTATTCCTGGCAGGTGGCCGAGCTGTTTACAGACAATTTTGACTACCAGACACGGGATGACTTTGTGCGTGGTCTGTTGGTGAATGAGGAGGTGAGGAGAGGGTTGTTACAGGGGAGATCCTATTACCTTGCATTAGAGAATCTTCTGACGTGCTCTCACCGGTCTCGCAGGTCCTGGGGAACCAGATCCATATGCACGTAACAACAGAAGAGTACGGTGCCCATATATGCAACCTGCTGATGTACGAAGCCGTGTGCTCCGACATCATCCGGCGCTGGGTTTATCCTCTGACTCCAGAGATGAACTTCACTGATGACAAGAATCAGAGTTACACCCATTCCAAACACAACATTTACCGAGGGGTGGACGTCAGCCTCGGCCACGGCAGCGTGCTGGAGGAAAATGTGCTCATTGGGCAGGGAACAGTCATTGGCAGCAACTGCTCCATAACCAACAGCGTTATCGGGCAGAACTGCAGGATAGGTGAGTGTGGGAACGGGGGACATGCCAGACAAGGGCACGGGTTGTTGGGACTGAGTTTTTAAAGGGCATTTGGCTCTGAGAGAGGATGGTAGGTGAGTACTGATTAAATTGGAATGGAGAGAAAGGTTTGGTCATTCACCAGAGGAACTAGAGTAAAGTTTTCAGGGTGCCATAATGATGTTAGAAGGTGGAAGGCACTTCGTGTAAATAGGTTGTTTCAGCAGTAGAGAATGCATGACCTTTACTGATCTAGAGTTATCTCCCACCAACATGCTTCAAATGAGGGATGTCTGTCCCTGTTTGTGTGAGCTGTCTGGGATGACTCCTTCCTAGCCTTGGCTGGGTGGGTTTTTTTGTGATTTCCCTGTATTTGTGCAAAACCAAGAAATCATTTGTTACTATCAGCTTGTTAAGTCTCTGTAGAGAACAAACTCGTCTTTTAGCTTTGGGTAAGAAGTGATTGCAGGCCTCAGGCCAATTTTCACCTTTCTTCTAACATCCATCGTGCATCAAGGACAGTGGGATTCAGTAAGATGCTTTCTAGTGGACTCAGCAGCGCGGAAGGGCAGCAAACTGCCTTGCTCAACATATTTGTGCTTGGTGATGTATAACAGGTGATGAAGTAATTTTGGACGGAGCTTTTCTCTGGGACAGAGTACACATAGCAGATAATGTGGAGATCTGCCATTCTGTGATCTGTGATGAAGCTGAAGTGAAGGAGAAAGTAACGCTAAAGCCCCATTGTGTCCTCTCTTCTCAGGTGAGCTGTAGTTATGTGTGTTCTGCTTCCTGCCTTTCTGGGGGGGTCACTAGCCTTGCACTAGACCGTACCAGAATATGGGGCTGCTCCAGGCCTTTTTGCAGAGGTGGGGATACGCTTCTGCTCCCACCTTTTTCTTGCTTTTGTTTGGCTGGGGTGGCATGGCATGTGATGTCAGTGCTGATGTCTTTGCTTATATCTGTTAGACTACAGCTTGTCTGGAGCAGCTCTTGTCCCTGCTGGTGGAGGTCCAAGGGGGCAATCAGGGTGTTTCTTCATTAAGATATGTTCCACATATTTTCAGGTAGTAGTAGGTCCTGGCATCACTCTTTCTGAGGGCACGGTGATCTCTCTGCACCCACCAGATGAGGAGGAAGAGGATGATGACCAGTTCAGTGATGATTCTGGCGTGAACAAGGAGGAAAGCAAAGTGAAACTGAAAGGTATGAGAGTCTCTGGCTCCATGCACTCAGGCTACACAGAGGGCTTGTGAGAACCCCTCCCGGACCAACAATTGCAGCAGCACCTAACCGGGCTCTGCCTTCCATGATCTTTTAGGGGCAATCATGGTAAATCATGTATGACCAATCTGATAGCCTTCTATGATGCCATAACCGGTTGGTTGGATGAGGGGAGGGCAGCAGATGTCATCTACCTTGACTTCAGCAAGGCTTTTGACACTGTCTCCCATAACATCCTCATTGGGAAACTGAGGCAGTATGGGCTGGATGAGGGGACAGTGAGGTGGATTGAGAACTGGCTGTGTGACAGGACCCAAAGGGTAATTATTAATGGAGCAGGTTCAAGTTGGAAGCCTGTAACCAGTGGAGTCCCCCAGGGGTCAATACTTGGACCCGTGCTGTTTAATATATTCATTTGTGTCCTCTCTTCTCAGGTGAGCTGTAGTTATGTGTGTTCTGCTTCCTGCCTTTCTGGGGGGGTCACTAGCCTTGCACTAGACCGTACCAGAATATGGGGCTGCTCCAGGCCTTTTTGCAGAGGTGGGGATACGCTTCTGCTCCCACCTTTTTCTTGCTTTTGTTTGGCTGGGGTGGCATGGCATGTGATGTCAGTGCTGATGTCTTTGCTTATATCTGTTAGACTACAGCTTGTCTGGAGCAGCTCTTGTCCCTGCTGGTGGAGGTCCAAGGGGGCAATCAGGGTGTTTCTTCATTAAGATATGTTCCACATATTTTCAGGTAGTAGTAGGTCCTGGCATCACTCTTTCTGAGGGCACGGTGATCTCTCTGCACCCACCAGATGAGGAGGAAGAGGATGATGACCAGTTCAGTGATGATTCTGGCGTGAACAAGGAGGAAAGCAAAGTGAAACTGAAAGGTATGAGAGTCTCTGGCTCCATGCACTCAGGCTACACAGAGGGCTTGTGAGAACCCCTCCCGGACCAACAATTGCAGCAGCACCTAACCGGGCTCTGCCTTCCATGATCTTTTAGGGGCATTTCCCTTGCCTATTCTAGGCTGTGCCGTGCCAGGCTGGAGCTCAGTGCTGCGTTCAGCTTTGACCACATGTGTTTTCAGTAGGGCAAGCAAGCGTGTTCGGCTCAAGTTGAAGAGTGAAATGTACCTCAGTACCCCAGTATTAAAATATTTGGAGACTTGTCTGTTTTCCATTTTTCTTAGAGTAGGAGCCTTGTAGGAGACAATAAGCTGATGTTGAAGAGATGTTGAGTTCAAGGCAGGTGGCAAGATCTGTGTCCTCATACCTGCACTGTGTCCTTGTGAAACACTGTGTTTCTACCAGTCTGGGTTTGTGAGGGATCTAAACGTGGTCAGCTAAACACCTCTGCTGTAGGGAGGAGTAAGTTGGTCACTTGTCAAGGCAAGTGAGAAGATGAAAGCTGAAATCCGTATGCATCTGTAGGAATTCCAGCTCCCTCTTTATGAAGAATATTTAGGGGTAGTAATATGCAGGTTATACCTGTCTATTGGTAGAATATTTCAGGTTTGCCTGTGAGCATATCCAGTGCATCTACCTCCTAACCGCTGTGTCCTTTTCAGGTTACAATAAAAAGGATGTAGGCTCAGAGGGCAGAGGCTATGTCTGGAAAGCAGATGACAAGAATGAAGAGGATGAAGAAGAGCAGAGACAAAGCCTATGGGGTGAGGAACAGTTTAATGTAGTCACCTGGGGACAGACAGACAGACCTGTGTCAGGGAAACTGGCAGAGTGGGATACTGATAACTGTGCCTAGAGTAAGACCTGGGCTTTGTGAAGCAGACTGGCTCCAGATAATGTGTGTGCGCGGAGGGAAGGGGAAAGGTGAAAGCAGGTGGTGGACTAGATTCTCTCTCTCCCTGCGCTGTGTGGAAGATGTTTATTACAACTTTGACTTGTGCTGACACACACAGCTGTCTGTGCTGTGAATGGCACACTAGTGGATACCTTATTCCTTAGGGGGAATATGCTTTGGCTATTCTGGGCACTGCTGGCTTTCTTCCTGCTAGAGACAGCGTCTGCTGACATTGCTCTGTCATGAGTCAGCAGGTTGCAAAATGCATTTGCTTCTGTCCCTGTCCTTTGTTGTCTTTGTGCAGACTCGTAAAAAAGTCCCATTATCCTAGTGCCAGCTGTGGCATCTAATCTTCTGGACGTGTAAGTAGAAGCTTCCTTGCAGGACGGATAGTTGCTGGCTTGGTTGGGAAGTCATGGTGACACCTGGTTCCTCATGCGTGTGATAGTGACTTCTGAGTGTTGAATGTTGTGTCTGCTTTTCTTCATCAGGCCCAGCTTTGCATTCAGAGGAAGAGAGTGAGTCCGACAGCGACCTGAGCATTGGCTCTGAGGAGCCAGACAGTTGGGCAGCATCCCCTCAGCTGGATGACATTAAAGGTGAGAGATGGGCTGTTATGAAGTATGGTAAGTGTGTGGCTAATGCAGTGAGTGTGAGATTTGTGCTGCTTTCTCTACGTATACTGGAAAATTGGGGATGTCTATAATATATTTGTTTCCTGGGCTCACTTCCTGCATTTTCTGCAGAGTTTTTTAATACTCCCTGTGTTGCTGTTGTGTTAACCCAAGGCAGCCAAGGATGAGAGGCTAGATAGAGAATCTCCATCTTTCTCACCCCTGATCACTGAACCTTCATGAATGCAACCTCCCTTGCATGTCTGCATTCAGACATGCAGAATTGCCTGTGTAAATGGCAGTGTCATTGCCTAAACTCGGAGATCACAGAATTACAGAATATTCATGATTGGAAGGGACCTTTGAGATCATCAAGTCCAACCACAAAAAAAAACCCAACAAAAACCCACACACCACACCCACCCACAAGCAGCCACAACCCCACAATCCTGGGCACTAGAGCATGCCCTGAAGTGCCATGTCTACACATTTTTTAAATATCTCCAGGGATGGCGACTCTACCACCTCCCTGGGCAGGCTGTTCCAGTGCCTGACCACCCTCTCAGTAAAGTAGAGATTGTGTAAAGATCCAGCAGTTTCCCTGTGTGGACAGCTTACTGATGTAATCGTGCTGGAGAATTAAATGTCCTTGTAGGAGCTGCCTGTCTTGGCAGGTATGTTTGGGTTTTCTGTTTTGTGTTAAGCTTACCTGGATTTGAAAGGGGTTCAAGCTGGATTTAAAAAAAAAAAAAAAAGACTTTTTCACATTAATATATCTCCCCAAAGGAAATTAAACCAATAAATTTTGGTTTGGATTCACATCTTTAGTCAGGGGAAGATGAGATTTGTCTGAATATGAAAGTCTGGATTGTGAAAGTATAATAGAAACTCTGCTCTAAAAGGTTGCAGAGGTAATAGCGTTGTACTAGTTTGTGTGGATAGATCAATGATATCTAGTAGGTCATCTTTGAATTATATTCCACGATTTATAAGTGTAGTTGATGCGGGTTTATGCCAGCTTATAGAGAACAAAATAGATGTCTGAGTCAGAATACTTCCTCTGTTAAGGGCGTAGTTTCTTCAGTAATGAGCAGTTTGAAGAATCTGTGCTTTCCCCTTTCGTGTCTAACTACCTGTCCTTCCTTTTGTCAGTTTTCCAGAATGAGGTTCTGGGTACGTTGCAGAGGGGCGAAGAGGAAAACATTTCCTGTGACAACCTGGTCCTGGAAATCAACTCCCTCAAGTGAGTGTTCCCTTAGAGATGCTGTCCCTTATGCTGAACCGTGGGGTTTGACAGTGGATCTCGAAAGAAGGAGAGAAACCATGTGAATACTCATGTTTGATTGTTAAGCATTAATTTTATCAGCATAGAGCATGAGAAATGCAGATTAGAGATCATGACTGAATGACGACAGGAGCTGATGGAGAGCGCCAGCTGCATCTACAGCATCCTCAGTGCTCAGGCTTTTCCTGTCCCAGTTCTGTAACAGGAGATTGAATTGCTGTTAAGTAGCTGTGGGCTGAAGGGAGCGAGCCCATTCTTGGCACAGACTAAGTTCATGCAGGGGCTGCTGCTCTCCGCATTTCAACATTCGGCCAGCTGCCTGCAGCTGGGGCTGCACTGCAGTCTCGGCTTCTCCTCTCTGTTTTTACAGCATCATCTCTAGAACACATAATCAGAGTGCCTTTTACCTTGTATTTCTCAAATGCAAACCTGCTTCCCTTCTTTTGTGCAACGATATTCCTGCAGCACTCTAGTAAATGTGAGGGTGCTGTCCTTCCAGATTTTCAGGATTTGTGGCCATATGCAGGGCCTGATGCAATGCAAGGTGGTTGTATTGCCTGAATATTTGGGAAAAAAAAACAACAAACAAACAAGTGAAAAACGAGTCTGGAAAATGAAAGTAAATTTTTCTGCTGTGCCTCTGTGTAGAACCACAGTCTGCAAAGATCAGATAGTGTGAAATGTTGGAGTTTTTTGCCTTTTCCTTGCAGGTATGCATATAATATTGGTCTGAATGAGATGATGCAGGTGCTCAGTAAAGTGATCCTGGAGTTCCCACTGCAGCAGCTGGATGCAAACCTGGACTCCCAGAACTATTTCTCGGCATTACTCCCTGTGAGTCCTGCTCCATTTGACTCTCTTTATGGGCTTCTCTCCTAGTGTGTAGGAGTCTCTCTGGGTGCCCAGGTCGTTCCTGGCTAAGAAGTCTTTTTGGTTAAGCCTGAAGCCACTTGAACTTCTTGAGTTCATGAGCTTCTTTGTCTTCTGTAGAAGTGAACTGCAACTGTTGAACCTGCTCAACAGCTCTCAGTGAGACTATAGGTGTGGGGAGCTCTGCGTCGGTGCCTGTGCTTGTTTCTGTCCCCCGTGTGCGGTAGTAGGAACGCATCACTGGTAGAAGAGAAAGGAGAGGGACTGTTAGAGATATCTTTATAAGCCTGTGTCCCAGGAACCTGGTTCCAGTCCATCGTAAGCCCTGTCCCTGGGGCAGCAGAGTGTGCTCCTCTCCCAGTGGGATCCTTTCCAAGGTCTTACTTGTCTGCGTACTGTAATTGGTGCCATTTTTTTTCCTAGACCAATGCAAAGACATGATACTGTTGTCTTTGAGCAAAGATACAAAGTTCTGTTGTCTCCCTAAAGAGATGGGGCGTATAATTGGTTGAGAGCGATTTCTGTTTCCTTACTTAAGGGAGACAAAATAGGGTAGAATCTGCTTTAAAAATTAGGCATTCTTATCTTAATGGTTTTGTTGATCCAAGCTGAAGCCATTGTCTCTTTTGCCGCTTTGCTATAGCCTGTTTATGTATTTGAGGTTGCAAACTCTACAGGTTCCGAAGGTGCTCTTTCAGTATGAATGGATCTGACATGTTTGGGAAGGACTAGTTTAATTTTTTTAGGAGATGGAGCTAAAGAGAACCACTAGACATCCTTGTAATCCTTTCTCTGAGGTAGTATGTGTTATCAATTGATGGGGAAGGATGGAAAACTAATTATTCTTTATGTAGGTGTAAGCATGGCACTTAATTTATCTCCTGGATGCATGGAGATGCCTTCTGTAGGAAACATCCATGTGAACTGTTCATCAGATGGTTTGGTGAGATTCTGCTGTTTGCTCTGTTTACATTCTGCTCCCCATTGTTCATTTTTCCAGACTGTTTTCTTGAACAGCATGTCTTGTCCTGGAAAAAGAATTGCAGGAGGAGGACTGAAGAGAACACTAGAGCAGTGTTAGCTTCTGAGTGGGAAATGGTACATCTGGAGAGCAGGTTGTGTGGAGTTGGTAGCTGTGTAGGTTGTGGGGCTTTTTTTACAGCTATGATGTGGCATCTCTGTCTGTCTACCAGATTGGACTCCAAGTCCAGTGTGAGTAGGACAGGAGAACTTCACTGCAGGACTCGGAGGAGCTTCTAGTCTGGGATAAAGGATACTGTATAAATGCATAATGTTTTGTGTAATTGTCCCAAACCCCTTAGAAGCTAAAGACAATGGAAGTACATGAAGGGCTCACTTCTGGGTAACTTTGTGCATATGTATTTCATCATAGGAAAGCTGATGCTTGTGTTTGACAGCAGAGACACCAAATCAACTCACCTTTAGTGAGATGTGATAATATTCTAAATGTAATGTTCAGGCAGCTACCATCTCTCTGGGCAACCTGGGCCAGTGTTTCACCACCATCATAGTAAAAAAAAATTTCTTCCTTGTATCTAAATCTACCCTTTTTTAGTTACCGCCATCCTATCGCAACAGGCCCTGATAAAAAGTTTGTCCCCATCTTTCTTGTAAGCCCCCTTTAAGTACAGAAAGGCAACAGTAAGATCTCCCTGAGCCTCCAGGCTGAACACCCCCAACTCTCTCAGCCTGTCCCGCAGGGAAGGTACTCCAATCCCCTGATTGTTTTCGTGGCCTCCTCTGGACCTGCTCCAACAGGTCCATGTCTCTCCTGTGCTGAGGACTCCACAGCAGGATGCAGCACTCTGACATGCTGAAGGAAGATGGGTTGCCTGTGTAAGAGTGATTGTAGAGCAGTCCCAGACACCTCAGGAGACGAAATTGTGGAAATGCCATAGTTATGATGTCTGGTTTGACTTGAAACCACAGTATGTGCTGTGAAGTGCTGGCCCCTGAGCGTGGAGCTCTTAAGTGTTGCAGCAATTTTAGGAAACAAGCATCCAGTAAAGGATATGCCCATGGGTATTTTTCAGATGAAACGTGTAGGCTTGAGTGATAGAGTTACCCAGTTTGATGTATGTCAGGTACCTTGTTAAGCTCGTGCACAAGTTATAAAGCAGAGAAGGTACAGAAAACCAGACCTTTCCTACAGCTGTAGGCATGACTTGAGCAAAGGTGGCTGAAGCTGCTGGTAAACCAAAGGCTGAGCTTCTGATGTCACTGAAGCAGCATCAAACAAGGCTGTGTGGATGAGGATGTCTCCAGGGAGCTGGGGGAGGCAATACAGCAGTTCACTGCGCTGAGCTGGGCAGTGTCTGCCCTGCTGCCCATCAGCTGGCGTGTGTGGTGGCACCTCCTCAGTCTTCTGCTGGGGAGTATGACTCCTTTGTAATACTGTGGGACCGCTTATTCAGGGACCAAATGGATCTGTGCATTCACTGGAGCAGTATATGGTGATTAGCACCAGCTTTTATGGGATAACAGGTTGGAATTACAGCTTTGTTGCTGGTGCTTTGCATGGGCTTCATGATGGTGTTCTGTGCTAGAGGCAGGGGTAAAATAGGCCTGGTGTCGAGACTGTCCTTCTGACAAAAGAAAAGTGGATTACAAACCTCTTTGAAGTTGATACAGCGCCACTGACCAGATCTGATGTAAAGTGTATAGACTTGTTAGAGGAATTTGATTTCTTTCTCCAGACTGTAGATTGAGGGGTTACCCAGGTGGAGTCAAAGCCTGGAAAGTTATGTCCATAGGGCCCTTTGGTACGTATCTTTTCACGTTTTTCAGTCTTTTATTCAATCTAAAATAATTGCAATCCTCTAATTCCCCAGGTTAGATTTTGATGAAGCCCCCCTGGTGGCACAGGCTGGTTTTGGCAGGGGCTCTGTAGGGCTGAGCCCTGCTCTCCCCAGTAACACCAGTTTCAGTACAGAGCATGGTCTCGAACCGAGATGGTGTATTTTTTCTTCTTTCCCACCAATAGGCATATTGGATTGAGTCCTGGGGTGGTGAGTGTTTATGGCTCTCTATTCTTTGTAAATTACATGCTTTCAGGAACTCAGCAGCTTCTGGTTAGAGTTGTGCCTGCTTATCATTTAAAGGTGTTAACAGAAAGATACTACAAAATATTTCTTAGCCTGGAAGGAACTTGCTATTAGCTTTACTACATTTAAGGTGAAGAATTCCAAAGGATAATAAAAATGCAGGAGGTGGTTGTAGAGGAGGGAAGATTATTTAGGATTATGCATTTTGCTAAAGGCTAAAATACTTCCTGGAAATATACCATGCAGCCCTGTTTTTTGTTGAGATACCATGATGATTAGGACCATTCAGTGCTGTTGCTGTTGATCCTTGAGCCACTCGATGGTATACAGATATGTATACCATATATATATATAGCAGATGGATAGCCACTCTGCTATACAGATCAGTTTGTTTGTACTAGTCCCCTCCTTTGTTTATGCTCGAGTTGTGCAGATTCCAGCAGGGTGTCCCAGCCAGCGTGTCTGAGGAGGTGATGGAGTGTGGTGCCACGGGTCAGCTGGGCGCCGTTCCTTGGTGCAGGCTGCCTCCTGCCCTCCAGGCCAGCCTGGCTTCCGGCTCCGCTGTGTCGTGGAGCTCTCCCGCTGGCAGGGCTACTGCCCGTTAACGATTGTCCTGGACATAATGCTGATTAAAACCTTCAATGTAGGTGACTCAGAGCTTCTTCATCACACTGCAAGCCCCTGAGAATTACCTGTTTCCTTTCAAAACATACCAGATGTGTTCTGTAGGAGACACCAATCAAAGTGCAGCAGAACAGTGTATCTGTATGGGCATGCCAGGGGTGTAGCTGCGGGAATGCCTGCTGTGGAATTAATCCATTTAAAAAGATGTGGAACTCTGATTTAATTTCCTTCAATGTTTTTCTAGGATGGTCTCGTTGTGATGTGGCCAATGAGGAATTTTTGTATCTTATCCTAGTTCTGGTGCCTTTTAAAATTGGTATGAACAGGGTGCTAAGTATCTTTATGACCTCCTGTCCCAGATTCGGGTCGATCTGTGCTGCTGTGCAGAGCTTTCCATGCTGTTTGCTTTCCAGATGCGTACAGCAAGTGAAAGGGCTGGGGGGAACTCAGACAGAAATACTGTTTGAAGAGGCAGCGCCCAAATCATTAAACTAAAGGCTTCATAAAAAAATAAGCCTTGGAGGAGAGAGCTGAGCTCAGCCAATAGCGTCACAACGTCTTGCCCTTCATCCTCCCTACCAGCAGACTCCAGACTCCAAAGAGGCCTGTTGGCACACAGCAAACGTGAGACTTGCCCTTGGGGGCTGCTCCACTGCGTTCAGTTTTAGGGGTGGCTGTTTTGCACTGTCCACTCCTACTCAGCTGGTAATTATCCTGGCACTCTCTTTTTTTTTCTTATTTGCTCGTCTGCTTTGAAGGAAAGTTCCACTGAAATGTGAGCTGCTGTCAGTGGGGATGGTTTGAGTAGCATCTATGTAGTTCTCCTTATTGGTCCTGCTGTGAAGTGATTTTCTTTGAGTACCAGACTCCATTAAACCCATGTATTGTGATAATCTAGTATTTCATCCAGAGAGGCAAAACCAGGAAAGCTAACAGATATCTTCAAAGCTGCTTCGTAAAACCATGTCCTCTCTGCATGTGAGACTTCATAGCATCTGTTTCATGGACAGAGTAGGACAAATATATGGAGTGGTCAGCTGAATGGCTTCTTAAAATGCTTCCCTGGGTTAGTTTCTTAGTGCAACGCAGCTGAGGAACAGTGCGAGTGCACACATCCATCTCGGAGCTCAGCAACTCTTCTGTGTTTTCCCCTGCAGCTGTTGAAGAACTGGACCCCCTTGTTTAAGAACTACATAAAACGGGCGTCAGATCACTTGAATGCCTTACTTGCCATTGAGGAATTCTTCCTGGAACATGACAGTCTCTGCACATCAATAGCAAAAGTGAGTATCCACTCCCAGCTCCGAGGACCTGTTTTTGCTAGATTCATGGTGAAATGCATCCTGTCTGCAGCATTGGCTCGTCTGCTTTAGGTGAGAAAATTTTGGGGTCTCAGTGGAGAGTGTGTATAGGAAATCCATCTATAACAATTGCTTTAAAGAAAAAAAAAATTCTGCCTGCCTGTGCCTTTGAGGGAGCACAGCTGAGGGTGAGTATTAATTACCAGTGTGCAGCCTGAAGGGAGCTATTATTTTGCAGCTTCTGACCTAGATGCCCTTGTGTGATGCTGGAAGAGGTGAAGGCGGAGACTTGCTTTAGGAAGAGCTTTATTTCATTTGTTTCTCCGTGGTCCCTGGGATCTAGCCGCCAAATGGTTTATCCTACTTTAGTGTGCAAAACCAGTGAAGCTGGGAATAAGGGTTGGATTTCTTGTTCAGGCTGAGCTAGTTATGAAACTGGGAACAAAGTGGAGCTAACATGTGTGGCTTACTATCTGTCTCTTCTGAGAATTTTCAGTATCGTGGAATCACGGATTTGTCAGAGTTGGAAGGGACCTCTAGAGATCATCTAGTCCAACTCCCCTACCAAAGCAGGATTGCCCAGAGCTCATTACTCAGGACAGCATCCAGGCTGGTCTTGAAGATCTCCAGAGAAGGGGACTCCACACCCTCCCTGGGCAGCCTGTTCCAGGGCTCTGGCACCCTCACTGGAAAGAACTTTTTCCTCATATTGAATGGAACTTCCCGTGTTCCAGCTTGTGCCCATTGCCCCTCATCCTATCCCTCCTCATCCTCCTTCACAAATATTTTGCCCCTGTATTCTTTCTGCTCTGTCACACTGAGAGCATTTGGCTTGGAGGGCAAGTCTTTCCTGTAGCAGTGTCTCAGGAAGCCCCTGCATCTTTTGGAAGAGCTCTCCTAGAGCCTGCTTAACTCTTGATTCCTCAAGAAAGAGTAATCCTAACTTCTACCAGTGCTTCTGGCTAGTGGCAGAGCACTTAGGACTGGAGCCAAAAGCCTTCAGTTTGGTGAACCAAAGTGTCCTTGAATCACAGCAATTGTTTGGCATGTGTCTGTTGTTCTAGGGGCCTGGGTTTCCCTGGAGGCTGGGAATTAAGTGACACTTTATATTGGGAGTTGGCAGCCAGCTCTGTCTGTGCTCTGCCGCAAGGAGAGCAGCTGCAGAGCTCCTGCTCTGTCCGAGCACAAAGGCACTCTGAGAAGCCACGGCCACCTCTTGCCCTCACTGCACTGGGCAGAGGGTTGAACTGGGGAGGGACCAGTAGCTGTGACACTGCCCTCAGTCACTTCAAGAGAGAGCTGGCAGGAAGAGGGGCCTGGGACAGAGCCGGATGGATTCATGCTCTTCTCTGCACATGTCACCCTTTTGGGCCTGCATAAGAGCTGCTTGTTAGATCTGCTTTGGGGATGGGTTTTGGGGTGCTTTAGAAAGAGAATGTAAGTGACATCTTGAACTGCTGTCCTCTGTGGCCCTTTGCTGCCCATAGCTCTCAGTCACACCCTGCATCCACAGAGCTGAAGCTGATGGAGCTTCAACTTGGACTCATTATGTGTCAGAGCATCTGACTGTCAGGAACATAAGGCTTGGTAGGAGAAGCACAGTTATTTTTAACAATAAAAGCAAAACACAGCAGACTTGAGTGCCTTCTGTTGAAGATGGAGCTGGGAGACAGTGATTATGTGCAAACTATGCTTGGACATGAGCTAACCCCAAAGAAGTCTATAGAGAGCCCTCTTGCTCTTTTCTCATCGATGCAGGTGTTGATGACATTTTACCAGCTGGAAATCCTGGAAGAAGATGTAATTCTTAATTGGTTCTGTTTGCGGGACACATCTGACAAGGGAAAGCAGCTTCGTAAAAACCAGCGGGTAAGTCCCAAAGGTGTTTGAAGGGGTGGGGGGAGGAGAGAAAGATGGAGACAACAGCTGCTAAAAGAAATGTGTGAGTGGAATTTGGCGTCACTGTCACCTTCTGCAGAGCAGCTGCCCTTATCTGGAAGGCCAATAACGCACCAGAGCATTGAACACTAAGCAACACAACTTTGTTCTCCAGAACAGACGTTCCTGTGTGTTCTGCCATACTCATCCTGAGGAATGGAGGTAGCAGGAGAAGGAGGTTGTTTTTAGTGGGCTCTGTAGTGCGAGGCCAGCGCTTTCTGGAGTAGCAGCGTGGCTTCTCTAAGCCAACATAATTTGAAATGGGCTTTAGGCCAATGCCCTGTGTGCTGGCCCCATGCAATTCCTTTGAAGCTTTCATTCCTGGCTCACCAATCCCTTCGCATATATTTCTAAGCGTTCGCTGTACTGAGTGGTTTCATTTGGCTTGTGTTGCAAGGAGCATATAAACTTCCCCCCTCCATCATGCAGAACTATGTGCTGCAGTTTGGCTGAGCCGTATTCCACTCCTCCTCCCTGGATCTGGAAGAGCAGCAGGGGAAAAAAAGCCATCTCTGAAGAACTCCAACTTTGTTGAAAACCTTTGCAGAGTCAGCTCTTAGTATAGGTCAGCAGTGCTTTCAGCTGCTTATTTGAGCCCAGTTAAAAGGTAAAATGAGCTGCACCTTTATAAACAACCTCTCAGGGAGTAGTTTTTTTCCCAGCAGAGTTTTCCTAACATGCCTTAGCTAAGGTGCAGCTGTCATCTTTCCTCCCTCAAGCTCTGAAAAACTCTCAAATTTCGTGTTGTGGGGATCGTCTGACTGGAGAAATCTCCCTCAGGAATCTAATCAGTCTGGGTTTGTACGTGGCATCCTAGTTGTTTTTATTCTACGGCTGGGTCTCTCTCTCCCTCAATTTGCCTTCATGTCTCCTACAAAAGGCTCTTTCTCTCTCATGCACGATAGTGGTGCTCACAGACGCAGTGTAGTTGCTCAACATTCCCAGTGTCTCTTTGGTGTCACTTGTTACCCAACTGCATTTCATTCTCTCTGCAGCTCCAGAAGTTTATCCAGTGGCTGGAGGAGGCAGAGGAGGAGTCGTCTGATGGCGACCAAGACTGACATGGTGGCTGGGCAGGAGTAGAGGCACTTGCTGCTGTTCTGGGCCGAGTGGGCAGAGCAAGATCAGTGCCAGTGCACGGTGTGTGATGTGGGGCCTGACATCAAAGTGAATGACAATCCCATCATTAATTACATTGTGTTTTCCCAACTTTGCCACTTCCCTCCCTCCCTGACTTGCCCAGTGGCACCTTATGTTGAATGGTTGCAGCCCAGTGTAAAAACCATAAGGGAAAAGCAGGAGGTGGTGACAGCTGAGAGCTGTCTTTTGGGAGGTCCCTATTACTGATACAAAGGGAGCAAATAGGTGCAGATGCATACAACATCTTTACAAATCTCACCATTGGGGCTGTGGAAGAGTGGTCACACGGCTGGGTTACTTGGAGTCATTGTTGTTTCTGGAGCTAAGAGAGCTCCTGCTGAAGAGGCACTGGCAAGGTTGGTGGGCAGGAGCGTGTGGATTAGGATTTGGATTCAGGACTGGGATTCAGGAGGTCCTGTGCCTGGAGAAGATGCAGTTGTCTGAGGATGCTCCAATGCATTTTGCAGCCTAGAAGGCACTTCTGTGGTCTTTTGAAAAGAGAAAATCTCTTGCCATCTGCCGTGCTAGGATCTAACACAAGGTTGCACAGCAGAGTTGGTGAAACCACATGTGTGTCCCTTGTGTAGAACAGGGGATAATGCATGCTCCGTTCCCCCTGCCAGAGTTGGCTAATGGTGGGTGTGCACTGGCCAGTGAAATGCTGTGTGGATCACTACATCTCAGATGTGATCTGTCTTCTGTGCATCCCCGGCTTAGCAGACATGTTTTAGAAAAGTGTCTTTTTATTTTTTTTTTTATAAAAGGGGAGCAGAGGTGACTGGCTCCTGCTGCTGCACCAGCCACACTTGTGTTTTGCTCTGGGGGCACTGACCACACCAGCTGCTTTAAGGAGGACACAAGTTTCCTAAGTTCTGCTCCAGTGTGGAAAGGAGCAAATGGTATTTCCTTCAATAGCATGTGCTTTGTGTTTCCACCTGATTTCAGTTATACAGGCTTGCTTACTTTGTGTCCTGTTATTTATTTGAAAACATCCCTTCCCTCAGCAAAGAACGTGCTGCAAGCCCACCGTAAAGTTCAGCAGCCGCAGAGCAGCTTGGCCGCGGCAGGGAGCACGTGTGGCCCTGGCACTTTGTCGCCAGCACAGACAATGCATGGCAGCAATAAAGCCAGTAAGGCCTTTAAGAACATGTTTTGTGGAAGTGTCACGGTGCTGTGTCCTTCCCTGCTCTCACAGAACAGAGCAGAAAAGGTGCAGCAATAATCAGCTTGTGTTCGTAGGTGGGTTATTTGTTGGATGTGCTGACCTTGCCTCTGCCCCTTCAGGAGGAGCGTGGAATAAATCCTTTGCTGGGGGGATGCACTGGAGCTGCCCGCTCAGGATATTAGCTGTTCCATGGTGCCACAATTGTCAGTGAGGGGACAGTGTTGGATGCTGGAGCCCAGGGATTCTGCCTCTTAAACACCGATGCTCAGGCAGGGCGATCTTGTGCACTCACACTATCAGCTGCCAGGATTGTGCATAAATGTGCTTGTTTTCTGACATTGCAAACTCAGTCTTGTAAATGTTGGGGAAATAGTTGGTATCTGAATTTTCTGTATCTGCCAATATTTAATTCAGGGAGCAAATAAAAACTATCCTGGTGTTAACAGCTTGTTTGCTTTCTTTGACCTTGAATTGTGTGTTTCCAGTTGTGGCATGTGCCTGAGCAGGGCTTAATGGGGAAGCTGAATAACTCACCACTGCTTTTTCCTCAAGAGATTTTAAGCATGCAGTAGGCAGGTAGGAAACCAGCACACCCTTGAGTTGGTGTAAACGTCCAGTGATAGCTCATGCCCTCACTGTTCACACGTAGAGAACAGTTTATTAAAACTTCTGAACTTGGAATTCTGAAATGGGTGAGGTTTGGTTTTGTAAAGGGTTGCGTTGCAAAGATGAACCTTAAATCCTATGAAAGCTGTTGTCCTTTGCCAGGACAAGAATCGGTGGGAATGTTGGCTGTTGGTGCTGCATTGTGCCCTCCTGACGCTGGGCAGTAAGAACTGGCAGGGGGAGGGATGTACAGCAGTAGAGCTCATAAAACCATTCACAAACCAGTTGCAAGTCTTGGTAATTTTAAAATCTCCTTGGAAATCTTAAGTATTATTTTTCTTTTTACAACGTAAAGATGGCTTTAAAAACAGGTTTAACATTGGCTCGGTTTTGCCAGAGGCTCTTGGTTGTTTGTGCCAAGTAACAATTCCACTTGAGTTCTTTCCACGTTCCTTCCTCCTTTGCTCCATGGCAGCCAACTTCATGGTGTGAGCTGCGTTCTTACCCAGAGGCTGAGATCCAAGGGGAGAATGTTTCTCTTTGCCGAATGTCCTTATCCTTCGGGCCTCAGTGGGGTGGTTTTACAGGTGCTGAGAGTAGAGTAGGAAAAAGGAGACAAAGTAGGTGATGTGGTATTCTCCAGGGTGGAGCTCTGCCATGGTGCAGCATCCGTACTGGCAGGTAAGGGTAGACTTATTAAAGGAGCGTTAGTTGCGTTCCTTAGGTATAGGGCAGGCTTGATGCTTTCTCTTGGTTTCAGTCAGGATTTGTATTTGGTTGGAAGACTAGAAATGCCTTTGAGAGCAATCCTGGTTGTGCCATCGTTGCTATCCATTTTTTGAGCAATATAAGCAGTATTTCTGGTTTTTGTAAGGCTGTAGTAGTCAACTTGTCTGACTTCCCATCTGAGATGGATGGATGTCACCTGGTGTTCCTGTATCGAACCCATAACTTCAGTTAACAACAGTGCACCTTTTAGAAAAAGATAATGGTTTTGTGTTGCTGAAAGATGTCAGTGATGGGGCTCAAGTACATCCACCTCTGCCTTGGGCTGTTCCCACATGTACTGAAATGCCTGTTACTCTGTCAGGAGAAGTGATGCTATTGATGGTGCAATTTTTAAATGTAGACATAAGCTGTTCAGAAACACTTTCTTGTGGGCCTGGAGTGCTCAGCACATTCTCCTACTGCTGATTTCTTTGGTTCTGTGTTCTTAACCTCTGTCCGTTAGGAGTGAGTCGTACTTCACAAGATCTCTGCGAGCAGTTAAATCAATCTGACGATTGAGTCTGTTCAGTCACTCAGACTGTTTTAAATGAAAAGGCAGCTGTAACAATGAGGTATCGTCCATGGCCCCCCTGGGGGGGTGTGGACCCCTCCTCTGGGCTGCCTGTGCTCCCTTGGTTGCTCAGCACCTCAGGAAATTGCCCTTTGGGTGACAAAGGTGTCCAGTATGTACGATACAGGCTCCACGGGGCACCCCCAGATGCTGAGAGGTGGCAAGAGTGGCCCTGTCTGGGGCAGATGGTTGTTTTTTCACATGGGCCCAGCCTTTGGGGAGGGAGGTGCTGCAAAAGGACTTTACGATTAGCTCTGTCGGAGCTGACACAGTAAGAAGCAGCTTAAACTCAACTTTTCCATTCCTGACCTGGATTCTTCTCTCCAGGTACACCAGCTTTTACCCCAGAGCTCTGAGCATGAGGAAGTGACAATCTTCCAAGAGGTGATGTGGAGACACTGGAGAGCCTTGCGTCTCCTATAACTGCTACTTACCTGAAGTCTTCCCTTGATTTTTTTTTTTTCCCTTTAATTTAATGTCAGATTCTTCACCCAGTGTAGCACTGCTGCCCAGATAATTGCTAGCAACACCCACAGGGCTCTTTCATGCGTGAGGAGGCTATTTAGCTCCTGCCAGCCCGAGGAGCTTGGCTCAGCTCCCTGAGAGGTCTCTCCTACAGCGGGTGAGGCCGGTGCTGAGGGCTGGAGATCTGCTCCCACGCTGGGACACGGTGCAGTTCTTCCTCTGGGTTTGTTCCTTCTAAGCCGGGAAGGTGAAAGGCGGTTCTTTCCCTTCCTGGTGGTGGGTGTTCCCCAAGCTCCGCTCACCCCAGCTTTGCTCTTGGCCACAACTCCAGGAAGCTGCTGATGGAGACGATTCCTCAGCACCCTGTGGGTGCTGGTGAGGTGTCCAGAGGGGAATCTGGCCACCCCAGGACTGCTGCAGCACAGAGGCAAGTCCAAGGGGCTGGGGTCATGGTGCTGGTGACTGCAGGTAAGAGAGTGATGGGGTCTGGGGAGAGAGAGGATGGGGAAGAAGCCCCAGAGCCAGGGGACTCTGTGCACAGTTGAAGAGGCTGTAGTGTGTGGAGAGGGAGATGCTTGTGAAGAGCCTGCTGGGTGAGGAAATGAGGCTGGGGAACATGAAGGGACACCGTGGTGTCCAGTGCCTGAGTATTGGGGATAGTTGTTGGATGCTGACAAGGGGTTTAGAGGGAAGCCACAGCTGGAGAGTAACTGCGGTGGGAGTGACTGTGTCCCTCCCGTGCAGCAGTCTCCATGTGGGGTGGCCATCAGAGATGGAGTGTGGGGAGTTCAAAGGGGTCTGGATGTGGGGGGACAGGGCCCAATACACCTCACGTTCTGTGAGTCGTGTGCGAGGAGCGTGGGGAAGGGTGAGAAGGGACCAGGGCAGAAGATGGACGGGGAGGCCCAGGGTGTGCACCCGAGAA
Organism: Calidris pugnax; assembly: GCF_001431845.1. Classification (NCBI taxonomy): domain Eukaryota; kingdom Metazoa; phylum Chordata; class Aves; order Charadriiformes; family Scolopacidae; genus Calidris; species Calidris pugnax. The sequence continues at coordinate 131,460 of NW_015090822.1, forward strand.
GCAGGGGAGGCTGTGGGACGCACCGGGATGGCCATGGGTGTGAGGCAGCACCGGGAGGTGGGAGAGGAGCTGGAGGGGAGGTGGAGGCCTGGGAGGGGTGCGTGGGGGGTTCCAGGCCGTGTGTGAGGGGAGCTGGGTGTAAAGTGAAAATCCAAACCCTTCCACAGGGGCTGGGGCTGTGCGTGGGCAGGGGGG
>NW_015090822.1:132001-165231 GCF_001431845.1 Calidris pugnax
CCGGGCCGGGGGCGGCGGCGGCGGCGAGGGGAGCGGGCGGAGGCCTGGCGGCCGGGCAGGGACGCCATGGCGGCGGCCGAGACGAAGATCATCTACCACCTGGACGAGCAGGAGACGCCGTACCTGGTGAAGCTGCCGATCCCGGCCGAGCGCGTCACCCTCGGCGACTTCAAGGGCCTCCTCAACCGCCCCAACTACAAGTTCTACTTCAAGTCCATGGACGACGACTTCGGGTGAGCGCGGACCCGGGCCCGGCCCGCCCGGTGAGGGGGCGGTGGGAGCCCCTCGTGTCCCCGCGGGGGGGAGTGGGCTATCGCGGGCCCCGGGAGGCGTGGGGTTCCCGCGGGGGGGACGGGACGGGCTGGGGACAGCCGCCCCGCACGGCGCCGGGGCTGGGGTCGCCCCCGGAGGGGTCTGTCCCCCCGCCCGAGGGTCGCTCCCCCCCGTGCGCCATCTTCGGGCAGCGCCCGGCCCCAGGGGCATCTCCCGGCGCAGCCGCCCGGGGGGGGGTCGGGGGGCGCTACCCCCGCCTGTCCCGCTCGGAATTGTCACCCCGAACCCGCAGGGCCTGGGCATCCCCCGCGGGGCGGCCGGGGAGGGTGCCCCGCGTTCCCCCCGCCAGCAGGGTGCGGGGCAGAGCCCCCTCCGTCAGCCCGTCCCAGGGAGCGATTTGGGGACAGTTTCCTTCTCCAATCATCCATTTTGGGGAGGGCCATCCATTTTGGCATTTTGGCTGCCTCTGTGGAGAAGGGTCGAGAGCTCTCCACGTGCTGTGGCGAGACCTGCTGTGCCCGCCGACACGTCCCCCCTGGGGGTACGGTGTCCCCTGCCCCATCGCAGGGAGGGGTCTGTGCGGAGGAGGAGTGCAGCCCGCCTCGCATCCCATCTCCAGGGCAGCTCTCTCCCAGCGCCGCCGGTTTTGTCACTTCTTTTGTGATACCCTTTGGCTCCTTCCATCGCGTGGGGCTGTTTGGAGGTGAGGGGGTGCATTCTGTCCCTTGTTTGGACAGTTGTACTAACTGATCTGAGGAGCCTCTGCTGTCTGGGGTAACTGTAAACTTGGTGACTGTTCTGGGGAGCAAGCACCACATAAAGCCAACTCTCTGTAAGACCCTTTGTCCGGAGTCTTCCTACATTTGACTCTCCTCTAGCCTTTTTGAGGACTTCTCTTTCCATCCTGGAAACTTCGCTTCTCTTGGCTTCCACAACATGTGACCCTCTACTATTCCTAGCACTTTGGTATTTGAAAGAGTTGCATGATTCTCGTTCCTCTGGACGTTTTTCCCCCCACTCTGAAGACTTGGTGTTTACAGTAGGTCTTGTGTATGGAGGCTGGGGCTGCAAAAAGCATTCAGTTTTATAGTCTTCCTGTGTCTTCTTACTGTGCTGGATTGCCTCCCTGGGCCGTGATCCTGGCTCCTACCCTGCCTTGAACAGGGCTGGGCCTGTTCGGGGCTTGGATGGGGATCGGTGTGGCTGCCTCGGCAGGAGGTGCTCTCCCCTCTGCAGCCAAATTATCCTTATGTCCAGGTTCCCGTTAGCTCGGGAGGTGCCAGGTTTCAGATGAGGCTTGAAATTTGGAGTCACTCCTTTGACCACAGTCTGGGATGCTTTGCCTCCCTAAATGCCTCCTGACCCAGCGGAGAGCTCGAGTGCTTAGAAGCTTCCCCGTTCTTTCCAGGCAAACAGAAGTCTCCAGCCCTCATTTTCCATAAATTTCCTTAACAATATCAGTTGTCTGCGGATGGTTTTCCTGTCCCTCAGCTGTTGAGTGGCGTTGGGTGCTACAGAGCAGCTGCCTCTCCCCGTCCTGGAGGGGGGACCCTGTTCATTGGTGGGAGAAGCGAATTCTCCCTGCGTGCTGTTTGTAAACAAATGCTTTGGGATCCTTTGAAATGTTGTTCTTGAAGAGAATTCAAGCTTGTCTTGAATGAAACATTGCCATGTGGGTGGGAGAGTGTCTGCATAACTATAAACAAAGCTTAGTAATAAATAGCAGTGTTTTGCGTTGGGAAGAGGGGTCTGGTGGCAGCAAAGTTCTGTGCTGTGCCTTTTCATCCTCCTCTGTTTCTTTAAGGCTCCACAAGAGGAGGCAAATGGCAGATTAACGCAACTCAATGATAAAGCAGCGTAGGGAGCTGTGGATGTGAGCAGGGAGAGGGGAAAAGCACTCGGGAAGATGCAGTGAGTTTAGTTGCGTCAGAAGTGCATGGGGTGAGATTTTTGTTGGGACCAGTTCAGCTAATTCTCCTGGGAAGAGTGAAGCTCTCTGGAAGGGACGGTGCAGCAGAGAGGGGTCGGAGGCTGCATGTGGGCACCCGGTCCTGGGCTGTGCATGGAGCTGTGCCGCTGGAGCAGAGTGTGATGAGGCCTCGTGTGGAACAGAGGGGAGAATGCTTCTTGTGGTGCCACTATGGATGATCCACCAGGAAAGCTGTCTTTGCTCCTTTCCAGAGAGCTGGAGAATGTGCTGGTGGCTGGCTGGAGCACAACAGGGAGCAGACAGAGTGGTCCAGCTGCAGCCTCAGCCCTGAGAAGCCCTGGAGCCCCAGGCACCGCTTCAAGTAAAATCATAGAATTGTAGAATAGTTTCAGTTGGAAAAGAGCTTTAAGATTGTAAAGTCCAACTGAAATATTTCATGATCCCTGGTAACTGGTGTCCAGGAGAGAGCAAGCCATTGATTTGCAGTGAGAGACAGGGATGGAAGGGCAAGAAGCATCTCAGCTGCTTGGCTGTAAATGCATAGGCAATTAGCGAAAATCAGGAGGACATTAATGATGGCTGTATTTGGAAGCTGTGTGCCAGGGAAGGGCGTTAACGCTCAGTCATGTATCCCTCAAGATGCCCTCTGCACATCATGGGGGATGGCCGGGCTCGTGCTGATGGTGACTGAGCTGGTTTCAGTCAGTCGGGCAATGTCCAGAAGCAGGACTTGGGGTAAAGCCCCTTCATGGAAGAGATGAGCTATTAACAGTGGATGGCTTTAGGGCATCTGATCGACGAGAAGGGTACCTGCAGATCTGATGGCTCATCCTTTTCATCAGCATTTGGACCTTTTGCAGGATCCCTGTGGCATAACACTAAGTTCTATTCTCATCTCTCGTTGGCAACAGAGGCATCTCACCTTCTAGGGTAGCAAGGAGTGAGATGTGGTCCAATGTTTCCTCTCACCTCTGTTGCTCAGACTGAATCTGTTTCTCCCTCTTCCCATGCTGTGGATCTCCAGCCTGGCATTCCCTTCAGCTCACCTCATCCCCAAGGCAGTATTACAGCCGCAGTCTTGGTGTGTGGGATTTTTCATTCTTTTGTTTATCTTGTTAATATTTGTTTGCTCTGAGAATCAGGGCAGTGATGGAGCAGCTTCAGTGTTTACATCTCCTTGGAAATGTGAACAGAGGCTCCCCTGGGTGGTTGTGGAGTTGTCGGGCTCTGCCAGGAGCTAATCCTAGTCAAAGTGCTCAGCTCCAGATTAAGAAGACCCCAGAATGGTGTCAGTTCTAGGTGGGAAGGAGGAGAATTGGGAAGATTTCGTGCATCTGATCCTGGGGAGAGGAGCTGTGAGCACCAGGAAGGCTGCAGGGTTTTGTTGCCTGGTCTACCCAGCATGTAGTGGGCTACACCCGTAACTAGAGAATCCATCCTGAGCCCAGTGGTGCAGAGCAGCGACACAGGGTGCAGATATTTGTGCCCTTGTTTGCGTTGTTACTGCTAATCCCAGAACTGGAGCAGCTCAGCGGACGGGTGGTGGAAGCATGGCAGTGCATAGATGTGGTACAGTCTTCTCGGGGCTGAGATACCTTGTGTTGGATGCGCCTTACTGTGAAGTGTGGAGCTACTCTTTGCCTGCTAACCTTGCCCTCATTAGAGAAGAAAGGGGTTTTTTTTTGTTTTGGTTTTGTTGTTGTGTTTTTTTTTCCCTCTACAGCTTTAGTCTTTTTTATTCAGCCTTTTACAGGTAAGATCGGTGTGCTGGTCAGCAGGAAAGAGCCGTAGGTCAGTGCAATGCTATCGCTGCTCGTGAGGTCCATGTTCTTCATCAAGTTACATGCAGGTTTTTCATGGAGTTTTGAACCGACTTTTTACTTTGTCATCTTTGCTCCTAATCTGCGAAATGGAAATTGCGACAGTGCCCCTTGATCCTTGTCTTGTCCACTTGACACTGTGAGCTTCTTGGGCAAATATGTCTGTGGATCCTTGCATGAGAGAGCTCTCAGTTCTGTAGTGCTGCTGCAAGAACAGTACTGTAAATTCTTCTGGGGACCTGTGTAGTTGGGAACTGGTGGTCTCTGATAGTTTGTAATTTGCTGGGATGTGGGCTTCAGCAATGTGCAAAGTGTTGCCTCCTGCCCAAGTCCATCGTGAGAAAGGTACCTGTCTCTGGGCAGTGTGGATCTTTTCACCAGCCAGATTGTGTCCCTCTTTGCCCCAGACGAACTACAGGTTTGGCTTTTCATCTGGCCATGTGACTGGTACAACTCTGAGGATACTCACGTTAATTGAAATGTGGTTTCTTTTGACTCATTTTTTGCTTGTAATCGATGCTGCTCATTTTCTCACAGGGGTATACTAAAGTTTAAATGCAACTTTTCAAAGCAGTTTCAGTTACATGAGTTCGATTTGTGCATTCAGGTAAGTCCTTAGCACCTGGCCTGAAGTTCTGTCTCGTCCTTCCATAAATTCTGGAGTGCCTGAAAGTTTGAATTTCTTCTGCATGTGGAGAAAGCACTTGGTCGATCATTTTGCTTATCTCCACTCGGCCACCTTTCCTATTCCAGGCTGGAGAGCAGAAAGGTCTGCTGCTTCTGCAAGGGGACCGCCCCTTCTTCCCATCTAACCTGCTTGTTCTGCATCACCAGGAGGACACCAGCGATTTGAGGTGCAGTGGTGGGACGGTGATGCTCCTCCCACCGCTGCTGCTTTCTCCCTCCTGCAGGTCTCCATTCCAGTTTTAACTTTGGAGCTGTGGTGAGTGATTCCTAGGTCTTGACTGTCAAGTGAAAATTGGTATCCAACTAATCACTAGCCCGGTATCTAATCCAGACCTGCTTAATTATCACCTGCTCTCCAAAGCTGGGTGCAAGACAGTGATTAGGGCAACGCTCTGGAGGCAGAACAAAGCGGGTGCTGCTGGAATTCCCAGTGCAGGGGTCAGATGCCGTTCATATTTGGCGACCTCATCTCCTGCACATGTGCTTGGGGAAACATGTTGACACTCACTGAAAGGGTGAGTGATTTATTTTTATTGCAGGATCTTTTTGAAATTGATGCCAGCAGTGACTGTCCTTCTGGCTGGAAGTGTTTGGAGCTGGGGAAGGGACACTTAATAAGCAGTGTCAGTCCCGAAGCAGTGGCGAGCCGCTGGCGTGGTGCCCCTGCCGTTCCTGGCAGCTCTGTGTAGTGTGAGTTGGGGGAGTTTTATTTTGATTTTTTTGAACTTTACTTTTTAAATTTTGAGCTGGAAACTCTGCTGTCTGCAGAGGACATGTGCCTGTCCCATGCCCCTGGTGGAGACTGCTTCCATGTCACCCTGGATTTCATGCAGGATGACATGGATGACAAGAGGTCTGTGAGCAAAATGCCCTCCAAAACTGCATCCGACTACTGTGCACGCTCACATCCTTTGCGGTGCTTCTGCCTGAGTGACAGCACTGGTTTGGCTGTGAGGTGGCCGTTGCTTTTCTTCATCTTCTGGCCAATCTGTGTCCCCTTTGTGCCGAGGGCAGCCCTTCGCCATGTGAGAAGCCACAGCACCCCATCTCTTGTGCTCCCGGCTCCGGAGGATGCATGATTCCCTGCCCACTGATGCGAGATGTGCTGCCCCAGCTAGCTGAGTTCCACTGGGGGTTATTTTTTGGACGTTTTGCCTGTGCGTTCCTGAAGCCTGTGCCTCTCTCTCCAGTGGTGCTGAGGCTTTGGCAGAGAGCTGCTAACCACTGTCTGTGCTTGTGGTGGGGAGTTCCTGTAAGGCTGCCCGTGCCGGGGCTGGCCCATTGACGCTGGGGCTGGTCCTGGCTGTAGCTGCTGCTGGAGGCTGTTTCCAAGTGTGGTGGCGGTGGTGGGGGGCCGCAGCGGTGTCGGGGCTGGGGTGCGGATGGAGGGGGTTTGCTGATGTCACTCTCTCCTTCCCTGGGCGTATTGTCTGCTCCTGGCAGCGTGTGTCCTGCTATTCGGACCCTGCTATTCCCGACTCTCTTGTGGTCGGAGCTGTGCTCTGAAGGCCACATTGGATGGCAGTCAGAGCCTGGTTTCTTTGCCCAGGGCTGGCGTTCGGAAAGCCAAGTTGGCCAAATCGGGCTGCAGACCAATCTCCCTAAGGCCTTGTCTGTACTATGCAAACAATGAAGCTTTACAACAGCTATTGAACTTGTTTGCAGCTAGAGCTGGTCAGAATTTTTTTTTTTGACTGAATGTATTTTCTCCCAAAATATGGTGTTATGTTGAAGCCAACATTTTTCTTGGAGCGGTATTGTTTTCAATTATGTTTTTGATGGGAATGTTACTTAATTTTAAGCCTCTCTTGTCATCTCTGGAAAAAAAGAAAAAGAAAGGTCAAGAAACCTTTGCCTGTCCGTGAGAATGCAGCTGTTTTGATGCAGTTCTGTGTTTTGAAATTATCTGGAGGCCTCTGGTTCTCCAAAGTCCTGCACAGAGCACAAACCTACCTCGACATCTCGGAAATTGTCGTAAAGTAAATCTGTACGCCTTGACTGACTGTGGGGCAGCAGCAGTGCTCCAGCATGGTTCCGTCTCTGAGGTCAAGGCCAAACACTATTAGAAATGGCTCACAAACCACCATAATCTGAGTCGTAACCTGAGCGTTGTTCATTGTTACAGAGTGGTGGCCCCGCTGCTCAATCTTTTGGTTCCTGCTGAAATACAGCTTCTGAGAGTTCCATCTATAACTTGGCCATTCCCAAGTCCCAGATGTTGGCTCACCAGCAGAACGGATACCGCACCTTCTGGGTTGTGGTGTAAGGAGTGATGGTCCTCCCTGCGTGGCTCTGGTGGGAGCAGGATGGGCAGCTGGGGTGGCAGTGTGTCGTGATGGGCTCCGTGAGGGAAGGTGCTGGCTTGTAGGGATGGAGGCAGACGGCCCATGAGCCTAAGGCCTGTGTACTGGGAGAACTGAGCCTTCAGTGAGTCTCACTTCTCCAGCATGCTCCTAACCTCCTTCATCTCTGGTGTCCTCGCCTGGTCTCCCAGCAGGCAGAGACATCTGGGCCTGCAGCCATGTGGCCTGAACTCTTGAAGGTGGAGGTGGTTACCCACCACCACGTGTTTGGGGATGCTCAGGGAAGAGGGGCACCGTGAGTGTAAGCAAAGAAAATCTGATTTCCCCCGGAGCTTTTCTGCTGCACAGATGTGTTTGGTCTTCTCTCAGGGTGGGCATCGGGCCCTCCACTGAGACTTGAAGGCTGTATATGTAGAGGTGTAGAGAGCATAGTTAAAATTCCTCAAGTCCTTTTTAAGCTCATTGACACTTGAAGTGGTGGGAAGCCTCCTGCATGTCTGCATGGCAGTTGCTGAACTGTTCTGAGCTGAGGGTGTCTGCTGTAATGAAGTGCTGCTCCTCCACCCTTGACTGCGCCCAAATAGATATAACAGTGTTGTGGTTTGGGATATTTGATCTGCGTAGAAGCTGATGAAGAACTGGGTTTGCAGAGTACAGCAGAGGCTGCGCCTGCAGGAAATTGCCTTCATGTTGTCGCTCCAGCTTTGTATCGTGCTGCACATCTGATGAGGCAGCTGTCAGGGCTGTGTGTTTTTGGCGTTTCCTATTGATTTCCTCCTCTCTCCATCCCTTGTTTGTTATTCAGAGCCTGCCCTTCTGACCCATGCTGGATGGATGGTGGCTTTCCAGAAGGGGGATGTGGCACCACGTGGCTGTATTAGTGTTTGTCCCGGTGGTGCTGGCTTGTTAGGCAGCAGCTGGCAAGTTAAGTAAAACTTGATCCTGCTGGTGGCTGTCGTTGGAAATTTTTGGACAGCGTTGAAGTAAGGTGCAAATCTGGGAATTAGTCTAATCTCTGACTTTTTCTGCTTTGTCTGTATGCTTATCTATGTAATGCCATGGTGGCCTTAGGAGAGTCTGTGAGCTCTTGGGCCGTGAATATCACTGTATCCAAGGGCTGCATTAGCTTGCAGAGCTGACGTATTAGTGTCTCCCTGAGCCCCTGCTCTGAAGCTCTTGGTTTCAGTTGTTTCCGTCGCTGTGTTGTTGCTCCTGTCACACAAATACTGAGCCCATCCAGGAATGGGCTGGAATTCTCCAGAGGCTTTGGCAGGCAGAGATGCCTGGTGCTGACCTTCCTGTGCTGTGTAATCCTGTGTCACAGTGGAGGGCTGGGGCTGCTGTGATGGTGGTGTCAGTTATTTATTAAAGGGGACCTGCCAGAGGCATTGTTTTTCCAGTCACAGCTAGCTATCGAAGGCGGCAGAAGCAGCATTTGGGAACCTGGCTCCACTAAGTCCTCCCTGTTGGTTATCCCCTCATTGGGGCATCTGTCCCTTTGTCTTGTTGGCTATAATTTTCTGTCGTGCGAGAATTGGAGGAAAAGAAGATACAGTGAGCGGAGGCTGAATCACTGCAGTGGGAGTCTGTCCTTCTGGTCCTGGCTGAGGATATGAGCCAAGAGGGGGAAGGCTTCCTTGCAGGACTTGGAGCAGAGATCTGTTTCTGGGAGAGCTGGCACCAGCTGCTGTGTGGGAAGGTCTTTCCTCTGCTGGTTTTTGACCTGCCCCTAGGGTTTGCAGAGGAATTTATTTGCTACGTGGCCCCTCTGATCGCTGGCAGCTGTCTCTGTGATCTGCTGGGAATTCAGGGTCTGGGTAACAGAGGCTGCAGGCTTTTCCCTGTTTTCTGATGGCTGGCAGCTCCTGCCGTGTACAGGCAGGTTCTGAGGACACTGAAGGTCTTCTGGAGGGGTCTGTGTTTTGGGAGCTCTGGCTCAGCATGGATTATCATAGTGGGGAAGCTGGTACTAGCATGTTGGCGTGACCGCTTGCTGGGCTTCACCTTTTTCCCTCAGCATTGCTCTGACATATTCTGTCCCACTGGAGATTCGTGGACTTCTGGTGTCTCACCATCTGCAAGCAGATTGTTTGTCCCCCATATGCTGTGCTGTGCCATGCCGATGCTGTTGACAACCAGAGGGATGTCAGGAGAGCGGTGACAAACCTGGCTTTCTGGCCAGGACCAGCAGGGCAGGGGCAGGAGAAGGAGCCTGCTGGGTTGCCCCCAGGGTGCAGCAGCTTCTAAAACCAAAGCTTTTTTCAGAAGCTGTGATGGATATGCAAACTCTGTATTTCTGTTTGCATACGGCTAATGAGCTGTCCCAGTTCATTCAGCCCTGCCTGGCTCAACCAGTATTTTGCCTGGCTCAACCAGCTGCCTGTGGGCCCAGCTGAGGCTGTGCTGTACTGGGAGCCCATATAGGGTCTTAATGCAGGAAGTTTTGCCATTGCGCGGTGTTAATTTGAATTTTTTCTTACTGGCTTTTTTATCTCTGAGGAGGGTGGATTTTCTAGGATGTAGCTGCACAGCTGAGTCCCCTATGGCAGACCTCCCCGTTGTCCTCGAGCCAGAGCTGGTAAATGCGCCTTTAGGTCCTGAAGGGGCTCCTGTGAGATGGATTTTTCCTTCCAGAGTGCAAATATTTTGTTTCAGCTGGGGCCAAAAGGCAGGTTAGTTTGGGAAAACTCTTAAGATTATTCCCTGCCCAGGCATCCTGGGAGCGGCAGAGGAGGCTCAGGGTGGCGGCATCTACTTCAGCTCAGGGTACGTTCTGTCTGGGTTTCCTTGGGGCAGCTCCGACCTACTGCAGAGGTATGAAACATCTCTACAGGTTGTGCGTGTTGGGTGTGATGTGTCTGAGCTGGGTCTGGCGTGCCCAGCTCTGTCTGTACAGTTGGTTCCCCCCACAGGAACATGGCAGCCTATTGCAGCAATCGTTTTTGGTGTGCTGATATTGGCAGTGGGGGGGACTTTGAAAATCTTCTGATGCCTTCATAGGACATTACTTTGGTGTGGTTGGTGCCTGTGCTCAGGTGGGCTTGGCTTATCAGCAGATTTGCAGACATGGGAAACCGTCCTATTGCCGTAATAACATCTGACGAGTCTTTCTGGGCTGGTGTTGGGAATAATTAATTTGTAGAGTGATCAGTTACTGAGTTCATGGGATATTTACAGACTGCAGGCAGGTTGTGCTGCCTTCTGCTGCCCTTCATCCTTGAAGGACCTGGGAGTTGGCAGCTGTGGTTCTGAGACCCTCCACAAGAGGAACGTTTCACATCACGTGTGATAGTGACTTTTGGAGGTCACTGATCGTTATCCAGCCTTGGGCGCAGTTGTTGGAGATGGCAGGTGGGAAGGTTTTCAAAGGTATGTGGCCGTTCACAGTGTGAGGGAAAAGCAGCAGCTCTGAGTTGGACTGGGTCCTGCAGAGGTGGGTTATGTTGCTGTAGTAATTCACAGCACCATCCTCTTCTAAATCATGGGGAAAATTACCCTCTTGTTGGAAAGGCTGCTGAGCCCTGGTGCAGAGGTGAGTCCTGGCAGGATCTGGATTCGGTTGTGTGTGTGGCACCTCACGCAGACTACAGACTAATGCCAGCCATCGCTTGTAGCCAGGCGGCTGAAACAGAAAAGCCTGGCTGCTTGCAGAAAATACTTTCTCTTCAGGTCAAGACCATGGTCTGCATCCTGTCACACTGCTTTGGAGGAGTCTGAGGCAGGTGATGGTCTCCTCACCATCATATTGCTTTGTCCAGCCGAACATCCATAAGGTGTCAGGAGGAGTCAGGAGACCTTTTGTAAAGGAAGGAAAAAGAAGTGGGTGTTTTTGTTGCTGAGAGTAAACCAGCAGCATGGTCGAGACAGCTCACATTTTCCCTGCTTCTTGGCTAATCAGATTCCTTTTAATTTACAGTAATCGATTGGCTACTGCTTTCTGGCTCTCATCCACTTTCTGGACCTCTAGTTGAGTCAGTTGTGTACCAGCACATGCTTGGTTTGGTGAGGACTGCAGCATCTTTCTTGTCTCTTCTTCCAGCAGTTGTATTTGCTTGTTTGCTGAGTGATGACTGGAGGGCAAGCTTGGCTGGCCTGGTAAAGGCTGCTTAGTAGGACATTGCTTGTTGTGGCGTTCAAGGGTTTGGCCCTGTGTCTTGAAAGAAGTTTGGTGAAGATGACTGGTATTAGCCGAAATAAATAAAGTATATAAAAGGCTACTAAAATGTGCTCAGGGAACTTCTTTTATCATCCCCTACACTGACACCATCAAAAGCAGGAGACAAGGTGAAACAGCCTTCCTCAGCCTTTGGTTGGGTTTGTCTACTAGCAGACCTGTATAGGAGCTGATTGTTTAAACAATTGGTTTTCTCCAGGTTCTACCTGGCTTGCTGACGTTTCCTGAGAGTGAAGCAAATAGGTCAGGTTGCGCCAAAAATTATCTAGGGCCCAAAGGTGAGGAAGAAGAAGATGTGTCCCTGTCCTAGTGATGGTCCTCAGAATTGGTTCTTATGAGTGGTCAGACCCTTCCTGCTGTCTGTTGCCTCCTGCATCTTGAGACCAGAGGGATGTAGGATCAGTTTGCCCTTTTTTCCAGAGTGCTGCAATAGCCTCTGGAACTGACTGGGATCGGGGATAAAGTTCTTTCTTTGCAACCATGCAGCTGTTGTGGCTCTGAAAGGCTCTTCTTTGCGTGATTCTTTCTCATTGTCTTTGGCAAACATTTTGTGGTGGAACTTAGTTTTGAGCTTTAATAACTGCCTGTTGGTTTTTTAGGGGTTCTCTGTATGTCTTACAGACCCAGTTAGCAGGAATGTTGCTGATGGTAGCCCAGCTGGATGAGAAGAGTAGGTGCAGTCATCTAGAGCCTGTTATCCTTCAAGGCCCCTTTCCACTGGGTAGGAGGTTGGGCTGGTTTCCTTGAGAGACTCTTGCAAAGCTGTGCAGGGAGAGTAACGTGATCTGGTCAGTGTCTTGAGGGCAGGACATGTGTGGAGGCTGCTTTGCCGTCTCCTGGTGTAGATCTGTCATTATATACAAATTAATTGTTGATATGATGGGGGAAGCAGACCTCACCCCTCTCCCCACAGACATCTGCCTGGGTCTGTGCCTCCCCAGATCTGCTCTGGAGGTGTCTGGGCCAGCAGAATGGTGCTCCCAGAGCAGAGGGCTGCTGGCCGGGCTGCTGTGCTGGTAGCCCGGACAGGGGGGTGCTGGCGAGCAGACTGCTCTGTGGTAGCTCCCTGCTTGCCCAGGTGTGGAAGTCCAAGCTTTCAGACTTTGTTTCCCACCCTCCCCCTCTTCCCGTTTTCCCCCTCTTCCCCTCTCCTTGCTCTCCCGCTGAGTTGATGCTTTTCCAGGAATGAGCTGTACTGCTGGCCCAGCACATTCCACAGCAGCAGCGCTTTCTTGGCAGGAGCCTTGCCTGCTGTTAAGAAAAAGCAGGACTGACTTGGCGTCCCTCAACTGAGGGCCAGAAAAGGCAGGCCTGGTCCTACCTTCCTCGCGGGGTGTGCAGAGCCTTCCCGGACACTGTGCCCCTCTCCCTTTCCCTTTGCCTATGTGCTGGTGTCCTCCCAGCAATCCTCAGAGCCCTTTACAGCTCCTTGCTGTTGTCTTAACCAGCATGAAGTCCTCGGCGCTGAGCGCCAGGGAGCCTGTTGCTTTTCTAGCCAGCTTAGAGAGGGGTGGGTGAGAACTGCATGGAATTCTGGGGCCCAGGCACCTCTTCCACAAAGTTCTTTCTAAGATGTTGTTGTGCCCTTTACGTTTAGCTGCCTGCGGTAGCTGGGTGAGCCCATGTTCCGCCTCTGCCCTGTCCCTCACTCTCTGTTGCAGCTCTCTGTGGACTCTTCCCAATGTCCGTACCCAGAGGGAGCTGAGAGTCATAGAATCATAGAATCATTCAGGTTGGAAGAGACCCTTGGGCTCATCGAGTCCAACCATCTACCCTACTCTACATAGTCCTCCCCTACACCATATCCCTCAGTACCACATCTAAACGTCTCTTAAACACATCCAGGGATGCTGACTCAACCCCCTCCCTGGGCAGCCTATTCCAATGCCTGACCACTCTTGCTGTGAAGAATTCCTTCCTAATGTTCAGTCTAAACCTACCCTGTTGGAGCTTGAAGCCGTTCCCTCTTGTTCTGTCATTAATTACCTGTGAGAAGAGACCAGCACCAACCTTTCTACAGTGTCCTTTCAAGTAGTTGTAGAGAGTGATGAGGTCTCCCCTCAGCCTCCTCTTCCTCATACTAAACAGTCCCAAGTCACCACAGACCAAGCCTCCTCTGCTTCACTTGCTGTCTCTCAGTGTTAATGTGGACCATAGCAACTGCATGAGGATTTTACCCTGTCTTGTGTGCATGTCTCCATTCGGCTGAGACCCCTTTGGGCCCGTTTCCTATCCCACCTTGAATGCAAGGCCAGCTTTTGGTCACTGCTATGTCTGTGGATATCTCAGTTCCCTGAAGGTTGTTTCTGGAGACGTTTACCTCAAATCTTCCTTTCTTACGATGACTCCTTGCACTTTTATCCTTGTGTTGGGCCACGAAAGCTCTTAGAGGTGTTCAGGAACTGAAACTGAGCTACCAGGGTGAAGATCCTGGCTGGGCTTTTGCTGGGAGTTCCCGTTTGTCCTGATTTCCAATTCAAAGAGCCTGAAAGTGTCACTGAACCTTCAGGGGCCTGGAGGATGCTTCCTTTGATGATGTCTGTAAATGTCCTTCTGTGGCTGGGAAGCGTCGCTGGGGCAGGGCAGGATTAATGAGTGTGTAGGTGCCTGCTGCAGCCCCCGTGTAGCTTCCTCCTCGGTGGCGGCTGGGCCTGTCGGGGCTGTTTGCAGCCAGATGGTCACTCTGAGAGCTGGGATGAAATCAGAGTCTGTAGCTGTGCTTAGATAAGTGCTGCTCCTGGGCAGGCCTGCGAGGCCGGGCGGCTCGTTCTGAAATGCCTTTCCTTTTCCAGTCTTTGGACTAGACAGGCAGGAGGTCTGTCCTCTGTCATCTCCTACCCAGTGATGTCTGCAGGTCTGAGCATGGGCCTGGACGGAGCCAAGTGCCTCCTGGACGGGGGGCTGCACTTGTCCTGGTGTGTGTCCAGTGGAGTGGTTGTAGATGTGTTGGTTGGGGGATCATGGAGAAAGCAGTTGCCATGTTAGATGTCTGCTTGTCCCTTGCCTGAGTGATGGGGCGGGGGACAGCACAGCAAGCTGTGGGGCACAGCCAGGGCGGGGGGGGGGGGGTGCTGTGGGGCAGTTGAGGGAGGCTGTAGAGATACAGCCTGAAGATGAAAGAGGCTGTTCCTGTGCATTTGCTCATGGGCACAATGTCCCTGCTCTTTGAGGAGAGGGGGTAATAGCTTGGGATGGGGTGACCTGCTCTCTGGGGAATCCTTGCAAAGCTCCCGTGATATGTCAGGAGAGCCAAAGTGGCCTCTCCTGCTCGAATGCAGAGCTGTCTTCTTGTGTCAGCAGGACAGCTGGCTTGTGCTTCTTGATTCTTAAAACCACCCCAGGTTAAGACAGTGCTGCAGGGGAGCTCACAGTCATTGGGGGTGCAGGAGGTGAAAATACAGTGGGGAAGACCCAAAGAATGCTCTGGCTTACGGAGACACAGATCAAATCCTCTAATCCTGTTTGACACACACTGCCTGCCTGCAAAGCCCAAGGTCTTGCTGATGCACATGTGTGCTCTTTGGTTGGGCCTGTGGCCCGTGGGGGAATCACATCCCCACAGGAAACACACGTGTCACGTCTGGGCTTAGTCTAATAGGCAAGTATTTCCCATCCACAATCCCAGCTCTGTTGGAAAATTGCCCTGTCCGATTTTCTCTTCTGGTGAAATGGCTGCAGAGCTCATCCCTATGGCCCCGGCATTTTGGTCTTGCAGAAGGGAGGAGGGTTTTGCTCCAGAGGCAGGAGATGCTCACATTTTGGATAGTAGCACATGAAGGTGCTCCCTTTTGCTGTGCAGCGTTATTGATCTGTACAATCGTTTGGAGACAAGACATCCCTGCCCTAAGGGGTGTGTACTGAAGGTCTTGAAAATGAGATCACTTTTTGGTTTGTAAATCCCTGAAGTTTGTGGTATTGGGTAGACACACCTCCTGATAGTTTTTGTTTGTTTTGTTTCTATTTTTTTTTCCCTGGTTTTTGTGGTGCTGTAGCAGATGGGGGCTGATAAGGTCAGAGGAGTGACCTACCTAATCTGTGCACTTTTTTGGGGGGGTTGTAATAGGCGATAAAGTTTAACATTAAATTTCTGGGCTTTGCGATAATGGAAGAATTGGTGCTGTTTTGTGAAGGTCTTTCCTCACAATAATTGAGCTAAATGAAGGAAAAGATCTTACCTTTTTTTTTTTTTTAATCTACTCTACTAGCTTTTCAGCTTTGTAGTGTGAAATTATCACTGCTTAATTGTCTCCCCTATATCTGCACCTCCCATCATAAGACTCTCTTTCATCCTGGCCACTGAGCCAGGCTTGAGGGCTCCCCTTCCCTTCCCTTCCCTTCTTGGTATTGCCCCCCCCCCCACTCCAGATTCAGCTTTTCTGATCACCGCCACCTCCTGTGGTTGCATCTCCCTGAGTGTCCTCCCCGTTGTGAGCCCTTGGGCAGATGATCTGGGGAGTGGGGCTGCCAGAGACGAGCGTGGCGGTGGCTGCTGAGCTCCAGCTGCATCCGCGGCTCAGATCCTCCTGCTGCAGCCTTTGTCAGTGTCTCTTGGATTTCTTCTTTCCAGGGCTGGCATTACTCCATCCCGGTTCCTCTCTGGGACCCCACTGTGGTTAGGAGAGACCAGAGCTGGCTGGAGCTCAAACCCCCCAAACTCCCCTGTGTGCGTGGCCCATGGCGGCAGGAGGCTCGGGGGCAGCAGGAGGTGGAGGGGGGCAGCTGTGCAGCCCGGGCAATCCGAGCCCAGGGGTTTATGGCCTCCTTTCTCTCCTCTGCACGCTGTCTTGTTCCCCGCTTTCCCTTCATTCCTTGGACGTGACTCTGTGATATAAAATACCCTCTAATTTCCTGAGCCGGGCTGGGGCTCCCCAGAGAAGGCAGCGTCTGCCTGTCCCTGGCGGCCAGGGGAGTCCGGGGAGAGGCTCTGCCGGAGAAGCCGGCGGGATGGAGCCGGGTTCCCTCCCTGCCGCCGGGGCTGCGCCTGCCCCTTCCCCGGCTGCACGGAGCAGATGGGCCGCTTGTGTCGGCACGGGCAGCCCCTCCGCACACCCCGTCCCCTCCTCCTCCTCGCCCCCCGGCTTGGCCCCGTGCGGCTGGGGATGGCGGCTGAATCATCCGCCCACTCGCCTGCCTCCCCTGTAACCTCCCTCCTCCCTCCCGCAGATCCCTTTGTTGGAAAATCCGAGGCAGATGAGGCCGGGGCGCTGGGCCTGCAGGCCCGGCCGTGAGCCTGCGGCTCGGCAGTGGCTGTGGGGCAGCCCCGGGGCCGGCGAGTGGCCGTTCTGCTGGGCGGCTCCAGGCAGAGTGGCAGCGCTGAGGGGCCGGACCCCGCTCCCCTCGGCGAGGCTCGCTGAGGGGTCTCCCTGGCCGCCACTCCCAGCCCCCAGCAGGACTTTAAACAGGGGGACATCTGAAGCTGGGCTGCCCCGGTGGACGGTAAACTAAAAGCAGTCTCTTTGAAAGCAGCCTCGGGCAGATGTTTTCCCTGGGCTGTGGTGGCTCCTGCCAAAAGGAAAGGCTTTTAGAGGACTGAAAGAGCCTGTGCTCCTTCTGGGTCTGCTCTTTGGGGATTCCGAGCTCAGACTCCGTCAGCTGGCAGCTCTTCCTAACATTTCCCGGGGATGGCTTTCCCTCCACGCACACCCACATCCCATGGCCGCCCCTCCGAGCCCCGGGAGCAGAGACGTGGCACCGCTCACAGCTCCCCCAGAGGCTGCTCGGCTGCTGCCTTCTGCGGCCTCGCTGCTGTGAGTGAGGAGAGTGACTTCATTGTCTCGCTGGTGTGAGCTGCAGAGAGTGGTGAGAGGGGGGAGGAAGGCTCGGGGCCAGGAAGGAATGCAGGGCATGAGGGTGCACGGGGTGACAGCCGTGAGCAGGACTGCAGAGTTATTCCTGCTCGGCATGTGCCTGACTCCAGCACTATCAGTTTTTGCTCTGCACGGTCTAAATATATAACCCATTGTGCTCTGGCATCTAGGTGATAAATAGTGCAGTAGCTGGGGAAGGAGAGAGAAGACTGCGGTGGGGTGGAGCTGACCCCCGAGATGTCTGGGGCAGCCCTGGGGTGACCAGAGCGAGGAGGGACCAGCTCCGGGACAGAGGGGCCTTGTTCTCCGTCAGACATAGCAGCTGAGGGCAGGCAGGGATCTTGGGGCTGGGTTTCCTCTGTCCCCGCTGACAGTGGAACAGTTGGTTTGTGCTTAGCGGTTGGTCACCTTGACCCTGCGAGTGTATTGCCCCGTCCTGTCACCTGCAGGCAGGGCTCTGTGTCCCTGAGCAGGCAGCGCTGGAAACTGGCTCTGCCTGAAGCTCTCTCTAGGAATTGGATGGAGTCCAGGCTCCTGGCGACAGTATGAATGGAGGCTGGTGTGGCCAGGCCAGGGTGTGTGTGCACTTGGAAGTGGGGAGACGGCAACTCGCTGGCACTGGGCAGGATTGGGGTGGGTGCCGAGGGGGATGGGTCCTGGGGAAGGTTGCCTGTGTTTGACACTGCCTGGGGCTTCAGCGACCTTGGGCAGAGGCTGGCACAGGGCATGTTGGAGAAACATCAAGCCAGCAGGGTTTTAATCCATCCTCGCTGTTCCTTTCCTACTTTTTCCTGCTTCTCCATCTGTTCAAGGGGAATTAAGGCACGTCCTGGGGGTGGATTAGGCTGCTCGGAATGTGGCCTCCTCATCTGTGCCTTCTGGGGATGGATAGCGTGTGTCCAGGTCCTTTGCTGGCCCTCTGGTTTGGTCAGGGACTGTGAGTGCCAGCAGAGATGTGGCCACGCACTGCCTTTCTCCCAGAGACAGCCCTTTGCAGAGCGTGGTGACGCTGGAGGAACCTGCGGCTGGCAGGGAGGAGCGAGCCTGCTCCTGGGCTTTGCTCCTCCAGCGCTGATCACTTGCCTCTGGCTGATGCCCTGTGAGTGCTGGTGAGCCTCGCCGTCCTGCATTCCGTGGTGGTTTGGCAGTCGGCAGCACAGGGTGCCATGGCTCCGGCCCCACTGTGCTCTGGCTCCGTGGTGGTGGCCGGGCAGCCTGGGCAATGGGTCACAGCTCCGTGCCCCACGCTCCCCTCCGCTTCTGTCCTCCCTGAGCTGGGGACTGACATGAGGACCCTTCTGAGCTGTTGATGGGATCCCACCTCTGTGTGTTTAGTTACTTATAAGCTACTTCTTTTTCAAATGTAATTTCCCCTAGCTTCACATTCATTCTTTTATTATTTTTCTGTTGGATTCTTTTCCCCCAAATCCTAATTTCATAATTTAAACTGAACATTAGGAAAGAGTTTCTCACAGAAAGAGTAGTCAGGCATTGGAATAGGCTGCCCAGGGAGGTGGTTGAGTCACCATCCTTGGATGTGTTTAAGAGTTGTTTAGATGTGGTGTTGGGGATATGGTGTAGGGGAGAACTTTGTAGAGTGGGGTAGATGGCTGGACTTAGTGATCCCAAGGGTCTCTTCCAACCTAAATGATTCTATGATTCTAGAACCATTCTAATCATAGAATGGTTTGGGTTGGAAGGAACCTTAAAGATCATCTAGTTCCAAACCCCCTGCCATGGACAGGGATACCTCTCACCAGACCAGGTTGCTCAAAGGGTCATCCACAACTTCCCTGGGCAACCTGTTCCAGTGTCCTACCACCCTCACAGTAAAGAATTTCTTTCTGGTATCTAATCTAAATCTCCCCTCTTCCAGTTTAAAACTGTTACCCCTTGTCCTGTCACTACACTTCCTGACAAAGAGTCCCTCTCCGGCTCTCCTGGAGGTTTCCTTCAGATATTGAAAGGCTGCTACAAGGTCTCCCCAGAGCCTTCTCTTCTCCAGGCTGAACAACCCCAGCTCTCTCAGCCTGTCTTCATAGGAGAGGTGCTCCATCCCTCTGAGCATCTTCGTGGCCCTCCGCTGGACCCGTTCCAACAGGTCCATGTCCTTCCCGTGTTGAGGACTCCAGAGCTGGACACAGTGCTCCAGGTGGGGTCTCACGAGCAGAGAAGAGGGGCAGGATCACCTCCCACGACCTGCTGGCCACACTTCTCTTGATGCAGCCCAGGATGCGGTTGGCTTTCTGGGCTGCCAGTGTGCGCTGCCGGCTCATGTGGAGCTTCTCATGCACGAGAATCTCTTTGTTCACTGTTTAGTTATTACATTATTTTTTTAAGCACAATGTGTCAAGCTACCTTAGATACAGCTTTATCACAAACTGTTTGTAAGATGTCTTTATATTAAATGAGAGTGCATAAAATGTTATCATTGAGTAGGAAAGAAAATGAACTTGTTAAAGCCTATTTTGCCATTGTTTCATTTATCAAAGATGGTATTAATTGAGTCTGGTGAGTTTACAAGTTTGCAGACTTGCTGTGGAAAAGTATTTAGATGCCCAATGATATTTAAAATGGAAAGAATACATTTTCTTCCCAGAGAAAAACTGATGTTTTTAATGTTGGGGGGAAAAAGATTATCTGCTCCATCCAGCACGAAGGCTGATAATAACGTAGCTGTTTGTGTGATGTGGGAACATGACATCGTGGCACAACTATAAAGCTTTGAAGTGATGTTGAAATATTATATATGTAATTAAAAATCAACAGTAACATTTGGGAGGCAGCGTGTTTAATGTATTTCACTTTCATCTATTAGAAATCTCTGGCATAGATTGTGATTCTTTCAGATCGTTAATGAAGAGGTTTAAATCATGTATTTCTTTAGAAATAAGCGAACTGGTGGATTTCTTTAAAAATAAGCAAACTGATGGAAATATGCATCTGCATTTTTTTGAGGACTGATTAAAATGTGAATCTGGGGGCAGAACAGCTGGGTGCCCATGGGAGAGCCTGTTCTGCCCCCTCTAGCTGCCTGTGGTGCTGTGGGCAGAGGGGCTGCCCACCCCCGTCCCCAGGCCTGGGCTGCTCACAGCTGGGTACAGATGCCCCCCAGGACAGTCTCCTTTTCCCCTGAAGCCCTGGGGCCGGCTCTGACTGACTGCTCTCCCTCTGCAGGGTGGTGAAAGAAGAAATCTCGGATGACAATGCCAAGCTTCCTTGCTTCAACGGCCGGGTGGTGTCCTGGGTAAGCATGCCCGTCCTTCCATATCTCGCTGCCTGTTTCTGCCTCTCTGAAAGCCACTGCCGGGTTCCATAGTGCCCAGTGAGGCCCGGGAATGCTCCCGGCTGCCGAAGCGCTGGCTGCTGATGAAGATGATGAGCTGGATTGCCATGCTCCAGTCCCTCAGCTGGAGAGGGGCTGCCTGGTGCTGGGTCCTCAGGCCGGGGACGCTGTGGGATCCTCTGTGGAGAGCTCATGGTCACTGAAGCCTGGCAGAGGTGGTAGTCCCCTGTCCTCAGTGTAACCCCTCTGCCCCTATGGCAGGGTCAGCTTTCCAAGGAAAGTCCTGCTCCGGTGATGGGCGCAAAGGGCTTAAGTGACTCTAGTGCTGTTGAAGCGGACTGGATTTGGCTGCCCTGAAGACTGAAGGTACTGCCTGGGCAGCTGCAGGACCAGCTTCTCCCTGGTGCCATGCCATGCCATGCACATGCTGTCCCCTGCCCGCATGCCTCCCTCTGCCCTCACTGGGACCCTCCTTTTTTTGCCGGCGGGAGAAGGTGTTCTGTCTCCATAGCTAGCCACCCCTTTTGCCCTCTGCTGAGCTGCAGTTTGTGCTGATGGGGGATCTACACCAGGATCTACACCAGGAGCAGAACCAAGATGCCAAGAGCCTTTTTCCAGAGGCCACCAAATAGCCTCTAAGCAGTGAGAATCCTCAGCAAATCAGGCTGGGTCAAACCCAGTGCTGCTTCCATCTGCACATCAAACGGCGAGGCCTTGGCTGGGGGTCCGTGGGGTTTTGGGGGGCGGGTGGGTGCAGCCGGGTGAAGTCCTGCCCACAGGCACGGGGCTCCCACACAAAGGGCCAGCAGCCAGTGGCCAGGACTGGCCGCCCTCCCTCTAGCGGTTACCCAGCGCTTTAGAAAATGGCCTGTCTGGCCCCTAGCCACCATCCCCGCTGCTGCTGCATCTGCCCTGAGAGGTCTCCCCACTCATCCCTTTCCAGCTGCCTTTTCACCTGCTTCGTGGGGAGTCCCAAAGGCGCTGAAGCCTTTCCATTGCTCTTTTTTAACCTGGCATGCTTTTCCTCGTGGTCCATGCATCTGTGCAGCCACTGGTGTTCCTCGTAGGGGCTCTCCCTGCTCAGCGTGGGTGCCATGGACCCTGCTGCTGCTCTGGCTCCTTGTGGGGAACTCGTGCCCGGAGTTTGCACTGCTGCCAGCTCTCGTGCATGGAGGTGACGGCAGTCCCAGAGACCTTTAAGCACAGCTGATGGTCTCTTTTTCTATCCGTGCTGAGAGTCTCCTTGTCTGTGGGTGGTTTGGGGGCTGGGGGGGGGCACTTGCTTTGCTGCTTCTGCCAGACAGGCTGGGTTGAGGTTATTTTAGGAACTTGGTACCAATTTTAGCTAGAGGGAAAGATGGGGGCTTGGATCCAAGTGAATATTTCCTGACAAGTGCGAGAGGCAGGAAAAGTGCAGAGTGGTTATCAAAACCTTCTCTGGAGGAAATCCCAGCCCTGGGAGCACTAGAGGAAGGCAGCATCAGTCCCTCTGCTTGGGAACAGCCCCTCTCCCCCTCCCCTCCCTGCTGTTTGACAGCTGCCTGCATCCAGTTCCCTCAGACCAGATCTGTTTGCCTGGTCTTGCCTTGATATCTGCAAGCACAGAGCGTTCCATGGCGGCGCTGGCCCCTGCCATGATCTCACCTCCCCAGTGCTCCCAGGCAGTAGCTGCTGGAGCAGGGATGTGGCCCTCAGGGAGTGGGACGAGTCCTGGGAAGACAAGTCACTGGGAAGGTGTGGGGAGCAGCAGAGTGGAAGCTGAGCCAAGTGTGAGACAAGCTAGTTAGACGGTGGTGAGAGCAGGAGCTGTTGGGCTTGTCCTGGGGCTCGTGGGACGGGCTCTGTGGCTTTTGACACCCCAGGGTGCTCTCTACTCTGTCTGCTGCCTTGGCTCTGGCTTTTTCAGGGCTGCTCTGTCTTCCCTGCCCCAGCTGCATCCCTGTCTCTGTTCCAGTTCTACCTGGCAGCAGACCTCTCTCCCACTGTGTTATGGTTTGAAGAACTGACGACAATGTATTGTCATTTAGACAATTATTCTATCACTTGCTGACCCCTCCCCCCAGGGGAAGGGGAATCGAGGAAAAAGAAGGGAAAAAAAGGGCTGAAATATAAATAGAATAACTAAATAGTTAATACTAAAGAACCAATATTGATCCTGATACCAATATAAAACACCCAAGGACTGTCCCCAGCCCATCCCACCATCAGGAAGCCGTGCACCCCCAGCAGGGACAGCCGATGTGGGACCCTGCGAATGCTGCGGCTTTGGGAGGGAGGGAAGGGCTCAGGGCTCCAGCACTGGGACAAGGAGTTCTCAGAATGGCAGCCATCAAGGTGGAGAGAGAGGGAGAACTCATAAAACTTTCTAATTTATATTGGATGTGATGTTCATGGCATGAAATAACCCCGTTGGCAGCCTGGGTCAAGTGCCTGGGTCTCACTCATCCTCGTCCCTGCACCTGGCAGGGCTTGAAAACACCAAGACCTTGAAACCTGCTCACCAGAGCTGGCTATAAAGTAAATATTTTCGCAAATTCAGACACTAGAGTCTTCTAAAATGCAGTTTTTCCAAGTGTTAGAAAAGACCTTACTGAAAAGTAAAATGACTGAAAGATAAATTAGTCCTGTGTTGCTCAAATCAGGACACCCTGCCCTAATGATGATCTGCAGGGCCCAGCATCTCTGTTATCATGGTTTCCCCAGTTCTCAGACGTGGGCAGGGCACGGGTCTGTGTCTCATCAGTGATGCTGGGAAGCGCTCAAGACCCGTGTAAACAGGTGTCTGCTCCTGCCTCCATGCAGATGTGGTCTCCTCACCAGTAAGCAGCAGAGCTGTCTCTGCCTTTACAGTGGATGTTGTGGTTTGGGCAGTGCTATCAGCTCGTTTCCAGCCCATGTGTCATGATCCCTCTGTCCTGACCCACAGTGGGGCATCCCTCGCCTCTGTTGGATCAGACCTCTCCTGCAATGGCTGGTGGCTTGGCAGCTGGTTGAAGCCCACAGACCTGTTTAGTCTGGGGTGGGAGCCTGCGGTTTCTCCCTGACCCGGGGGAGGACCACCCCCTGCTTGCCTGTGCCATGCGGGGGACAGGCGTGAGCAGATGGGAAAAACACATTGGAAGGTCCCTAAAGGCAGACCTTGATCTTCCCTCGCTCATGAGCTCTGGCCTGTCCCTGGCCAAGGCTGTGGGCTCCGTTCTGTCACCTCTGCTCTGGGGGTTCCTGAATATCTCTTGCAAGGAAAGGGCTTTTTTTTGCTTTCCTGCCTGGCTCTGTTGCAGTTAGCCCTGCTCAGTGCAGCTGGAAAGTGGGGAGAGGGCAAACCTGGATAGGGAGCGATGTTGGGGAAACGACTTTCCGTTGAGCTCATTTGAGCCATCCTGTCTTTCGTCCCACTGGTGAGCCTGTTCCTCCTGGGAGAGGCTCCACCTCGTTCCCTGAGCCCTGATATCGGAGGTTTATCTCAGGGCTGGAGACACAGATCCAGGGATGCTTGGGCTGCCCCAAAGCATGGCTGGTATAAAGATTTCCTGGGTTTTGACCCTTTCTTAAATTTCTGTGCTGGTGAAGCTGTTGAGCCTCTCAGAGGTTGGCTGGAGGTTGTGCCCAAGCCGATTATCCAGGCACAACCTGAAAGTTTGCAAAGTACATGTGGAAGCCAGAAAAAGAGCATGTTGGAGCCTATTTTAGAGCTACCCTCAGCTTCCATGGGCTGGGAAGGTGAAAGTCCTGCTGGGTCCCACAGTGTGGAGGCTGGTGAAGTCAAGAAAAGGAGTCACTGGTGGCTGCCTCTTCCAATGCAAGAAGAACTAGGGGAATCTACTCCTTGCTACAGCCGAAGGTTACCTGAGTGTAAGAATTGCCCAGTGTTGGCTTGCAGATGGTGTCAGGGCTGTCGGCAACCCCGGCTTCACTGCTGGGTCAGGCATTCCTGAGCCACAAATAGCCAGTGTCTGGGAAGGTGCTGAGAGGGAGTGTTGCTACATGCTTGGCCTGTTCCATACCCGCTCCTGGGCATCTGCTGTTGTCCACCGTCAGAGATGAGATCCTGGGCCAGGCAGGCTTCTGGCCAGCTCATTTGGCCACTCTCTTAAGTGTGTTCCCAGTGCCTCATCCATTTTATTCTCTGTCTCTCATCCCTCTAGCTGGTGTCTGCAGAGGGTTCGCATTCAGATGCTGGCTCGGTCTGTGCCGATAACCAGACAGAGCTGCCACCCTCCATGGAGCGCACGGGAGGAATTGGAGACTCCAGGCCCCCCTCTTTCCAGTAAGTTATCTGAAAACCTGTCCTGGTTTCTGAGGGACCCACTGTAACTTTGCTGTAAAGAGCAGGGGCTGCAACACTCTTGCCCAAATTGGCAGTGATCACAGCCAGCTCAAGGGAAGGAGGATGGTGCTGGGAGTAGATTCATAGTGGAGCTGCATTATTCCACAACCAAGGGTGTGCTGGAGATACTGCAGGGAAGTTGGCAAAGAGCTGGCACAGCTTCTCCTGATCCCTTGCCCTGCACTCACAGATGTGCTGTGGTTGTTCCTCACCCTCTCTGCTCCTGTCCCTCAAGAAGGAGAGAGCTGATGGCTGGAGGCTTGTGCCAGCCAGCACAGAGGCAGAGAGAGCCTGCTTAAGTTGTTCCCTGTGGACATATTTGTTCTTTTTATCTCATTGCAGCCCTAACACTGGGGGGAGTCGGGAAAACCTGGACAACGAGACAGAGACAGACTCGGTGGTGTCGTCGCAAAGGGAACGACCCCGTCGGAAGGATGGGCCTGAGCATGGTGAGTGTCAGTAATGTGGCAAGAGCTCTGCAGGGCAGGGCTGTGACACCGCAGGGGCACCAGCTCCAGATATGGGGCAGCTTTCTCTGCTCTGCAGAACCTTCCCAGCTTAGAAGGGCTGTTCAGTGATCTGAGGCTATAGCCCCATGTTGGAGGCAGGATCTGACACCTCTGTTGCATCAGAGCTTGGTGTTGAAATCTTTTGGGCAAAGGAGATGTCTCCTGTAGAAGCCTGGAGAGCAGGAGGCAGCAGTGCCTCAGTCCTTAGTTGAAGAGCAGAGTGTGCTGTAGCCTTGCCACTCCATGCTGCTCCTTGCTCTGCCAAGGAACCAGCTGCGGATCTTCCACGAGTTTAGCAGTGTTGTTCCAATGGCCTGTCAGCCTCTTCCCCATCCTCTAGTGACAGAAGAGGCATCCCACAGAAGATGGATCTGATCCCAGGGTGGACTCGGAGCCGGCTGGCTCTAGATGGGATTATCTGGTGGCCAGATTCGTTCTGAGAAGGTTGCCATGAGCCCTGCCACAGGGGAAGGGGTTGTTTCCTTGTGGCCTGTCTCAAGCACACTGAGTCTTGTCTTTTCATAGCACCCAGGGTGAATGGGACAGTGAAGGGAGAGCGACGCCGAGACCTGGGAGGGTACGAGAGCTCCTCCACGCTCATGAGCAGTGAGCTGGAGACCACCAGCTTCTTTGATTCAGATGAAGATGATTCCACCAGCAGGTAGGAGAGCTTAGGTCCTGGAGGCTTCCCCCGCCTCCCCGCACAGAAGGATGCCTTTGCAGGGCTCCAGTGTCCATGCTCAGACCTGCCTCTGTCTCAGGTCTCGGCCAGCAGCCCCCTCTGCTGTTGTCTGTGCCCCACGTACATGTTCTGCCCCTGCCATCCTCTATTCACTGGACAATTTCTCTGGCTCCCTTGCTGCACCTGGCACCACCCTGGCAGCAGCAGAGCTGACCCTGTTTTTTGCCTCTAGGTTTAGCAGTTCGACAGAGCAAAGCAGTGCTTCCCGTCTAATGAGGAGGCACAAGCGGCGCCGGCGGAAACAGAAGGCTCCACGCATTGAGCGGGTACCCAGAGGCTGGGTGTCCTGGGGAGGGCAGGATGGGCTGCCTGGTGGGTCTTCCCACGCTGTGCTCCAGGGCTGAGCCAGAATTTGGTGGTGTTTGCTGTGGGCGCAGCTGGGGATGGGTGGCATCCAAGTGCTGAGACTTCATAAAGTGCTGTAAATCCCTTCCAGTATCTGAAGGGAGCCTACAGGAGAGCTGGAGAGGGACTTTTTGTCAAGAGGTGCAGCGATAGGATAAGGGGTAATGGTTGTAAATTGAAAGAGGGGAGATTTAGATTAGATACTAGAAAGAAATTCTTTACTGTGAGGGTGGTGAGACACTGGAACAGGTTGTCCAGGAAAGTTGTGGATGCTCCATCCCTGGAAGTATTCAAGGCACTGGATGTGTCCCTGCCCAGGGCAGGGAGTTTGGAACTTGATGATCTTTAAGGTCCTTTCCAACTCTAACCATTCTATGATTCTATGAAACCCTTCCCAAGCCAATATAGCTTCAAGAACTGGGAGACCACAGACCTTGTCCTGGCTGTGGAGAGGTGGTAAGGACAGTAGCTGATGCCCTGTGGCTCTGCGAAGCTCCCAGTGTAAGGCTGGAGTTGTGGATTGTGGCTGTGGTGCCACAGGGAACACAAGTGGAGGTAGCTGGGGCTGGGAATGTTACTGAGGCACAGGAGGACATCTCACGTTCCACTTATGTTGCAGTCATCGTCCTTCAGCAGCATCACAGACTCCACCATGTCCCTGAACATCATCACAGTCACGCTGAACATGGGTGAGTGGGAGGTGTGCGTGGAGCCTACAGTCCTTCTGAGTGAGACCGGGCAGTGGAGAGGGAACTGGGGAGGGGGCACAGAGAACACATGTGGGGAGAAGTGAGGGGATGGATTCTGTAGGGGAGTGGCTTGTCTTGAAGCACTGGTCTCTCAAGAGTTCCTCTGCGTCCCAGGACATCCCTCTGGGGCAGGGGTGTGAGCGGCCATTGTTAGCATGTGGTTTGTCTGAGGTTAGGGCTGCTGTGCCTGCTGCTTTATGGTGTCTTACTTTCTCTTTCCATCCCTGCAGAGAAATACAACTTCCTGGGCATTTCTATTGTGGGACAGAGCAACGAGCGTGGGGATGGAGGCATTTACATTGGCTCTATCATGAAGGGTGGTGCTGTGGCAGCTGATGGCAGGATTGAGCCAGGAGACATGCTTTTGCAGGTACTTCTCGCCCACATATCTCCATCTTTGGGCCGAGGAAAGCAGTAAGAAAAGACCCAGAAGCCTCCCTGTGCGCTTTGGCAGGCTAAATCCAGGAAGCTGTGCTTGGGAGAGGGAAGCTGAGTCACTGCTGAGCTGAGTGGGGAGCTCAGCCTCTGGTCACTTCTCTGGAACTCACCTCTTTGCATTGTTTGCAGGTAAACGACATCAACTTTGAGAACATGAGCAACGATGATGCTGTGCGGGTGCTGAGGGAGATTGTGCACAAGCCGGGGTAAGCACTGGGGTTGTTCCTTACCCCCACGGGCAGCTGTACGGTGTGTGCTTGGGGGGTGTGAGTCGTGTCTGCCAGTGGCTCTGCAGCAGCTCAGAACTTAGGGTTTTGGTGTTGCTTCGATTCCTGGGTTTTCATGCCCAAAGCAAGAATTGCAGCCAACAGAATGGTGGTGAATTGGGGTCTGTGCCCCCTTTTTGTGGAGATGCTGTGTCATTAGGGTCGTCAGCAACCCTCAGCAGGGTCATATCATTTTGTCCGTGCCACTAAGGAAATTCATAGCTGGAGGGGGACAAGGGCATTGTATTGGCAACTTCTCCCTGTCTCACAGGATACAGCTCCCACCCGTTGTGCAGGGCTTTGTACTGCTGGGCTCTTGTTCTAACTCTGGCCTTTTTTGTTGCAGGCCCATCACCCTGACGGTGGCCAAGTGCTGGGACCCCAGCCCCCGGGGCTGCTTCTCGTTACCCAGGAGTAAGTGGATAGCTGACCCACCCTTAGCACTGGTGCCCAGCTCATGTGAGAGCCCTGCCTTAAGCACTTACTTGGTTGTTGTCTTGTTCCTCCCCTGTGTGTGTGACTCCACGTGGCACTGAATTGGGGTTTGGTGGGGTTACGGCTCTCCTGTTAGGAGGCTGCTGTGTCCAATTCCCAGGCCAAAATGCCCATAAGCCCAGCCCTCCTTCCCACATCACGCTGGGGACGCGTTTCACTGGGGCAGGGGGGTCACTTGCTCGGGGCGCCAGAGGACAGAGAAACCCCCCCTTGAGCCATAGGGGGATCTCTCCCTCTGCACCTCTCCTGCTGACCCTCCCTCTCTTCTTTCTCTCCCAGTTGCTCCCCAGCGGATCTGGGCTGGGCCAGACTCTCCATGCTCCGATCCGGGTGAGTCCCGGCAGATACCGGGGATGGAATGGCCTGCACTGAGTCCCTGTCCCTCCCCAGAGGCTGAATTAATGAGGGGATAATTTCTTATAGCTGCTGACTGACTCTTTCTTCACTGCAGGTGAGCCCATCCGGCCCATCGACCCGGCAGCCTGGGTGTCTCACACAGCAGCGATGACTGGCACCTACCCAGCGTACGGTATGAGTCCATCCATGAGCACAATCACTTCCACCAGCTCCTCCATCACCAGCTCCATCCCAGAGACCGAACGTAAGTCCTTGTGCCTCCGTGCTCCACCCGCTGCACGGCTTCCTCACCTCCACTGTGCTGTAAAGGGAGCAATACATCTGCCTGGGAGCAGCTGGGACGGGCAAGGTCTGCCCTGCCCGGGGACTGAGGGGGAGATGGCTCTCACCAGGCAGGCGCTGGGATCAGGGGGAGTTTTGGCTGGGTGAATTAATACCACCTTTTTCAGCCCTGTACATAAGGAGAGTCAAAGAGTCTGGGTGCAATCTGGGAGCTGTGGTGGGTGCAGAGGAAAGGCTCAGAGCAGTCAGGGGTTACTGTCTGAGAGCAACAGACCATAGGGAGTTGGCTTCTCCCTGCAGCAGTTTCCCTCCCAGACAGCAGATGAGGAGGGAGGGAGGCAACTGGGAGCCAAGAGCTTCACAGTGGGGCAGGGTCCTGCTGAGCACAGGGCTCTTGTGGTTGCTTTCTGAAGTTTTGGATGATTGCAGTGTACAGAGCCCTGAAGCAAGGGTCTAGAGAGCCGGGGCAGAAAGCCAGGAGTTTGTTATAAGTTTATGAGGAGTGGAGAATCCCCTTGCTGGGCTGTGTGGGCTCACCTGGCAACTTTCAGATCTCAGCTGCTTGGGACTGGTTGGAAGGAAGGAGACTCTAG
Organism: Calidris pugnax; assembly: GCF_001431845.1. Classification (NCBI taxonomy): domain Eukaryota; kingdom Metazoa; phylum Chordata; class Aves; order Charadriiformes; family Scolopacidae; genus Calidris; species Calidris pugnax. The sequence continues at coordinate 161,385 of NW_015090822.1, forward strand.
GCTGGGTTTTGCACAAGATGACGTGGCTGACAGGGGAAGGCTGGAAGGGGGGTTGCACAGCATGCACCCCCAGACTGGCTGCGATGTATTGTTCCCTGGCCCATTCCTCCTGTGTGTCATGCTTCCGTGTAGCCCTGTTGTCTTTTCTGTCTCCTCTCATCTCTGCCTCCCTTCCCTTCGTCCACACCACAGGCCTCGATGACTTTCACCTGTCCATCCACAGCGACATGGCCACCATTGTGAAAGCCATGGCCTCCCCAGAGTCAGGCCTGGAGGTGCGTGACCGCATGTGGCTGAAGATCACCATCCCCAATGCCTTCATTGGTAAGTGACTGTGCTGCTGGCGGCAGGGGCAGGGAGTGGGAAACAGGTGGCCTGTTTTCCGAGCGGATGCCCACGGGAGCATCTCTGTCACCATAAGCTGTTGTCCAGGCCAGAGTCCCAAACTGAACCTTTGGCTGTGCAGTCCCTTTTTGCCTTTTGGCTCACTTTCTCTTGGCTCCAGTGTGGCCTCAAGGGCTACTGCCTTCCTCTCTGTTGCTGTATTTAACTCTGGTGGTTGGTGGCAGGTTCAGATGTTGTGGATTGGCTCTATCACCATGTGGAGGGCTTTACAGACCGTCGTGAGTCCCGCAAATATGCCAGCAATCTGCTGAAGGCTGGCTACATCCGACACACCGTGAACAAGATCACCTTCTCGGAGCAATGTTACTACATCTTCGGGGACCTCTGTGGAAGTATGGCACTTGGTGTGGGTGGGTGGGGGGGAATGGAGGGAGGGTGAGGTCTTGCAGAGCCCTGCTAACACTGTGGGGACAAAGCTACCACCATTGCCATCAGGCTAGGCCCCTTGTTCTAAAGACCCTGTTAAAGAGCAAGGAAGAACATCCTAGCTCCCTTGTCGTGCTACTGGGGTGGTAAAGTTGGAAGATGACGCTGTCACCTACTCTGTGGTCTTTTCTCCTGGGCAGCCATAGCAGAGTCTTAGTCTTCACTGACTTCGTCTCCAGGCTCTGAACTTGCAGTGCTGGCAGAGGGGTGGTGCTCAGACAACTGGGTTCTGCTCAAATGAGAGGGGGGTTGGGGGAGGTAACTGGCGAGGTGAGCTGTAGCTCTGATGTGGTCCTTTTCCACCAAGCTGGTCTCTGTATTAGTGTGGCAGCTCTGACTTGCACAGCCAGGAAGCACAAATGGTTGCAGGGACTATCAGGGAGAGTGCCAACGTCTTGCATCTCCTTGTGCACCCCACCCTTGTCCATCAGCAAGAGTGGACAGGGAGCTGCTTTATTACACGTGGTTGTGTTCTCCTTGGGCTAACCCCTTTTCTCTGCCTTCTTCCAGACATGGCTAATCTGTCTCTTCACGATCACGATGGCTCCAGTGGCGCCTCCGATCAGGACACTTTGGCTCCACTCCCCCACCCGGGAGCTGCACCCTGGCCTATGGCTTTCCCATATCAGTATCCACCACCTCATCCATACAACCCCCACCCTGGCTTCCCAGACCCAGGCTACAGCTACGGAGGGGGCAGCGCGGGCAGCCAGCACAGTGAAGGTGAGTGGACAGGACTGAAATACGCCTGCAGGGAAAGGCTACGTAGGCCAGGGCAAAAGCCATCTCAGAAGGGTTGTGGGACTCGGGGTGGAAAGGAGGCTGAGAGCAGGGTCTGTGCTGGCAGATGGCTGTGCTGTAGGTCCCCTCGGGCCGGAGGAGCATCCTTCCTCCCTGGCTTGTCTGAGCTGTCACCTAACCCTGCCTTGTGCGCTTCGCAGGGAGCCGGAGCAGCGGTTCCAATCGCAGCGGCAGCGAGAGGAGGAAGGAGAGAGAGAAGACCGGGGAGTCCAAGTCGGGCGGCAGCGGAAGCGAGTCAGACCACACCACGAGGAGCAGCATGCGGCGTGAGCGCGCGGCCAGCGAGCGCTCGGTGCCGGCCAGCCAGCACAGCCAGCGCAGCCAGCATTCCCTGGCTCACAGCATCCGCAGCCACCACAGCCAGCAGTCCTACGGGCCGCCCGGCCTCCCCCCTCTCTTCAGCCCCCCCATGTTGCTGATGCCTCCGCCGCCGTCAGCCATGGGCCCCCCCGGGGCGCCGCCGGGCCGTGACCTGGCCTCTGTGCCCCCCGAACTGACGGCCAGTAGACAGTCCTTCCGAATGGCCATGGGCAACCCCAGTGAGTTCTTTGTGGATGTAATGTGAAGCGCCCGTCCCCTGTCTGTCTGCTGCCCCTTCCTTTCCCCCCTCCATCCCTGTCATTTGTCTCCTAGGACCAGCCCTGGCTTCACCCCTTGTTTTTTGGGTTTTTATTTTTTTGTTGGTTTTTTTTTTTTTGGTCTTGATAACGAAAAGAACAAAAAAGGGAAAAAAAAATAAATGGAACTAAACCTTGATTCTAATCCCTCCTCGAGCGGGGTGGAGGGGCCTGGCAGGCCTGCTGGGCACTGCCAGCCCATCCCACCACCAGAGTTGTGTATTGCTGATGGTGATTCCCTCCTGCCGTCCTCGCTAACCCCATTAATCCGCATCTGTCCCAGCGCCCTGTGCTGCTTGCCCGTGTGTCGCTGCTGCCTCGGTCCTTCCACCCTAAACATCTCTTCTTTCTTCTCACCCTTTTGTGTTTCTTCTATCAAGCAGCAAAGAATTACGGGGTGTTTGACTTTCTCTGAGCCTGCAGCCCATGGGGGGGAGAGCTGGAGCGTGGCGTGGCCCGACAGGAGGACACAGAGCTCCAGGGGCGCTGGGCACGCATGGTGCTGAAGATGGCTTCTTTCCTCCCCCTTGTGGAAGACCCCCTGCCCTTCCCGCAGGGACCAGCCTTATATATGCGTTTTAAATCCCGTTGTAGTTGCCTTTTGGCTAATGCATGAATGTTCTAGGGCTTCAGTGCCTCTGGGGAGTGGAGAGATGCCACCACTTGCCTCTTGCCTCCCTCATGCCCACATGTTGGGCCAGGTGCGAGTCTGACGCTGCCCCATGGCAGAACCCTCCTCACCTTGCCCAGGCCATGGGTCTTGGGGCTGGGGCCGTCCCTCTGCCTTCATCTCGGAGCGGTGGAGGGTCCCTGCGCAGCCCTGTGCGACTCGGGGCCCTACCCTTGGGTGCTCAGGGAGGGGGTTTAAGGGCAGGGTTCTGCTCCCTCCGTCCTGCTCTTTGCCCTTCTGCTTGCGACATGCTGCTGCCTGTGCCCTGCCTGGCAGTGGCAGCCGAGGCCGTCTCCCTCCTGCTGCCATGCTGCTGCTCAGCAATGTGACATCCTCAGGGGCCCGGACAGTGTTATAGGTGGGGGTGGGGGGCACAAATGGTTCAATTTCACACTTTGGGGAAAGGTGGAGGTCCCCTGTGTGTGCCCTCCACAGGGCCTGAGTCTGCCTCCCCCTCTGCCGGGAGGGAGGATGCTCTGGGATGGAGCCGGACGGTCCCTCTCCCTCCAGGCTGTGACGGCGGCAGCAGTAGTCCCCGGGGCGGGGGGTGGCAGCCTGGACCCCAGCCTCTGAGCTGGGAGCCTGCGGATGTGTCGGCCAGAGGATCTGTTGGCTCCGGTGCTCCCTGCCCTTTTTCCTTTCTCTTCTGGGTACTCGGGGACGTGCCCCGGGCTGGGGGCAGCCCCTTCCCCGTGCCCGGAGCCAAGCACGGTACAGCAGGGACACGCTCAGCCCCCGGTGCTGGGTCGCCGTGGCTTCCTCTGCAAGCGCCGCCGCCTCTTGTCTGTTTGTTTGCAGTTTTTATACGCCGGAGATGAATCGCATTGTGCTCCTCGGGGGTCTGCATTGCCCCCCGCCCCTCGTCCCCCCGTGGCTGCCCAGCGCCTCTCCTCTCCCCCTACCCGCCCCCCCGTCCCCGCGCCCCCGA
>NW_015090822.1:165241-165851 GCF_001431845.1 Calidris pugnax
AACAAAAACAATCTCCTTGTTTTTATTTATAAACATAGTTTTATTGGACTCCTGCCTTGTGTTGTTTTATTTTTTTATTTTTTTTTTCAGCCTCCTTTTCCACCCCCTCACCTTTCACTCCGCACCGAGACCCCAGCGCCACCGGGGACCGTCTCCAGCCCGCCCCTTCCCGGGGTGTGCCCAGACGCCGTTCCGGCCTCCCGCTGCCGCCGTCCCAGTGCGGGCCTGCCCGCGGCGCTCGACGTTCCCCGCGTCCCCCGTTTCTCAGCGGGCGTCGGGGAGGGGGTGGGAGACCAGGGGTCGGGCCTGCCAGCAGTGCGGGGAGTGGGCGAGCCCGGGGGATCGGTGCGCGGGGCATGCGGTGGCTTCGGGCCTCCACGGGGACGAAGAGCTGCCTTCCCGCCCGGGCCGTCCCTGTGCCCGCCGGGCGACCCACGCGGAGACGGGAGAGGCGCCAAGCCCAGAGGCGCCGCTCGCTACCTCACGTGTGCGTGGCGCTCGCGCCGCTCCCGACTACAGCTCCCAGAGCGCACCGCGCCGCGGACCTACAGCTCCCGGCAGCCCCCGCGCGCGGGGCTCTCCCCGCCCTCCCCTCTCCCCGCCCTCCCCT
>NW_015090822.1:166199-193610 GCF_001431845.1 Calidris pugnax
CCGCGGCCGCGCCCGGGCGCTGGCCGAGCTGCGGCGGGTGGCGGCTCCCTCGGCGGTGGCCGGGGTGGGGGTCCGCGGGCCTACCGCGCGGGGCGCGGCCTTGACAGGCCTGGCGGGGCCCTGCTGCGGGGCTCGGTCCCTGCCGGCCGCCCTTGAGGGGGGGCGCGGGTGTCCCCCGCAGCCGTGTGGGAGGGAAGCGGGGCTCCCCCGGGAGGGCTGTTCCTCAGCCCCCTGTGAGGGGGGCGCTGGGCGACCCCAGCCCCGCCGAGACTGGCTCATCCGCTCGCATGTTGCTTGGGTTCGAGGGGGTTTATTAATTGTTTCTGTTAACTAGTTGTCTACCTAGAATATCTGGGGTGTCAGCCCTGCGGTGCTGCCCGGGCGAGGGTGGGGACAGCCGGGCTCCGTGCGGCAGAGGACGCCCGGGGAGGGCCCGCACCGCTGTGCCGGGTCAGCCCGAGCAAAGGTCTGGCCGTCAGATCGGGCAGGAACTTCCCCTAAAATGCTTTGCCTGTTTTGCTGATATGCTGATACCAACGTGAATTAGCTTGGTCATGTCTTGCACCCTCTACCTTCCTCCCTCCCTGGAAAACCTGCCGAGGCAGAATGTAGCACTGCTGATGCTGAACTGTGCTTGTTCTGAGGCTTAAAGCGGCCTTTTATCCAGCGGCTCTTATCGATGTGTTTCCACTTCCATTCTGCCATGGGCTGGGTTTTTGCATTCAGCAAAGCTGCAGGAAATGCAGCCTCTGCTTATTGTCCGGTGCAATTGACTTCTCTCCCTACTAGGAAATGACTTGCTTTTGATCTAGACTTCTCCACATAAGCTGTGTGATTCCATGATCTGTTTTCTGCTTGCTTTAGTATGACAAAGCTGCTATCAAGTTTTAGCCTCAGGCTGCCAAAATCCGAGCCTGGAACTTTCCCAGATAGGTGAGTCTGGATGGCTTCTGTGGCTCGGAAGTCTGGGTATTGCAGGTTTCTGACTGCATATGGGCTCACGTGTCTGGTTGGGCAACATTTGCTTGAATGCTGTTGGAGCTGTGGCTGCTTTTTTTTTCCTATAGTAAAAGCTGTACTTGTCCCTGCAAGTTTTGCTTGGAGGGACAGTCTCTAATCTGCAGAGATGTTGCCAAACCGCCGACTTCCGTATTTTCTCTGTCAGAAGGGAGGCATCACTTCTTTTCTGTGGGAAGTGCCATATTACTGACATCTAGTGACAAAGATACCTGGCATCCTTTGGGCTGCAAACTGGCCATGTTTTCTCGCAGGGAGAGCATTTGAAAGATCTGTGAAGGGTATTATGGCTGGCTGCTTCCTCCTGCAGAGAGAACACAATTCTGACATTTGAAGAGTCGAGTCTTGAGGCAGTGAAGGGTTACATCTTGACTTCTTCTAAGCATAGATGAGTGGAAATGCACTCTGGTTTGACAGTATTTTTTTTTTTTTGATTGAATGGGAACAGTCACTAAACAAAATCGGCTTTGTAAAGAAACTTCCTGTGACCCTAGTTATGCTCTTCTTATCTCATCCATACATCAAAAAAATGATAAAGCCAAGACTGTCCTTTGCATCACATCTCACACTGCTTTTCTAAGCTTATGCTACTAAAAGCCATTAGAGTATTTAAAGGCTGCTCTTAGGAATAAGTAGAGGATGGAGAGAAGTACAGCCTGGGGTGCCAAAATATAATTGGTCTGCGTGGCAGAGTCAGCTTCTCTCCTTTAGTGAATGACCTACCGAGTCAAAAGTCGCTAGCAAGCGATTTATTATTTTCATCTCAGCTGGAGGTTGGAAGCTCCGCTAAAAGCTTGTAGGTTGAGGCACAGAATGTGAAATACAGTTATTTGCTCTACAGCAGTAGTAGAGAAAGGAGTCTAGGCACCTGGACCATTACTGGTCTGCAGAACATAAGCTGTTACTCAAACTGTAGTCCCCGTCTCTAACCTCTTCTGTTAGAAGATGAACAGAACGCAAGTCACGGTTCAGGCTTCTAGCTCAAGAGTGAAAAGCAAGTAGATGTTGCTTCAGACTGAGTTTAAAACTGCCTTGGAAGGACTGGTAGAAATGGAAAAAGACATTCTGTTCAGATAAGGTTGGACTGAAAATAAGGTGGAGAGGTGTGTTAAACACTGTTCCTGTGCTGTTTTACTGGGGTAAGGGAGCTTGTCGTGTTCCCCTGTGTCGGTATTTATCTCTCGTTACTTCTGAGACAGGCTGTGTGCAGTATGGCATGCAGAAGTAGACTGTAGGAGGAGAGCCTGGCAGGAGTTGAACATGCTTCTCTTCCTGCCCACTGGTTATAGGGATTTATGGGATTGGGTTTAAAATAGGAATGGTTTCTCTGGAACTGATGGGTTTATCTCAGTAGCTCTTTAGCTCACGGTATGCCACTTAATTAAATTATACAGCCTGTCTTCCCTAGGATGAAGCGATTGCAGCTACTCTTGTTTAAAACCAAGTGCAGCCTGTGGCCTCCTCGAAAGTGGCTAATACAGCCCTCTAAGCAAAGCTTAGATGCTGGGATTAGCCAATGGGGTGATGACGTTGTTGTAAGCTTTAAGCCTTTTGGTTTGATAATGGCTAGCACTAGCCTGAAAAGACTGGTTTTCTGAATAACTCCACTTTGCCAGAGCAGCCTGACTAATCCCCCTCCTGCTTCAACTGCTGTCACTCGTCCAAGATCATACTGATTTCTGGAATGCAGAAATGGTTACAGTTGGTGATTTACCCTCGCCCTCTGTGTGGGAGCTGCGATACCTCTCCTGGCTTCTTCCTGGATGAGAACGCTGGCAGCTAATGTACCTTGAACTGCTTAGTTAGATAAGCTTATTAATGCACAGAAGTCTGTCTTACTGTTAAGTCAGAACTCAAACTTTCTTTTAATAGACTACTAAATGGGTTGGTTGCTTTACCCAAGCTTATTAACTGATTTGTGATTGCTGTTTCCTAGGTGTGCTGTGTAGATTAGAGAAATAAGCATTCCTGTTTTCATTCAAACTGAGCGATGCCTGTGCTCTGGGAAACTTGCAGCCCCTGAATGGGAGTGACAGAGCCCAGAGCAGCTGGGTCTCGCGCTCACCACTGTCCATCTTGTGTTTGTTCATACCCTGTGTTTGATGGCAGAGGAAACCTGGGGAAGCCGATGGCTTGTCTGGCAGTGGGTCTGTGGGCAAGGGGTCCCCTCAGCTCTGCTGATCCAGCCTCAGTGGCTGAGTTTAAGGTGACTGGTAGACCGTGTCGTGTGATTATTTTCACCAGCTGTAGTGCCAGGCTCTCCTGGGGAGGTGTGTGCAGTGAGAGCAGCAGCCACACAGCTGGCGTCGTGAAATCCAGTGGGTCCCAGAGGCGCCTTCTAAAGAGAATGGACAAATGCACTCAGGGTCACCAGGATGCTGCCAGTGCTCGCCAAATCCCAAGGCTGTTGGTGCTTGGGTGGTAATGTGAAACTGTAGCTATGCTGTTCGGGGCAGTGTGAGAGCTCCTGTCCCCGCTGTCAGGCTGCTCTCAAGCTGCTGTGTTAACACTGCATCTCTGAGGAGAGAGGGGGGGTCTGCTGAGCAGACCTGCTGTCATAATCACCAGGCCTGACTCGAGTTCCGCAGCTCCTGCACTGAACTTAAAGAAACTGGTGCATTTGCTTTTTCCTGAGGCAATACTGATTTACTCAGGTTTATGGTGGTTCCAGTACCGTTAGGCTGTAGGGACATTGCTAATGACGTGTTTCCTCCAGACGTACACCTCTTGCCTGGGTGTGAGGCCGCAGTTACTGCAGCCATGTTGCCTTGTACTGCTGCAGAAAACTGACTGACAGTTCATGATTTTTCCTAAGCAATGAATGTGAGCAAATTGGTGGTTTCTTTTTATTATTTTTGTTTGTTTGTTTTCATTTGTGTAAATACAACTGCAAAAGGCAGACAGCTGTGTTCCGTAGTCTGTGGTGTGGGCTGAAGGTAGGGCTGTTTCTGCTGGTGCAGGGAAAAATTAATGGCCTACGTGGTGTCACCTGAAAGACTTCAGGTTATGGAGCAAAAGTATTGCAGAAAATCAGTTGTGTGAATGTCTGTATATCTGGGGTTTAGGCTGGAATTCAGCTTTGTCTTTCATAGGGTAATGAACAGATGACTGTGGTACTACAGTGGTGTGTTGTTACTGGTGTGATGCTGTAGATTCTCCAGCAGAGAGACTGTGGGAGGTTGGTGCACTGGACAGAGACTGGAGAATTGGTTCTGTTTGCTGTGGTGTTTCTGGAAGAGTTGCTGCAGATACAAACCAACCGCTGCAGAGGGAGGAAACTATACTTGTTAGTCCGTTCCTCACATCTGCTTTGTTTAGTCTGAGAGCTCCATGCTCTGTGTTCATTTTTCTACAGCTGTTCTGGGTCAGAATCCACAAAGAGGCAATGGAGACGGAAGGCTGGACTCTTGTGTGCTGCAGGGGGGAGCTGCTAAATCTTCACTTGCCAAATGCAGGTTTAGCTCATCATCTCACTGGGTAGCTCTAATGAGAATTCATCCCAGGATGTGAAGCTGCCGACAGCCCAGCCATAGGGTCCTGACTGCACCTGCGCACTCGCCGTGTGTGGCACAGCGTACGTCTCAGAGGGCGAAGTCTGATGGCTTTTGGAGAACCACCTGTCTTTAGGTCAGACCTCATAAATAGCATTTTCCTTATGGGGTATAATCAGTGGACAAAAGCAGGTTTTGAGATGCTTTATTGCATCCTTATCTTTGTCTGGAGCCTTGGTTGTGGTCTGTAGCTGACCTGCTCCAGACTGGCACCTGGGGCTTTGTCTGATGCACCATGAGGATTTGGGAGAGGGATGCTCCCTAGTGCCTGTGCCCTGCGCAGCGTGAGCAGTGAGGTGATTTGAGAGGAGTACTCTTGATTCTTGTAAGAAGGTTCCCATGTCAGCTGTCGCAGGCCCGGCTAATCCTGCTGCTTTTCACTTATGTAACTGCTGAAACGCTTTCAAATCCGCATCACAGCATTTTGGTTTTACACACATGCTTTTTTGGAGGCTGCTGTCTTGCTGTTGTAAGTTTGCCACAGTTGCTGTAAAGGTGTATCTTATGTTCACCTAGTCACTCAAGTGACAATGTGATTTGGAAAGGCATTTCCAGTCTCCTTAACTCCTGTTGGGTTTATAAGTGTGTGTAAGTATGTGGTCTGTCTATGAAGGTCTTCATGGTCCTTTTCCTTTCTATTTATGGGTTGAAATAGAAGTATATGGGAGTGCGAGTACTTGGCAGCAGAGTAGGAAGTGTGTTGGCCTTAGGTATTTGCAGAAGCAGCATTCAGATTTTAGATCTCGCTCCCACCCCGGTATGGAGCTGCTTGAAGAATGCAAAGTGTATTGGGAGATGTCTGTTGTTCCTAAATTAAGGCGATTAGTCACCAACTGGTGTGAATTCCACATACACGTGGATGTTCTCTTTACCTTAACTAGAATAAATCCATCCATATTATAACTAGAAGACAGGGCTGTAGCTCGCACTGTGGAGCGGGTCGCCATATGTTCAGGCTGGTGAAACAGAAGGAGCAGAGCTGCAAACTTTTGAAAATGCAGTTGATGGACCATTAACCCACAAGCTTCAGCTAGAGCCAGCTTGGGTTTTCAGGCACTTACTGATAAACAGTTAAAGTGATGGGCTTTGCTCTTGAATGGAGTCTTGCAATGAGCTATCAGCCTGAGGAAGCTCAAACCCAGCATAGGGCAAGCTCCCTAGAAAAGGCTGACTGGAGAGGAGCGGAGTGAGTCACTGGAAGCTGATTGAGCAATACTGGGACGAGTTCTGAGTCATGTCCCTTATGCACTGTGAGCAGACGAATCCATCACTGTGGTGGATTTCTTATTCTGGGCCCTTCTGATTCCAGCAGCCATGAGTCACTGAATGTCAGTCTCAAATTAATTTAAGCCCCGTTCCCTGTGGTTCTTAACCATTGCACACACTAGGATCTTTCATTTTCAAAGCTGATCTGAAAACTAGTCATTATTTAAAAACATGTGGAAGATCGTTCCGAGTGTGAACTGTACCACTGAAAACCTCGCTCTAGTTGCAGTGTAACCTTGAAATAGTTGACACCAGTATCTGTGAAACTTGTACGGAAACATAAATGATGATCAAAACAAAGCAGGCTTATTTTCACTTCAAGGGGAGCCATCATTGTCTTAAGGAGCCATTCTTCCTGCTGAGCTTTAAGGAACTTTCTTTTGCATGCTGCCCTTTGTGTGGCTTTGCTCGGGTCTGTTCATATCTCTCTGGGCTGGTCACTCAGCTCCGGTGCGTGGACACGCTCCATTAGCTGGTGGCAGTGGCTGCCCAGGGTGGGAGTGTGGTCACTGGCATCCTGTCTGTCAGGGATGCGGTGCAGGGCTCCAGCAGGAGACTGGGATGTTGTGTTCCCTGAGCAAGGGAACGACACTGCACCCAACCTAGCTTGCTGTCAGCCACGTGGATGCTGCTGTGCTGTGATTGGAATACTTCAAGATGCTGGGCTGCAGAAGCCATGCAGAGCAAGGGAGATCTGCTTATAATTGTGTTAAATACCTTGTGCACTTGAGCCCTCTTTGGTTCCTGGGGTCATTAAAGAAGCTGGAGGAAGGAAGAGAAAGGAGGCTTAAAGCAGGTGTTTTATACAGTGATTATAAAACTGTAGATTTATTTTTTTTTCTTCCATGGGATGCTGCTGATGCAGAGATCTGCGAGGAGGCTGGGCAAATACTGTAAAGAGATCCATTGAGACTTCTGACATAAACAGGCCATTGCAAGAGGGTCTCCTGGGGAGTGTTTTCTTGACCTGTCCTCACTGTTACCTGACTGTCCCTTCATTGGTGACATTGGAGGCAAGACCCCGAGCTACAGATATGCTCTTAAATTTCAAAGGAAGCTGGTTAGGGGGTGACTGCGTGGAAAGTTTGAAGCCTGAACTCAGTTCCCAGTATGTTTGTATAAGGAAGAAGTCTAGCATTTCTCTGCATTAACAAAGAATTTTTTAAAGACTAAAAGCACTTTAATCACGCTCTGTCTAATCTCTACCTAACCTGTTTTAACTAAAGTATAAACTAAGCAAGCAGTTGACTCTGCTGCCTACTACTGTGATGCAATTAAAAATGCTGATATTTTTGCCTGTAACTTGAGTGAAGCCATCATAGAATGTGTTCTATGAGAAAGCATAGCCTCATTATCTCAATCTCCATTTAAAGTTTGTAGATCTTGCTAAGAGGAAGCTTTTAATTTCCAACATAAAGCTTGGTCAGCAGTCTTGTACATGTTCTATAGTGATGTAGTAAATATTCAAATCAAGGCTTTTTCAGAAAGCAGTTGGCCTGTCATGCGAAGCGAGAGGCTATGTATGATGTGTGTCTGATCCTGTTGCTCATCAAAGCAGACATTTCCTTTATGCTAAAAATAGTGAAACAAATTACTTAAGCGGCATTAAAACCCAAGAGGGAGATTATTATTTTTTTTTTTAAGATTAGTATGAACTTTCTAGTAATCTTCTGGAAAGGGTTTGTGGGATTCATATGATCCAGCTTTGCCAGTTGCATAAGCTTCTAGGAAACTATTTTGTACAATGTGGGTCTTAAAGAGGATGCAGGAACTCTTCTTTGGTAGCAGCAGGCCATATCCAAATGTGGAAGCCAGCACTAGCAGTCTCAACAGGCATCCTTGTCTTTTATCTGGAATGAAAAAATGCTAATTAGAAAAGAATTTCCTAGAGTTTGGGTAACAAGTTGCTTTCATTGTCACAATGGTACTTTTGGGTTTTTTTCCTCCATCATTTGGCCTGTGTGAATGACATTTTGAATGTTTGCTGAGTTACAGCTTCAGCATCTGCCAGGCTGAAGCTGATGCTGAACTGCTGATGGGCAACTGCATTCAGATATTCTTCCTGTTTTGGGTTCTAGCCCTCAGGTTGCCTTTCTGTAGCCTCCAGCATGCCTGTTAGGGCCGCGTGTGTTCCAGATCAGGAGTCTGTATACAGATGCTTCGTTAAACTGGAGAATCTGTTTTTATTCTGTTGACCAGCAGGATTGTCCCTGTCTCCTGGCTGGGGACGCTGGCCTTGCTGCCCACGTGGGACCCTGAGCAGCTGCAGAAGCTCTCCTGGAGGTGACTGCCCAGGAGTCTCCGGCTGGGACCTGCCTGTCTCAGCGGGTTTGGTTACAGACACTTATCCTGCACCCATGTGAAATATTGGTATCCTGAATTTATTAAGTGTCACCAATGGGATTGGAAGAAAAACATATTTGGAAACCTGTTCTGTGCAAGATGGAATCTCAGACATCAAAAAATGTTGATGACAGTGCCAGGCGAAGCCACTGACAAGTGGCAGGAGGCAGCCTGTTGGTGGCCAGAGACACTTGCCCAGCAGAATGTGGGGGTGAAGGCTGGGAAGCTCACCATTGAGTTCTGGGAAAACTGCTCGTCTGTTCCTTGCTGTTTTGACTTGACTGACTTTTTGATTCTTTTTTTGTTTTCCCTTTTAATGAGCAGAAGCAGCCATCTGGTAGCTGAAGACCCATAGCAGGGAAATATGTGTAATGTTACTCTCTGAGGACTCATTAGGCGTAGCTAAAAATGTTGCTGTAAAGGCTTACAAAATTTAAAGTTTCTTTTTTGTCTTTCTGAAATTCAGAGTAGATGCTGCACTGTAAATCTTGAGTTCTAGCACAGAGCTGAGGTCTGCAGTAGTCCCTTCAAATAGGCAGCTACTTTAGTTTCTTGAACATAACTTCTAGAGGATCTGTTACTCTTGATACTTCAGGCTTCTGCCCTGGATGTTCTTTTGTCCCTCTAATGTGTGTATTGCTTCTGTGGGTGTGTGGGGTTTTTTCCCCCCGACCTGTGAGACGATCTGGGGCTAGGTCACTTTAACTTTGTTTTTGCTGTGTTCCTGAGCAAACACATAGGAGTTGGTCAGTGTCTCTCCCTAGGCTGGCCCCTATCCGTTCCACCCGCCCCAGAGCAGTGGGTGTAGCTCCCCCGCCCTGGCAGCAGTGTGGAGATGGCTGGTTATCTGTGGCTCCGCAGCACCGAAGCGGAGAGATGCCTCTGGGATCCTCCCCAGACACGTGAGGAGGTGTTTGCTGTCACAGGTGTAGTGCTTCTCTCTGCTCTAAGCCAGCCGAGCGTTTGCTGGAGCAGGTATTGGAACTTGGACCTGAGTGAGTAGAGTGCATGTGACTACAGGGATGGGATCCGGTGAAGGATCTGGCTTCTACGTCAATGTCTCCCATCTTTGTAGCTCTCTTCAAAACAACCTTCCTTTGAAGAAAGAGAAGATGAGCAGTTTAAGAGTGTAACTTCTGAGACCCCAGTTAAAGTGGGCCGTGGTTGAGATGGACCACAAGGTGTCATTGGGGTGGGCAGACTCTCTCAGTTTGGGCTCCCAAGTGTTCCTCAGTACCGCTGCTTGGGAGCGGCAAAGGCTGTAACATGGATTTATAAAAAGTATGTAAAAGTGGTTGTAAGCCAAGGTGTATGTGCTGCTGAGAACCCCCTGACGTACAGGGATAGGCTTGGTGGCATCTCAAATGCTGGTGTGAACTGCGTGCAAGAAGATTTACCTATGAATTGAGTCTGATTTGTATCTCGGTCACTGGGGAGATAGTGACTTGGCTTTACAGTATAAATGAAGGGTCTTTGATTCGCTTGTGGCTCCAGGCCTGTGTTTTTTCTCACATTCAAGGAATAGACCAGGTACTACTAGTTCTTGAGGCTTGATCTGTCCATGCTGGTGAGTGGCATGAGAAGTAACCCTCCATCTATTTCAGTGCTAATTTTACGCTTTGGTCTTGGCTACAATTTGCTGTCACATTCAGAGCCCTGTGTGTCACGGGGTGTGTGGTGGCTGTGTCAGAGTCTGTGTGTGCCGTGCTGCTTGCTGCCATGCAGCCTACTGATATGTGCCCTCTCTTGCTTCAGGTCTTAAGCAACATGGGAAGAGAAGACTAAAATTCCACCATGATTGGAGGTTTATTCATCTATAACCACAAAGGAGAGGTTTTAATCTCTCGAGTCTACCGGGATGACATCGGGTAAGTGCTTCTCTTGCATCCCTGGTCTTTGCATTTCTGTCTCATTTTGGTGCGAACAACAACCCAGAGCTGCTTTGTTCTGCATTAGCTGTGCATGCATGTAAGACGGCATCTCGACTTGCTGCTCTAGGCTTAGTTCAGGAAAAAAAAGAGTTTGTTAAACGCTGGTTCACCTACAGATGGTAGAAAAGGATGGCCTGCAGACAAACCTGGGAGTTTCTTATAGATGGTAGAGATCTGAATGTTATTCCAGATGCTTCAGCGACACTGGCACTGCAGGAGTGTGCCAGTCTCACTGCCACTGGGAAAACTTCATGGGAGCAGTAACATGGGAACTGTCTGTCATGCACTATGAGCAGGGCTCTGAATTAGTTTCAGACACGGATATCTAGCATCCAGTACAGGCACGCAGAAGACTGTCTATGGTCTTGGAAAGTTATTTCTGCAAGGAGCCTCACAGTAACGGTGGCTGTACACATAAAGCTGGCTTTCTGTCCCCTGGCTTTGTATGGCAGCCTTGTATGTGAAGAGCTTACATACCTTGGGCAATTAAAGTTGTGGAAGTGCTGAAAGCCTTCAGTAGAGTGTAGGTGTCTCGTACTTCACACGAGTGTTATCATGCTTGCTTAGAATGAATCTGTACGGTCCTTAGGCTGCTAATTCCCAGAGGGACCTTACTAAAAATATGGTGTCTTAAAGACAGTGGATAGTGCTGTAGGAACCTGATACAGAGTGGTCATGCTGTCTTTCTTGCACACTACCACTCTTCCTAGTGGGTGTTCATTGAAGTTAATTGAAGCGAACAGAGTGAAAGCATAGCTAAGGGAAGCAGGGCTGTGGTACGTGTTAATTCAAAGCCCAATGAGAGGGATCCCTCTGGCCAGTCTAGGAAAAAGTTTGCACCAGGTCTACACAATGAATAATGGTAGAATGTGCAGTGAAATAACTCGTTGCCATGAATTACAAAAAAACTGTCAAGCCAGTCTGCCTTCAAACCACTGTAGTCTGATGAGCGTGTCCCTTCTGGTTGTGGATTGTCTAGTGGAGGTTAGAAGTTGAGGCAGAACTAGTAGCTAGTCAAGGCTTGCACTGCCTGTTGATAGGGTAGCTGTCAACAGTGTCTGTAATAAGGTTTCACCTAATGAGCTTCCCATCTCTTGGTTTGTTCAAAGTCAACTAAGGCAGAGTAAAGTAGCTGTTCTAAGGTTGACTGTTATTCCAGGACTTCCACACAGCACTGAGTCATGGAAGCATGGTATTTCTGAAGCAGAGCACTGCTGGCTGCAATGTTTTGCCTCTCCTCTGCTATCCTAGCTCATTTCAGTCTTCAACACTTGTTAGCTGAAGCTCTTCAGAGCAGTTCATATGCCAGATGTGCCAGCAGTTCACATGACTTTGTGAAGTTCCCCTAATGAGCAGGTATCACAGTGACTGTGCTGAGCCAGTCTGGATTACAGATAAATTTTGAGAATATGTTGGGGGGGTGAGGGACACTGTTACTGCAGTTTCTGGCAAAAAAATGTCCTTTTTGTGGGTTGAAAACTTAACGGTAGGATTGTGCTCGAACTGATGTTTATTCAAGAAGGCCTTTTAATTAAAAGAGCATTCTGACTGTAGAGAAGTAAACTGGGGAGAGAAGTAGTTATTTTTAATGTGGTGATCTTCTATAGCTTTTTATCTTGGCTCGTTCCTCTCATAAAGTGAGTGACTTGTGTTCAGTAAGTGATAAATATTTCCTGCCAGCTGGCCAGGCAAAACTAGCAAATGGGATTTCCTGCCTGATGCTATCTTAACTTTTTCATTTGGCAAAAGGTGCCAAAACAATTCAAGTGTTTTCTCCAGGACTTCAGGAGTCAGTGTTCCCTTGAGTGAAATCCGCTATTCAGTTCCTGTGAAAGTGTCACTCTTGTGACTTAGGTGGAGCTGGTGCTGGCTGTTAACCAAGTTTGTTCCCCAGGGTGTTGGATTCCCTCTGAAAGAGGCCTTCAAACCTGGTTTTGAACTTTTTAGATGCATAACCTTATAAAACAAATTGTCTTACGATGGCTGTGTCTCATCTTGTGGTGTAATCAAGTAATTGAGAATCTTCAGCTCTATAGCAAGCTGAATGTCTGGATATCTGCCATTTCCTATTCTGAACACTAGCATCAATACCAGGGCTGCTCAAAAGCTTTTTAGCATCTGAACCTGCAGAGGGAGGCAGAGAAAGGAACAGCGTGATACTGTGGCTTGGACTTAGCTCTGTGGGAGCTCTGTCTCCAACCAACGGGATAGGTTTCTAGAACACTCCATCGTTAGTTCCTAAACGATGGATCTGAAGTGCTGATGGCTGAGCCCACCCAGGTTGGTGGGAGGTAGGTTGAGTGGGAAGTGAGCATAGCTCGTGACACAATGATCTGAAAGGTCCTTTCTAACCTAGACAATTCCATGTATCTGTAGCTGCTGCCTGTCTTCATGTGGGCTACAAGTGATTGACCCATAAGGGTACTTGGGCTCGGCACTTGCCTTTGGCATTCTGAAGCCTCAGTCTGTGTGTGGGGAGAGATTAAAGGTTAGCTGTGGATATGGGAAGCCCTCTCCTTGCATAGTTTAAGAGTCTAAATAAGTGCATTCTAGCTCAAATGTTAATGAGCGAAGGGATAGTCAATGAAGAAACCTTTCCCTTGACACTGTTAAAGGCAGACGTACCACAAAACCTGGAGTTTCTTTGCTTGCAACTCAGAATGGCTTTAGTGCATGTAGTGCATCTGTCCATACAGCAGCTAGCTGCATGCAGAAGCAGCCTCAAAAAAAAAAAAAGGCAAAGCGTTATGCATTTAATTCAGGAGGGCTCTACTTTGATCAAGTGCCTTGTTCTTCAGTGACGTAGTCATTGGGAGAACCTACCTGCATTTAAGAATGTAGCTATTTAATAAAAATAATATATTTGAAACTGAGCAGCTTACATGACAAACTGCATGCACTTTAAACATAATAGGCCTTTGGTTTCTGAGCTTCTAATACATCACTTTGGCTTCATGGCTCCTGATCCTTAAAGAAAAAGTGCGAGCTGGATAGAGCAGTGTCTGAACTGGCAGGATATGCCATATCTCTCCAGATGTGCTCCAGCTCTATCGAACTTGCTGTGTTTCCTGTTGGCTGGACCAAGCCAGAAAGCATCAACCCAAACAGCTTCAACAAGGAGTACTCTCTTAGAAATGCCCGCTCAGACTTGCCGTCCTGTTCGAAGGAAGATACCTGACACTCGGATTGAGGCTTGGGGGTTTTACCCCCGCCCCCAAGGCCTGCTGTGTGTATTAGCAGAGCAGATTGGTATCACTGATGTGATACGGATGTGACTCCTCTGCACTAAATGCCCAGTTAGCCCTAAAATTCAGCCAGACATGAGTCTGTCTGCACTGGCAGCCTGGCCACGGCATGTCAGCATTGTACCTTGCCAGGGCTCCATTGCTGCCACAGCTTGTTCCTGTCCATCCAGTGCTCCACTGTGCCCAGGAGCAGGGAGGGGGGTGCTGTTTGGTCTCTCCTTATCTCTTTGGATTCATTGTGCCTTGTGTGTGTGTTTCTAACCCTTTCTCTTGTTGCTGTCACTCCTCCTTTCTCCGCTGGCGCCATTTCTGTCCATCCCATCTCATTGGCCGCTGTAGCAATAGGTAAGAGACGCGTGGTAGCCCGTGACTGGCACTACAGAGCGGGCGACTGGTGGGCTAGAGAGGCTGTACCCATCCCAGGCTTCTCCTCCAGCGTGCCCCAGCCTGGCTGCTGGTTATGGTACTAGTTCTGGTGGGTTAGAACTCAAGGTGGGAAGGGCTGATGCTCCAGAAGAAGCTGAACTTCCCAGAAGGGCTTACTGAAGGGGAGGAATGGGGCTTTTGGATATTGTTATTTTATAGTAGCTTAAATTACTTATGGGAAAAACTAAAGCAGTAATGAAATACTAATTTAACTCAAACTTGCCAACCTTCTGGAGCGATAAAAACTGAGAAGTATTTGAAGGCCAGAATTTTGCTTATGGGGGAGCGTGTTTACTGATGAAGCTTCTACATAAGTACCCGGACCTTCAAGGAGCGAATACCTGCTGTGGTACCATATGTTCCTTTGAATATCCTTTGTTTTCAAACTTGGAACTGTCTGCTGGATTGTTGACAACCCTCAATGCTTATGAACATTTGTAAGCCTGTATCCTTGCTTGCAAGGATGTTATTACTGTCTGCTCTCAAACATGATTCTGCAGATTCAGTACTGTGGCCTTGGTGCTGCAGTCAAGACCCCCTGCTCTATGTAATGTCTAAGAGTGTGAGAAATAAAGCACAACTAGATGAGTCTTGGCTTGGTGTGTAGACTATTGCTTTAGGTCTCAGTGTTTTCATGTGTAGCACTCAGGCTTCCTTCCTATGTTCTTGGATTTGGTGGACTTTTAACTTAATTTGGGAAGTTTATCCTGACTTGTCGCTACCGGATAAGGAAATTCTAGTTTCCAGAATGCCACTCAGACACCCTTGTTCACCCAGGAGGGGTTTTTTGTTCCCTGTCACTAGTGTGTAGACAGTTTGGAGTAAGCTGGCAGCAGCTGGGGAACCTGGCACAGCGCCTCTTCAGCACTGCAGAACCTCTGCTGGGAATGGTACTGGACCATCCCGTGCACGTAACGCTCTGCTGCTGGCACGTGGCACTGTGGGGACCCTACGTCCGTGTATGGGAGACCTCTTCTGAAGCCTAGCGGGCTTGAGAGGATGTGTAGCTGGAAAGCCAAAAATGTTCCTAATCCTGCTTGCTGCTTTGAGCTGCCCTCTCAGGTGCCTGGGGTATGGAGGTGAGGTGGGTCTGAGAACTCCAGCTTTCTTTTGGGGTGTCCCTGGGTACTGACTTCCCTCAGGTGACCCAACTGGGCTTTGCTGGTTTTTTCTCAGTGGCATGTCTGGGAGGAAGTGCTACTGACAAATACCTTGGGAGACTACAACCTGCTTTGGGGCAGGAGTGTGAAGGCCTGGGCACGCAGAGTAGACAGCAGCTAGGTGTTCAGTCAAACCTGGGCTCCTTGAGCCATAGCTACTACCATGTTTGTTCCCAGCTATGGCAATCCATTTTGAGTGCTCGCAAAATCAATTGAAGGCAAGGTTCCTTTGCCATCTGACTTTACATGGAGATTAGCTTCTCTTTCTGACCACAGTTACCCTGTAGTCCAGAGTTCCTTAGAGACCAGTAGTGCTTTGTCTCTCCTTTAGTTTTTGCAGAATTTAGCGTCTAACTCTGCTCGGAGCCTTCACTTACCTCTCTTAGTCACCCCAGGCACCCTTCCTGAGAGAGCTTAGTGTGTGTAGTTCAGTGTCTGACTGTAATGGCATGAGCAGAGCTGTGCTTGTTTCGGTGTGTGCTGTGCTAACCTCCCTCTGACGGTCTCGTAGGCGGAACGCTGTCGACGCCTTCCGCGTCAATGTCATCCACGCACGGCAGCAGGTACGCTCGCCTGTCACCAACATCGCCCGCACAAGTTTCTTCCATGTCAAGCGTTCCAACATCTGGCTGGCTGCTGTCACCAAGCAGAATGTCAACGCTGCCATGGTATTCGAGTTTCTTTACAAGATGTGTGACGTGATGACTGCCTACTTCGGGAAGATCAGTGAGGAGAACATAAAGAACAACTTTGTGCTGATCTATGAGCTACTGGATGGTGAGACATTTCCCTTATCTGTTATGTGATATTGCACTTGGTTGTTCTAAAACCCTTAGCTCAGTTTGATGTAGTAATAATCCTTGAAGTATTCTTAACATGCATGACTGAGTTCAGAATTACTTGTTCTGCTTTCTAATGCCCCCTGTACTGTAACTGTAGATAACATCTCAAACCCATAGCTTTCTGCTGGTGGTGGCTCACTTTGCGAAGTGTTGGGAGCTGTGCACTTGTATAAACGAGGCAGCTGGTACTGGACCCCAGCTCCTGAGTGGATCCTGTGCAGATGTAGGGCTGTCATTATACTCAGGTAGATAAAGAGGGCTATCGTTAGCGCCTCCAAGGCCGGCCAGCCAGCCCAGACAGTGCCCAGGTGGCTCTAGCAGTCACCCCGGGCTGCAGCTGGTTGCCTTTCTTGGGTTGCCTCTTAGGGGCAGCTCTGAGACAGAGGGAAATTGATAAAACCCAGCCTGCTTTGTCCTAGCCCTACCTCCCCCAGTGATACAGCTCCAGATTTCCCATAGAATAATAATACAGTGTCCCTCAGCTGCTTGTGATATCAGCCTGTTTGTGGAGATTGCCCTTGAGCTGTCCCTGTTTGGCATAACATGAACACTTGATATTAGCTCTGCTGCAATTTGTTTTCTGGACGAGGCACCATGTGTGTGTGTCCTGGGGTTCTTAGCCCAGGGTCATAGTGACTGGTGGTGTCTCTCTTCCCCCTGGGCAGACCAAGAGGCTGCTGTTTCTCTGCTTTGGTCAGTCACTGCTGTCCCCTAGCAGGCACAGGGACAGTAAAACGGGGACAGTAAAACCTGCCGGTGTGATGTTCCTCAGAATCATGTTAGTGATCTTCCCTCCCCTCTAAATCTCTTCTGGTTTGTTCCCTTCCTTTTTGAGGGGAGTGGGGGTTAAGTGCACTGGCTGTCTGCAGTTAGTGCTTGTTTCCCACACTGATCATCCTGCAGCGCTGCTACTCTGCTGTTATTTTATTTTCTTTAGGTTTTGATTTTTTCATGAAGATGTAATAAAAATTAAAACATAAAGAAAATGCTGTGAAGATAGATTGCTCTGCTGTTGGATAAACCCTCTTTATTGTCCTTTGGATGTTTTTGGAAAAACTCCTCAATGTGCCCTGTGCACATGGCTAGACTAGTTGATGTTTAGTCTTGAAGTGCAATTGTAGTTAAAACCCAGCAAATTCATCGGTTGAACAGTTTTCCATCACCTCTCCCCTCCAAAATATTGCACAGGGAAGTAAGTCTAGTACTTTAATCTGTTTCTTTTCCCTTGGTAAGGAATACTCCAGCAATTTATCCAGAAATTTAATGTGTAAGCAGTGTCTATGCACTAATTGGCTCGCTCCTTGTAGGACTTATTAGCATGGTTGGCATGTTTATATCTTGCAGCTCTGAACTAAACTTCTTTCACCCTTCTGTAGAAATCCTGGACTTTGGCTATCCTCAGAACTCTGAAACAGGGGCCCTGAAGACCTTCATCACTCAGCAAGGCATCAAGAGTCAGGTAACTAGAGGAATTTGGGGTACAGCACTGCTCTGCTGGTTAACTTTCTGGAAGCCTGTTCGAGAAAGTAGAATCTTAATTACCAACTGATCATTTGACCTGTGCTGAGCAGAAATCCCCGAGTAGGTTGGGAGCACCCTGACAGGGATGTAGTTCATTGGCATCTCGTTCTACATGTCTGTGCTCCTTGTGGCCTGGTGTTTCCTGGCGTGTGGTAAGATGCAGGAGGAAGGGCCCTGAGCTGGGGAATGCCAGTTCCTCCCATGTAAATGATTGCTGGCTTCAGGCTCTGCTGTCAGCTTCTGAGAGGGGATAAACAAATCTACCTACTGAACAAGAAATAGTTCTTCTGTGTGCAAGTCTTGCTGAGCAGGTCTGTTCCCCGCCAGCCTTCAGTGCTGAGCTGTCAGGCTTTCAGCCTGCCGTGTAATGAAGTGTTCCTTGTGCATCTTGCTGTCTGTCAGGCTGATGTTATTCTGCTGCTGCCTGAACATCACTGCAGATCAGCATCAGCACAGTCTGAGTTCTCATGCTGGAGATGAGAATCTCTGCTGTGCGTTTGGCGCAGCATTAATCCTTGCAACAAAGTTGATATGGAAGTGGAAGATAAAGGGCACCTGGGAAAAAGACACTGAAATTGGACTGTTCTTGGAAATGTGTTTTAGACTAGCTCTAATTCTACTCTGGGCTGTGGTCCTCAAAACTAGGCTTCCTATCTTGGACAGCTCGTGCTCAGTCTCTGGAACTCAAGGACTGTTCCAGTAACTGTTTCTTGTGTCCCCAAGGAATAATGCTCACTATGTCCATCTAACACAGCTATGCAATTCATTATGAGGATTGAGCCTAAAACTCAGTCCTCTCCCTGTGTGTCAGGTGTGTCCAGTAGAAAGCTGGGAGTCAGTTTGTAGTGAAGCTGACCGCAGCAGAGAGCTGGGTGAAGCTGTGGTCCCAAGGTAAACACAGAAGCAAAATGCTAAACAAGAGCCTGCCTGGCGACTCGTCTTGTTAAGGATAAGCAGGGGGCAAAGTCTCCGGAGGCTCTGTTTCAACTCCGTTCATCAGCGCTGACTTTCTCAGAACTCCTCTTTAAACTTCTGTAGTACTAGTAGCAAGACTGGCTGCATCTCTCAAGAAGGAGGTGAGAGAGAAGCTGCCTCTGAGCACCATATTTCCTGCTAGAACAGCAAACAGTCTTTTGCAAGAGGGCATGTGTGTATCGGTGGCCAGATGTGAGTGCATCCGGCCTTGGTCCCCATCCCAAGCCCTGGTGTAAATTGCTTCTGCAATCAGAGTTTTGGGCAGTCAGCACTCAAGTCAGCTGAGTCAGCTCCTGTTCCTAGGAAAACTCAAAACTAACCACCACCCTCACTTCCTTCCCTAGCTCTCTTGTTGTTGGGGTTTTTTGTTGATGGTTGGTTTTTTTTTTTTTTTTTTTGTCTGTTATAACAAACTTCTGTGCTGTTTTGTGCAAACTGCTGTCACAGCATCTTGTTGCTTTCAAGAACAGGCTTATTCCTTCCCTTACAAGCAGTTTTGGACT
The DNA here is from genome assembly GCF_001431845.1 of Calidris pugnax. Classification (NCBI taxonomy): domain Eukaryota; kingdom Metazoa; phylum Chordata; class Aves; order Charadriiformes; family Scolopacidae; genus Calidris; species Calidris pugnax. The sequence goes on from NW_015090822.1 coordinate 184,980, forward strand.
ACAGCTTCTCATAAGTAAGCAGTTACTCTGCTCTGTGTTGGAAGTTTCTGCAGCCCAGTTCAAAAAGCAGAAATAATCCTTTCCAAGCACAGTATGTCTGGGGCCACAATTGAAACAGTATTTGCCATGTTCCCTTCTCTGCTCTTTCTCTGATGCATCTAGTCTCCAACTACTTTGCTTACAGCTAGCTTCAGGCAGGTATCTTGGTCCAAAATCTGGCACTGGCTGGTCTGTCATCCGTGTTCCCTTATCCCTGCTGTTCATGGTGGTGCTTTCCTCGGGCTTGTGTCCTGTCCAACTGAAGGAGCAAAATCCACAGCTATGTCGGACTTCCCAAGCTCAACTTTTTTGACTTCCTTCTCAAAGATCTGAGGCTTACTGAGCTGCTGCCCTCTGAATGCCCACCTTGTATGGCTGCAGTGGCGTTTCCAGGGCTGGTGCCTTTTTTTTTTTTTTTTTTTGGAAGTGCTGGTACTGCGTTGCTTGTGGAGGAAGTGCCTCTGTGCTCTGGGAACAGGGTGGTGTAGCACACAGATATTTTTTTTTGGAGGGTGCTGGTGTGCAATGTGATTTTACTTCTAGTCCCTGTCCCACTACTCAAGCAGCCTGAACTGATGGCCTGTATCAGAGCTGGTGCCAGCACAGGCTCAGACACCTCCTTCCACCTTAGGCTAAATACTTTCTCACAGCTCGAGGTGCAGCTGTGCCCCCTTCTCACACTTCAGATTCTGTCTGTGTCTCATCAACTAGCTGAATGTTGTACTTCTCTTCCCCTCCAAATGCTTTCTGGGAGCGAGAGTTAGTTGACTCTTAGTTGCGGTATTACCCCAAACCTTAGAGATACTGTGGTGCTAAAATGCTGGTAGTACTTTTTAGAATGGGAAGAGGGCTGCCACCAGCCAGAGCCCATGCAACCTGCTGGTGGGTGTCTGCCTTGAACCTGGTCAACATGCTGGTAACCGAGTACCACAAATGGGATGTTCTTGTCCCCTTTGAGCTGACCTACTCATCCTCAGGGAAGCTTCCAGTCCTGAGGGAATGCTTGTGCTGCTGGGTAATCCCAGCCTTTGCTCCCGCATCCATCTGCTCGCTTGCTGTAGCGACTAGTAAGAGGGTCATGGCACTGATGCTGTTGCAGGAGATGGAACATCAGCATGTGATCCGTGTCCCTTTGGAAGCCAGAGAACTATTATATCTACCTCTCTTATTCTTCTTAAGCCTGAACAAAGCATTGAACAAGGAAGATAAGGAGGCTGCTTTTGTGGGACAGACAAGGCAGGTATTTAGTAGTGCATTGAGCACTCACCTGGGCAGTTCCTGCGGGTGTATAAAGCTCTCTGCCTATTAGTGTTGTGATAATGGCTCTGCTTGCTCAAGGAGTGACCACGTCTGTGGCAGGAGTGTGTGTGAAACTGAGCCACTGCTGGTGTCAAGCCGAGACCGTGTACTGCCCTCCCAGCGCTGGGCTGTTGGGGCAGGACCCACCTCTGTTCTACAGTTGTTCTGGTGGAAGAGGCAGAATGAACAAGGATATAACATTAAACAGGACCTAGACTTAAGGTCCCTGCAGTCCTGTGTGCCTCATCCTTCTCGTAGTCTGGGTGTCTGTGCCATGGTGAATGTCCAGGGTGTGCTTTAAGAACAGCGATATGAGGAGTCCACTCGCCTAGGAATGTTGCTGGGAGTGGTATTTGGCTGGTCTGTCACTGCCCCTGCTCTGCCTTGTATTTGGGTGATGATAACGGGTCAAGTCTGAAAAGCCATTTCACTGCTAGGAGTGCTGGGTTTTCTGAGGGGAGCTGAAGGTCAAAGCCCCTCATCTTGTTTGTGCTGATTAGCTGCCTAATTAATGATGAGTTGGACTGCTTTGTTCCTGTCCTGAGGTAGCCTTAAGCCTAACCTGCCTCTTTCTCCCTTCCTCCTTTTTCTTGCTACTGACCCGCTTGCCCGTTAACCCTGTGTGTGCCACACTTGCTGCTATTCATCTCCTTCCTGACTTTCTGCGTGTGACTGGATCCCGCCTGTAGCATCAGGTAGGAAAGAAACCTCCCAGTGCTTCTTCACATGATCCTCAGTGCTCTCAGGAGGCATAGAGCCTGGGCACTGCTAGATGTGTGTTGGGTTGTGTTGGTGTGTAACTAATGACTGCTGCTACTGGGGAGCAGTCCCTGGGGACCAGCTCTCTTGTGGCCCTGCGGTTTCATGTTGGAACTGGTGTGAACTGGTCTGTCAGCTGCTTCTCTGCTTAACACGGGTTGCTGTGGCAGTCTGAGACGGGATCTGACGTCGGTGGTGGAGCCCGTACCCCCCTGCGCCTAGGTGTGCCCAATGGACTAGCTAACAAAATGGAAGAGCCTTTCCTGTGGTTGTTATGACGAGTTTTGACTTGAGCATAGGATTTGCTGTACTGAGAAGAGAATGACCAAATCGTGGGGGTGTGACAGTACCCATATCTAGGTGTCAAAAGCACTCGTGTAATAAAGCAAGCACTTGCTCTTACATTTTGAGCAAGCTTTCTTAGTCTTTGAGTTCATCTAGAGGTCTAAGATGTCATTTCTTCCTTGCAGACTAAGGAAGAGCAGTCCCAGATCACCAGCCAGGTGACTGGACAGATTGGATGGAGACGTGAAGGGATCAAGTATCGTCGCAATGAGCTGTTTCTTGATGTGCTGGAGAGTGTTAATCTCTTGATGTCCCCCCAGGGTAAGCAGGAGCTGTAGAACTGGGATCCTTCTCCCCTTCCAGGTGTGTGAGCGTTCTGAACTGTGCTCTTCTCTCCACCAGGTCAGGTTTTGAGTGCCCACGTCTCTGGCAGAGTGGTGATGAAGAGTTACCTGAGTGGAATGCCAGAGTGCAAGTTTGGCATGAATGACAAGATTGTCATTGAAAAACAGGGCAAAGGGACTGCGGATGAAACGGGGAAAAGGTAAGAGGCATTGGGGTAAAAGCCACTTGCCACCAGGGGCTCTTATGAAAGGGCAGCACTTAGTAGCTTTTCTGGTCTGACAGATGAAGCCAATCTTTTCTTCTGTCAGATGTTTACTGCTAGCTTTTCTCTGGGCAGGTTAGCTGTTGTGTCGGCTACCAGCCTGAGGGGCTCAATACAGAGGGCTTCTCTACAGGTCTTCAAGTATAGAGATTCAAACATATTAAGTGTAGAGTTCTCACAGCTAGAAACACTTTCCCAAGATGTTTTTTCCCTGAACTTGTGTCTCTAGCAGTTCTGGTCAGCGCAGAGACTCTTACCCATAGGGTGATGCAGTGGTGCTCCCACAGAGCAATGAGGGAGGCCCCTGACCATAGCCTGCTCTGCCTGGACTGTTCCCCCGAACTGGAGTAGCTGACAGACAGTGCTGGGTGATTTCCCCCCGCTGATGTTCGGGGGGTTGGTGTAACTGGAGCTCACCCCTACTGGGAGCCCAGCTGTGCCCCAGACCCCACACTGAGGCTGAGAACAGGTCTCATGCCTCTTCCAGCCTCACCTCCTGCTTGGGGTGAAGAGATAAAAGGAAAGGGATGACCGCTTTTCTCTCACTAACCATTTTCAACTCAACTGTGTTTCTCTTGGTTGTTTTTTTTATTTGTTTTTGCTGACCCCCAGTGAATTGGGAAGGTAGATAATTGCTTCAGCTGTGTGTGCACTCTGCTGTCCCCCTTGTCTCTTGCTTCGTGTGACTTGTGCATGTAACTTGGATCTCAGACACTTTCCACGATGGTTCCTGTGAACGGAGCTGAGCTGCTACTTGCCTTTTCTCTCAGAACCAAGCCAAGAGCTATCGCTTCACTGTCACCTTTAAGCCATCATTCGTGCACCTGAATCTAGCTAGTAGAATGGATAAGCCATGGGTGTCTGCCCAGTGGGGATATATCCTAGTCAAAATGTCATCTGTGTCAGGCTCTGAAGAGTCCTTAATGCTGTCCTAAACCTCCTTCGTTGTTAGCGCCTTTGCCTGTAAATGTTTTGTTTTCTTGAGCTACAGAAGCAGGATGGGCAGGGACTCTTGCAGGGTGGTTCTCTGGTGGGCAAGAGCTTGGAGATGTCACTCTCCAGAAGCATTTAGTGATGAGGTGACCAAAAGGGACAGCTGCTGCTGCTTGCTTTTTGGCATCTATCGTGTGGCAATGCCAAACCCCAAGTGACGCTGCCTGAGCCCCAGAGCAGTGCTCGGCAGCAGGGCTTTCCCAGCAGCATTCTAAAGAAACAGCAACCAGTCAGCTAGTGCTGGCTGTCATCTGGGCCACAGGTTAGGAGAGACTGACTCCACTTCTGAAGCACAAACTGCCCCCCTGGGTTGTGTAACCCAACAGCCAGTCAGCCGGGTCAGTCTGCTTCTGACTATGCAGGTGGCCATGGTACCTAGGAGAACTGGACCTGCCTGCGGTTCTTAACACCATCTCAGCACACTTGCACGGCTGTCCTGTTGCTCACAGCAGTTGAGGCAGCCTAAATGTCAAAATTCTGTATTGCTGCACTTTCTTTAAACTCCTGCCTCTTCTGTTGCTGCCACTGCCTTCTTTTCTGGTCCCTCTCAGTAGCTAGGGGGAGTTCTTGGCTGGCTCAGAACCTGTAGTGAGAAAGGTGATCTCAGAGACTAGGACTCAGGGTGAGCTGGCAGGTGGGGCTGGTGCACTCACGTGGGGACAGGGGACAGCTGTGTAGATTTTTAGTAGTGAGAGAGAAACTTTTATGGCATAATATTGTGGAACCAAACGGTTCAGAATCAAACTTCCTGCTAGTGGTGTGGAAATCAACAGCTGTGAAGAGATTTCTGAGTGGGAGTTCCCTGAACCTGGCGGCACCTGGCTGTGTGGCAGTGGGATAGCTTTGTGGACAGGAAAGTGTTTTCTCTTGTTGAAGTGTGCTGCGAGAAGACTTGGCCTCGCAGAGTCCCCTGAGGTGCTGCTGGCTGGCAGACCCAAGCACTGCAGGGTGGCTGTGACAGGAAGGGTGCTACTTTCATCTCTCTCCTCGCTGGGGAGAGTTCTTTTAAACAAGCTTCCTGAAGTTCGGTCTTTGGTGAAACAAGAAAAGTTGGAGCCAAGAGCCTGCTGTCCCTTAAATGTCCCCCTGCTTCCCTGTTCCCTGGACACCTGCGATGGCAACGCGCTCTGTAGAGTAGTTCCTGCCTGGGCAGATTTGCACTGAGGTACCAGGGCTGCAGCTTGCACTTGTTTAACTCGCGTGTTTGGTTTTTTTTTAGTGGCAAACAGTCAATTGCCATCGATGACTGCACTTTCCACCAGTGTGTGAGGCTCAGCAAGTTTGATTCTGAGAGAAGCATCAGCTTCATCCCACCGGATGGAGAGTTTGAGCTCATGAGGTAAGGTGGTGGGGCACGAACACCAGGTGTGTTTGTGTGTAAGGGGATGTTGGCATCTGCTCTCTGCTGCACTAATGGTGATGCTCTCGGGCAGGTTTGCAGCCCTCAAGCATCTAACGAATACGTACTTGCCTTCTTTTCAGAGTGGGCTCTGTAGGGTGTCCCCCAAATCCTGTGTTACAGCTGTGGTAGAAACCCAGCTGCATGGTGTTCTTTGCCACAATGATAGTGTTGGGTGTGGGTTTCCTTACCCTTTACCTTGCTGTGTCAGGGTTTTTAGTGCTTAAATCTGGAGTCCTTGAACAGGGCCATTGGCAGGAACCCGATATAAAACTTGGAACTCAAGACACCATGGCTGCCCTAGGGGAGCACAGATCTTACTGCTGCTTCCTTCTGGGATGGCTCCCTTTCTGGCTGACATCTCTAAGCTGTTCCCTAGAAAATCCCTTTAGGAAAGTGGTACAATTTGGGACCATAAGGGAGTTAATGCCTTCTCAGAGTTCACTGTTGTTTGTGTCCCTGCAGATACCGAACCACTAAGGACATTATCCTTCCCTTCCGTGTGATCCCGCTGGTGCGGGAGGTGGGTCGGACCAAGCTGGAAGTGAAGGTGGTAATCAAATCAAACTTCAAACCTTCCTTGCTAGCCCAGAAGATAGAGGTAAGGGAATAAAAATCGGTAGCCTCTTGTGCCTGGGAATTGTGCCTCTGTTTTGTAACCTGCGTGGAGTCCTCGCAGATGAGTTCTCAGGCTGTACAGGACTAAGAGTGAACAGAATGCTCCATGGATACATGGTGCTGCTGTGCTGTGGGAGGGAACTGCGTAGAGTAGACAGGTGGAAATTGTTCAGTTCCATAGCCACCTTGGCAGAGGCCTCCCTTCTTGCAGCAACTGCTCACTTGATGTCTTGGCCGCTGAAAAGTTCATGTTCTGCTGTCTGCGTGGCCAATGGTCTGTCTGACAGGCAGCAGGCTGTGAGCTGTGTAAGACAGGCAAAGGGTGGCTTCGCAGCTTAGTCCCCTTCTGGGAAAGGCTGTGCAGAGCCTGCTGCAGCCAGGCCTCCCTGGGCAGCATGGTGTTCTGCACGGGCTCGTTGGCCCAACGCTGGCCATGAACTGGAGAGCTCTGCCCTGTTCCTCACTGACTGTAGTGGGTTTTGAAAATGTCTTTGCACCTTTACGTTGAAGCAAGAAGCTGGAGCGCTAGCTTAGGGTGCCTTGTGGCAGCTGTTCTCTGGGCCCTGAGGTGGGAGAGGGAAGGCTGAGGGGTGCAGGGCAGCAGCTGAGTTCTCCTGGGAGGAGGTGTCTTCCCCTGGGGCTGCCCAGGCTGCACTCTCCTTGCCCTGCTCACCAGACTCTGCCTTCCAGGTCCGGATCCCAACACCCCTCAACACCAGTGGGGTGCAAGTCATCTGCATGAAAGGGAAGGCGAAGTACAAGGCCAGTGAGAACGCCATTGTCTGGAAGTGAGTGAGCGTGTGGAGCTGGGATGCTGCAGGGGTCTGTTTAGTGCTCCTGTCTGCCTGGAGCATGCATGGTGAAGGGGAGGATAAACTGTGCACCTCCTCACTTTGGGCTTTCTCTGACAGGATAAAACGCATGGCTGGAATGAAGGAATCCCAGATCAGTGCGGAGATCGAGCTGCTGCCCACCAATGACAAGAAGAAGTGGGCTCGGCCCCCGATCTCCATGAACTTTGAGGTGAGTCTGGGTCTGCCTCCCAGGGTGCAGCTATCCTTGGCAGAGCTCTGTCCCTCCAGTCCCTTCTGCCCTCGGGGAAGCCCACACGTTTGAGTGCTTCCTGTCCCAGGCTGCCTGTGGATCCTCCTAATGCGAGGCCAGCCAGGTGGCAAGGCTAGTGGAAGAAAACTGTCCTTAAAGCCGCTGGAGTCTGTCACCATGCGCACAGGGAGTTGGGAAGGGAACAGTGGCTCTTGCTATCCATTTTTAGATGTGTAGCCAAGGGGTCCTCTGGCTCTTGTGTATGGAGAGCATCTTAGACCTCTGTTCCAACACTCTCCCTTGCCTTTCCCTTTCTCAATAGGTCCCGTTTGCACCCTCTGGGCTGAAGGTGCGCTACCTGAAAGTCTTTGAGCCAAAGCTGAACTACAGTGACCACGATGTGATAAAATGGGTGAGGTACATCGGCAGGAGCGGGATCTACGAGACCAGATGCTAGCCCCAGCAGGCTGGCAGGCCCCCTCTTCTCCAAGCCATCCTCTGCCTCTCCTCAGTCTTCAACTACATTCAGAGAAAGCATCTGCCTGGCCCCTCTGTGCAGTGTGGAAGACCCTGCAGCTCGCCCTGGGTGCGGACTCGCCCGCTGTGCTCAGTTCCCACCCGGGCTGCAGGAGCTCAGAGCCCCGTCCTGCGCAGGGGTGCCCTCAGTCCCCGCTCCCCCTCCCAGGGTGGGGAAGGGCTAGTCTAACTCCCATCCTCTCCTGATCTTTCTAGGGAACGTCCACCATTAAACTCCTCTTCTGTTGGTGTCTCACTACTTGCATCATATCCTAGTATTTTTGAAGTTCTTGTGCATATGTACTCGTAGAATAGACATAAACGTAGACTGGACAAATCTGAGTTGAAGTTACCCTGGCTTCTGTACTAGCTGTTGCTGTTGTGGTAGATGTTGCTGACCAGTCTGAGATGTGGGGGGGTGAGTGTGCGGGCCCCCCCGGCGGGGAGGCAGACCGCGCCTCACCACCACCTCCTATTACTTGCGAAGCTGTCAGTGTAGAGTCCTGCCGCGGGAAAGCTTGTGACCAAAAAGGATGAGGGTTTAGACTCTTGCTGGTGTGTAGGTGGGCGGCGCAGCATTCCGGGTCCCTGCAGCGCTCCCCCCCCCCCGCTGCCGGCTGCGCCCCCCCCTCCCTTCCTAAGGAGCGGGGAACGGGCGCCCCCCTGTCCCGGGGGACACAGCCGAGCCCCGGGGGGCGGGGGGGTCTGTCCCGGGGGACCGAGATGCAGTCGGCAGTGAGAGCCCCCAGCCTGTCCCCCCACCCAACGCTTCTGGGCCGTAGGAATGCTGCTGCCGCCCCCAGCCCCGCTTCTGGTCGTGTGGTCTCCATTTTGTACACTCTGTGATTTGTCCAGCGCTCAGCCCAATAAAGTGTGTAGAACGGACTGGCTGCCCGTGCTGCTCTGTGGGGCGGGAGGCGGCCGGGGAACGGGGAACCGGCGCTGCTTTGGCTCCCTGCGGTGCCGGCGCTCCCCGGGGACCGGAGGGTGTCGGGGGAACGGGAAGTGGCGGGGGGGGGTGTCTCGTCCGGCTCCCGCCGCCCCGGGCCCGAGCGGCGCCGCCACCGCGCAG
>NW_015090822.1:194560-204792 GCF_001431845.1 Calidris pugnax
CAGGCGGCCGGGGAAGGGGGGCGGGCGCGTGCCCCCTGCCGGCCGCGTCGCGACAGGCGGCCGAACGTCGCGACAGCGGCGGGGTGCGCATGGCCGTGTCCGTGTGCCCGCAGGGATCCTGCACGACGGCGGGGCCGACTTCGAGTCGGTGGATGAGCTGGTGGAGGCGGTGGGGGAGCTGCTGCGGGAGGTGTCGCAGGACGCCAAGGACGAGGGCGCCATCAGGGAGATCTGCCAGCGCCTCTTCAACACCCTGCAGCTGTAAGGGCCCCCCCGGCACCCTCGGGCCCCTCGCCCCCCGGCCCCTGTCACCCTTCTGCTCCTCTTCTCCCGCAGGGACGAGGGCCGGGCGCAGCGCTGCAGCCAGGTGCTGCTGGATGCCCCCATCCAGCTCTCCCAGATCACCGACGGGTACGGTGAGTGGCACCCACCAGAGACCTCCAGCCACACGCCAGCCCCCCGCCGCTGCTCCCGTCCCGCTGTCGTGCCGGCGGCCAGGACGGGCCCAGGGCGCTCCGTGTGCGCTTGCCTGACCTCGGGGAGCCTTTCCCTGCACGCCACGGGCTCCCCCTGGCAGCTGCACCCCGTGTTCTCTCCCTGCTGCTGAGCCATGGCCAGCAGCACCTGGCTCCCCGCAGGACGAGCGAGGGTGGAAGGAGAGGAGCCGCCCTTTGGTCCCACTGGGAGAGGGGACAGTCCTGCCTGTCATGGGCAGCCCTTAAGGCACCTCTTGGTGGGGTCTCCCTGGAGCGTGGGGCCACCAACCCAACCCCACTCTCTCGTTGCAGCAGATGCCGGTGTGGACCTGCTGCCGGGGCTGCTGCTGAAGAGGGGACAGACCTCGGTGAGTGGGGACCCTGCCTGCCTTCTTAAGCCCACAGACGCCTGGGGCTGCAGGTGTCCCACCTGCTCCAGCCACCTCGCCCTCGGGGGGCAGCCCGGACGGGTGGTTGTCATGGGTAGGGACACAGCTGCGGGGGAGCTGTTCCTCCTCCTCAGGTTCACTGCATTTTGGGAAACTCATGACCTGGCTCTGGTGAAGAGACTCAACAGGAGTTAATGGCTTATTAATTTGATAAGTTCTGTTTTGCTATAACTTCTTAATAAAAGCGTGGTTGATGCAGTTGGTGGTGTTCAGAGTGCAGCTTCTATGACTTTCACAAGAACCTTTGGCCTCTACAGTGAGGCCTTTGATTGAGGAATTAGGGTGTACCAGGGTGAAGTCTTACCATATGCAATGGGAGATAAAATCCTGGCTAATGGTTAGATGCTGCATGTTATGGGTGGGGAGTTAGCGCAGAGCAGCTGTTTTCCAGAGTTGCTGTGGGGAGGTTGTATGCCCAGCTTTGAAAATGGCTGCGGGTTGTCGTGGTTTGAGAAATAGGATGAGGAGTGGAGAAGTCTGGAAGCGGTTACGCTCTGTGATCTGAAGGAAGTCGGAACATCTTTGCTGATGACACGCTTAGCTGCTCAGGGGGGGACCTGGCTTTCCCTCTGCGCTGGACCTGCCAAAGTCTGAGCTTGGGGAGAGGCGGTTGTGCGTCTGCAGAGCAAGGACAGAGTGGACAGTCTCTCTGCCAGGCTGGTGTCTCATAGAGCTTTCCCTTCCTGGGGTAACGTGCAGAGGATGAGAACCCCTCACCTGGAGGCCGGGACCTAACACGGTCCCCGCGTGTCTGAAAGGGAGTCTTAAGCGAGAGTTGGCAGCTGTTGCTGGTTTTGGCACTGGAGTTGCTGCTGCTGGGTTTGCTCTCTGGCTCCTGTGTCCACAACTCAGAAAGGATCTTCAGAAAAATTGGAGATGATTCAGAGAAGACCTCAGGAAGCCTCTGAAGTTCTGGAGGACATGTCTTACGGGGAGACTCAGGGATCTGGGTGTAGTTTACAGAGTGACTCAGTCTGTCTGTAGGTACGGGGTTGCAGCTACAGTAACAAGATGCTCTTCAGTCTAGTGTGCAGGTCTGCACCGTGCTCTGGTGGCTGTGGAGTTGCCTAGGAAGATCTAGGAGTGTTTTTGGTCAGCCACAAATATTTGACTTGACGCAGGAATGAGCTGGAGTGGGCTGAGAGCCTGGCCAAGACCAGAGGCCGGGTTAAAACGTTTGGCTTCTTCTTGCCTTCAGGTTTAATTAAATGCTTTTTGTCTCTGTCTTGATTGATCCACTGCATAAGCGGAGTTTGTTCCACACTGGCTAAAGTTAAAATGCCTGGTGGTCCAGGAGGAGGGTGGGTGTCGGGTCCAGCGGAGGAGGCCCTGGGGTGGCAGGTTGCCGCTGTTGAAGTGACTTGGCTCCCGGGAACTAGAGCAACTGGCCGCGTGTCAGGGTCAGCCAAACCCTCTGCCCTGTTGAGGCAGAACTTCTGTGTGTGAGCAGCTGATTCAGGACTTGCACCTGAAGTGATTTCCTGGCCAGATCAGCTTCTTCAAAATGTGCTTGAATCTGTCCCGGCTCCCCTGTCCTACCTCCCTCCCTCTCTCCCTTCCTTCCAGGTGTGAGGGGTTGATTGTTCTCTCCTGGAGTTGGGCTTTTGCTGAAGATGCTCTCTCTTCTTTAAACTCTGCTTTGTGCTCCAGATGGTGAATGCCAAGAAACTGGAGAAGGCAGAAGCCAGGCTGAAAGCCAAGCAGGACAAGAGGATGGAGCGGGATTCCCTGAAGACATCTGGGCCTCTGTGAGTACGGAGGCTGCCTCAAACATCCCCATCCCGCTCTGCTGAGTGTGGCTGGGGTCTGGCCGTACCAGAGCTTTCCTGTTGAGCCCCCTCCTCTGTCTTCTGCCTGCCCTCAGGGTCCTTGAGGAGGCGTCCGCCAGCCAGGCTGCCAGCAAGAAGGAGACTCGCATGGAGTCATCAGGCAAGAACAAGTCATACGATGTGCGCATCGAGAACTTCGATGTGTCCTTCGGTGAGCGGTGAGTGCGGGCGGGGAGGTGGGACAGATCTTGGCTGGGCCTTGGCCTGTGGGTCACTGCGACCGGCCCGGAGAGCGGCTGGGAAATGGCAGCGGGCAGGGGAAGGGTGAGGAAGGAAGGAGGGCGCCTGACCCTCTTGGCTTTGGGCAGGAGAAGTCTGTGATGGCCCCAGCACAGCCTGGAATGTGCTTGGGGCAGATGGCTGCCGGTATTTCCCTCCCCGTGGGGCAGCCCCGACCTGCCCGTCCTCTCACTTCAGGGTCCTGCTGGCGGGAGCAGACCTCAACCTGGCCTTTGGTCGGCGCTACGGGCTGGTGGGCAGGAACGGGCTGGGCAAGACCACGCTGCTGAAGATGATCGCCAGCCGGAGCCTGCGCATCCCCTCGCACATCAGCATCCTCCACGTGGAGCAGGAGGTGGCGGGGGACGAGACGCCGGCGCTGCAGAGTGTGCTGGAGTGTGATACCACGCGCGAGAGCCTGCTGCGGGAGGAGAGGGCCCTGACCGCTAAGATTAATGCTGGCAGGTGAGGTGCTGCCGCTGGGTTTCCAGCCCTTCTGTGGCTTCTGGACCGTGAGATCTCGTTCTGAGGTCTCTCCCTTCAAAGGGAGGGCTCCAGCAAGGCTGGGCTGCCTCTTGCCTGGGGAGATCAGCCTCTGTCAGCACCCAAACCCCAACCTTGATCAGTCCCATATGCTCCTCTCCGTCCTGCCCTAGGGGAGAAGGGACAGAAGGTGCCAGGCTGTCAGAGATCTACACGAAGCTGGAGGAGATCGAGGCAGACAAGGCCCCAGCAAGGTGAGACAGCCTTGTGGGCACCGCTGCCTGTTGGTGTGGGCAGTGGTGTGGGGTGTGGAGGGGTGATGCTGTGGCCCTGGGATCCAGCTTGTGGTGACAGGGCACTCCCCCTGCTGCTCTTCTTGTCTGTTCTGTCACAGCTCTGCTGGGTTAGGAGTAGTCGAGCTTCTCCTGCAAGCTGGAGGGATTTTTTTTGCCCCAAATGGCTTGCAGCGTTGCTGCTGGTCCCTCAGACCTTCTCAGGTTCCTGGTGGTCTGGGGAATTTTTCTGGGATGTTGTTGGCATTGACTCTCTTCCTGGCCAAAGAGGTGAAAGCTTCTTGCAAATCTCCTGGGACTTCACGTAGTTGCTGTGCTCTGTGGGGCTGCATTTCCCAGCCAAGCGCTGCCCTTGTGTGTGCCGGGGAGTTTTCCTGTGCCAGAATGGCCTTAAACCAGGCAGCAGGGTCCCCGTGGTGGGACCAAGGCCTCAGGCTGTGCTCCACAGCTGGATGCTGGAGCTGGGTTCCAGTTCTCTCTCCTTTTCCCCAGGGCGTCTGTCATTCTCGCTGGGCTGGGCTTTAATGCAAAGATGCAACAACAGACAACCAAGTGAGTCTCCAGGTGCTGGGCAATGAGACAGAAACGGGTTTGGGGAGACACCCCTGGGCACTGCTGTGGCTGTGAGGGAGGGGAGCCCTGGGGAAGGGTGAGGGTCTGTTCCTGCCCTTCCAGTGCCGTTTCCTGCCCCGAGGGAGCCAAGCCACCTGCCTGCTGGACCATGGCTCTCGTGCTGTGGCCGAGGTCTCTGCAGGGGCACGCTGTCTCTGGATGACAGCGGAGCTGAGAGGGGAGCAGGGAGCCTGGCACGTGAAGGCAGAGTTGCTCTGTGTTAAGCGGTGACCCCTCTCTGACACCTCTTTTCTCTGCAGAGAGTTTTCTGGAGGCTGGAGAATGAGACTGGCCTTGGCCAGAGCCCTGTTTGCCAGGTTGGTGTCCAGCCTTCGTGCCATGGGGCTATACCCCCTTGCTGTCCGTGCTGTGACACGCAGGGATGCTGCCTGAGGGTGCTCGTGGCTCATGGGGTGCGGAGCACTGGAGGTGTCACAGCTCTCTGCGTGTGGTGAAACGCGCTCTGCACTGCCCTGCGCTCGTTTTGCTTCTGACACCCATGTCTTCTTTATCCTAGGCCAGATCTCCTGCTGCTGGACGGTAAGTCGATACCATGAGTCCTCTCCGACTCCATGGCCGAGCCTGTCTGTGCCCTTGCTGGGACTGGGGACACGCCGTGGCCTTTAGCTGCCCGCCCAAAATAGCCTGGTGTGACGGGGTGGTGCTGGCGGGGCTGTGGGTGCTGCGGGGAGGTGCCCCGCTTGGCTGAAGGGTTCGTGCGAGGGGCTGCCGTGGGGCACCAGGGCCCAGGTACCAGTACGGAGTGGGGGGAGCAGCCCTGGCTGAGCCTCGGCCCTGGCCCTGCCCCAGCACACCCCACGCGTTTGTGTCCCCTCAGCTGTGGAGTCGGGTCCCCACGCATGGTCCCTTCCTCCACGATGCCTTTCCTGTGTAAAAAAGCGTAATCCTGCTGTCCCCATCCCTCCTGACCTCCATGCCCCTCCCTTCCCTCAGAGCCAACGAACATGCTGGACGTGAGGGCCATTCTGTGGCTTGAGACCTACCTGCAGGTGAGGGGTGCTAGGAGGCCCCAGGACAGAGCGAGGGAGGGAGAGTGCTCCAGGCTGGTGGGTGGTGGGACCAAGCCCTGCATCCTGGCTTGGTGACGCTCAGGCCTCCCTCTGGCTGTCTCCTCCAGACCTGGCAGTCGACCATCCTCGTGGTGTCCCACGACAGGAACTTCCTGAATGCGGTGGCCACCGACATCATCCACCTGCACTCGCAGCGGCTGGACACGTACCGCGGGGACTTTGAGAACTTCATGAAGATCAAGGAGGAGCGGCTGAAGAACCAGCAGCGAGAGTATGAAGCCCAGCAGCAGTACCGCGAGCACATCCAGGTACCAGGAGAAGTCAGCAGTGCTGCGGCACTCTTCTCCGAGCCTTCTCCCTCTATCAATGCTTCAAGTGAACCTCCCAGGCCTCCCTGCTTCCAGGGATCTCTGCTCTTGAGTTTTTGCTGCTGTTTGGTCTTTCAGTGGCCCATGGATCGCTCTGTGGTTGCAGGAGGCTTGGCAGCAGAGCAGGGTGGCTGGGGCTGGAGAGGACCTGCAGCGCTCTGAGGCTTTTCTCTCTCACAGGTTTTCATTGACCGCTTTCGCTACAACGCCAACCGGGCGTCCCAAGTGCAGAGCAAGCTCAAGCTGTTGGAGAAGCTGTGAGTTCCTGTCCTGCTCCTTGCTGGCGGTGGGGAGGGGGCAGTGGATGGGGGCTCCCAGGGCGCCTGGTGATACCAGGGTGGTTTGGGCTTTGGGTGCTGTGTCTCTGGCCTGGAGGCTTTGGCCAGGATGAGGTGTTGCAGAACTGAAGGGTCTGTCTGGGCTTCTGGTGTGAGAACAGACACCCAGTACAGGCATTGCGGCTACCCGTCTCCTCCTCTTGCAGGCCAGAGCTGAAACCTGTGGACAAGGAGTCTGAGGTCATCATGAAGTAAGTGTCCCCGAGCCCTTGCTTGAAGGGTGCCTGGCTCTGTTTGTGATGTGAGTTCCTCCTGGGTCCTGTCCCAGCCAGGACCACCACCCCTTCCCGCGGGGCAGCCTTACTCTGACGTGCAGCCCAAACAGGCCCCTGCCTTTGTGTCGGGTTCCCTCCTGGGGCCAAGGCTGCAGATCTGTCCCCGCTTCTTGTGATCTTTCCCAGAGGCCCTGCATGGTAGGGACCCCCCCTTGCCACCTGTTGCAGAGGTTATTCTGGGGGGCTGGGAGCAGGGTCTCTGAAATCCCTGGCCATCTCTCACCTCTTCCTGCCTTCCCAGGTTCCCCGATGGCTTTGAGAAGTTCTCCCCGCCCATCCTGCAGCTCGATGAGGTGGATTTCTATTATGACCCAAGTCACTACATCTTCCGTGCCCTCTCCGTCTCTGCTGACCTGGAGTCCCGCATCTGCGTGGTACGTGGGGCTGCGGGATAATGGTGGCTGCGAGGGACCCTGGGAGGTCCCTGCTCGAAGCAGGGCCAGCTTTGGTGTTAGGTCAGGTCATTCAGGTCCTTGTCCAGTTGCATTTTGGATGTCTCCAGGGAGGAATGTTTCTCCCATTCCTCTGTGTCCCATTGCAGCATTTGAGCATCCTCATTACGAGCAACATTTTTCCTAATACCAATTAGAATTTGTGACTTGTGCCTGTTGCACTTCATCCTTCACTGGGCGCCTCTGAGAAGAGTCGGGGTCCATCATAGTTTGTTCATTAGCTGACAACAGCAGCATGTCAACAGGTGGGGGCTCCTGCCGCACTGGTTGGGCAGCAGAGAGGTGCCATTTGCCTGTGAATGGGGCTGGGGCCAGGTAATCCTTAGGCTGGAGGGCTGGGGAGGGACTGTCCTTTGGTGCTGCTGTCTCTGCTGCTCCTCGGTGATAGAAACATAGCTTCCAGGTGGCTGGAGCCGCTGGTTTGTCTCTCATTCTGCCCTGCTCCGCTGCACCATCATCCAAGCAAGCTGAAATTCCCTGATCACTGCCCCCTCTCCAACTTACCTTCATGGGTTTCACGTTCTCCACTGCTGCTGCTGCTTCTCTAGGTTGGGGAAAATGGAGCTGGCAAGTCAACCATGCTGAAGATCTTAATGGGGGAGCTGGCGCCAGTGAGAGGGATCAGACATGCTCACAGGTACTGGGAAGGGCTGGGGGACTGGGGGGAATGGTGCAGCTGGAGAGCTGCTGGGGTGTGCTTTGGAGTGGGGGCTGCCTGGGTGATGGAGGTGGGTCCTGCACACCCACCCATATGCCCCCCTTCCTGCGAGTGCTGTCGTCGCAGGGCCTGGTACCAGCTCCTCATCTCTCTTCTCATTCTGCAGGAACCTAAAGATCGGTTATTTCAGCCAGCACCACGTGGATCAGCTGGACTTGAACATCAGCGCGGTGGAGCTGCTGGCGAGAAAGTTCCCAGGTGAGTTTTGAGGATCCCAGGAGAGGTGGGACATCGGGGTCTCCTCTGACCCCCACAGAGCGCCTGGGCAGAGGCTCTGTCACCTCCATCCTTCAGGGACACCGCCTGCTCTGGGTTAAATCCCTTCATCCAGCCACAGTTCAGGACACCGAAGCAGGTTGTGCGGGGACAGTCGCTGGGCTGGGGCTCCCCCGTGACCAGGTTTTGGGGACAGATGACCTGCTTTCCTGCCGAGCACAGAACAACCACTGGCTCCCCCTTTCCCGGCTGCCAAAACCTCCCACTCCTATCCCCACTCACCAGGCAGTGATGGGGAATGGGGGGCAGCGTCTCTTGGGGTCAGTCACCCCCCTGCAGCCCCTGTCCTGGTTGTGTCAGTCAGGTGTTCTCCCCAAAACCTCCTGCTTGGGAGGGAATGGCCTGGAAGTGGCTGCTGAGTTCGTGCCAAGCCATGGCACCCAGCAAGGACACGGCACCAGGGTCCTCGGTGTCACCCCGCATGTGCCATGTCTGTGTTGTGACACACTCCTGCAGGGAAGACGGAAGAGGAGTACCGGCATCACCTGGGGAGCTACGGCGTCTCGGGGGAGCTGGCGGTGCGTCCCGTGGCCAGCCTGTCCGGGGGTCAGAAGAGCCGTGTGGCCTTTGCCCAGATGACCATGTCCTGGTAATTTTCTCCCAGATGCTGTTAATTTTTGCACGGCTCCATCCCTGGAGCCTGTGTCACCAGGAGGACGTGGGCATCCGGGAACTTCCCGTGGAAGCCTAGTCCTGGGGACTTGTGTGGGGAGGGAGGTTGTCACCCAGGTGGGATGGAGTGGAGGGAGGCTGGTGGTTTTCTCCTGCTGCGTTGGGCTCACAGGGGTAAGAGGTGTCCCTGGAGCTGGGCAGGGGACAATACAGGTGGCTGTAGCCTGGTGGAGGTCCCTGCAGCACGACCAACCCGGGCCTGTCCCAATGCCTGCTCAGAGATGTCTTCTCTTCCAGTCCGAACTTCTACATCCTGGATGAGCCCACAAATCACCTGGACATGGAGACCATCGAGGCGCTGGCGAAGGCACTGAACAAGTTCCGGGTAAGGCCTTGGTGGGGTCTCCGGTTGTTGCAGCGCTCTCTGCGGCGCGGGTTCCTGGGTCTGTCAGCCAGAGGGGACACTCGAACACCAGCCATGGCTTCCAGTCCAAGACACACCTTGGGAAGAGTCAGTTGTGTTTCTGCTGTTTCTGCTGTAGCTATTGGTTCTGGTGGCTTGTGTCACTTGCTGGCTTTGGCTGAGGGTGGCCGAGAGACAGCTGAGGTGGCTGAGGTGGCAACAGCAGAGCAGAGAGTGCCTTGTCCCCCTTCTTGGCCAGTCACCTGCACCCTGTGGCTCCTGGTGTGCTGTGTGTGTGCCCAGCCCTGCCTCGGGGCCTCTCCCCGCTTCCGTTAGCACCATTTGTGGCTGATCTCCCAAGACCCCAGCTCCAGAGACCACTGCCATCAGCCTTGTTGGTTGGCAGTGGCCTGGGTTGGGGCAGTTTTCCCATGAAATAGACGCTTGATTGAGGTTTCCCGGGGCCTCCTCCAGCCACCTTTTGGCTGTCACTGGCTGTGCCTGGGCTCTCCCTCCCTGCGGGTGCCGGGGCCCAGAGGACCAACCCGGCACTCGCCCTCCCTTGTGCCGCGGGTGCCGCTTGCGCTGGCCCCCCCTGAGCCCCCCTTTTCCCCCTCGTGTCGTCAGGGCGGCGTGATCCTGGTGTCCCACGACGAGCGCTTCATCCGCCTGCTGTGCCAGGAGCTGTGGGTGTGCGAGAGCGGCGCCGTCACCCGCATCGAGGGCGGCTTCGACCAGTACAGGGACATCCTGCGGGAGCAGTTCCGGAAGGAGGGCTTCCTATGAGGGCGGGGGCCGGACCGCACCGGGGCGGGGGGCTTGGCCGCCCCAGCTCCATCCCAACGTGCCAAGGATGCAGCTGCCCGTGGGGACCCTCAGCCGTGCCACCGAACTGTCCCCCAGATGGCTCTCCCCCCCCGGCCGGGCACGGGGACGGCGAGGGAGCGGGATCCCGGTGCTGCCGGGCACTGGGCAGACTGGGAGAACTGTGCCTGGCACTGGGCAGACTGGGAGGGCTCTGCTTGGGGCTGCTGCTCTGCGAGAGGAGGGGAGGGGGTGTCACGTCCTGACCCCCCCCTCCGGTTTAACTCCGTGCTTTGGAGGGTGGGAGGAGCTGTTCTCCCCGTTTCTTTGCTTACCCCTCTGCCTTTTTATTTCTTTTTGGGTTTTTGGTGTTTAGCTGGCCGCACGCCCACCGGGCCCCTCGCACCCCCCCCCGAGGCCTTTGCTGCTAAAAGTGTCCCCTGCCCCTTCCCCGGGGCGGGGGGGCTCCGGGGCCTGTCCTCCCCCGGGGCCGGTGCCTGCGGTGCCCGGGGAGCCGCAGTCCCGCTGCGCCTGGGCCCCCCCTCCCGGCTCCGCTCCCCCACCCCGCTGCCTGCCTTCCCCTTCCTGGGGGGC
>NW_015090822.1:206163-212293 GCF_001431845.1 Calidris pugnax
TCTCTGCTCCTCCGCCCCTGGCCCCGGTGTCGCCGGCGCTGCCCGGGTCCCCGGGGCCTTGTCCCGAGCGGGGCCGGGCTCCTCCGCTGGCCCCGCAGCGGCCGGGGAAGCCCGAATCGGCAGTCGCCCCCCCTTTTCAGCCGGGTCTGGGCGGGGGCGCCCCCGGCGCTGCCTCACCGCGGTCCCCGGGTGCCCGTGGCGTGGTCGCTGTGTCCCCCCCGCCCCGAGACCCGGGCTTTAGGCGCCGCGTCTGTCCGTCCGGACGCTGCCACGGGCTCCGGGGAGGATGGGGGCTCGGGTCACCTAAATCTCAGGTGGTCGCGTGACCCCACCCGGTGGTCCGGGGCCGGTGTCGCACCCAGCCCGTGGGGGGGCGTCGGGGGAGTTTAACGGACACGTGGCGTCTGTTTCAGCCGTGTCAGAAACGCCAGAGAACCGTGGAGGACTTCAACCAGTTCTGCACCTTCGTGTTGGCCTACGCGGGCTACATCCCCTACCCCCAGGAGGTGAGCGGGCGCGGGGGGGCTCGCTCTGCCGGAGGGGGTCCTCCGGGCTCCTGCCCTGTGTGGACCCAGCTCTCCCGCAGCCTGTTTCCCACCCCCAGCCCCTTCTTCCCCACCCCGAATGCCCGCTCAGCCCTGTGTTTCCCCCCCCCAACACCTTTTCAGAACGAGCCCTGGACTCCGGGGAGGATGGGGGCTCGGGTCACCTAAATCTCAGGTGGTCGCGTGACCCCACCCGGTGGTCCGGGGCCGGTGTCGCACCCAGCCCGTGGGGGGGCGTCGGGGGAGTTTAACGGACACGTGGCGTCTGTTTCAGCCGTGTCAGAAACGCCAGAGAACCGTGGAGGACTTCAACCAGTTCTGCACCTTCGTGTTGGCCTACGCGGGCTACATCCCCTACCCCCAGGAGGTGAGCGGGCGCGGGGGGGCTCGCTCTGCCGGAGGGGGTCCTCCGGGCTCCTGCCCTGTGTGGACCCAGCTCTCCCGCAGCCTGTTTCCCACCCCCAGCCCCTTCTTCCCCACCCCGAATGCCCGCTCAGCCCTGTGTTTTCCCCCCCCCAACACCTTTTCAGAACGAGCCCTGGACCCGTGGAGGCAGCATGAGCCCCCCCAACAGCACGGGGAGCACTCAGGACAGTGATGGCTGGGCCTCCTCCTACTCCTCCGACGGCCACCTCCTGGGGGAGGATGGGGGGAGCAGGGACTCTGGGGGGGCTGTGGAGAGCAGCCTGCTCCTGAGCTGCCCTGCCTTCCCTGCCGGCTTCTATGGCGTCCGGCCCCCGCAAACCAAACGGAAGAAACCACCGGCGAAGAAACTGGTTTTGGAGCAGGAGGTGAAGAGGGAGCCGCCGGGCACCGGGGCAGGGCAGGACGGGGCCAAGGAGCTGGCGGTGCCAGAGGCATTGGTGCCCCCCGCGAGAGAGCAGCTCCCGGAGCCACCCCGCAGCCTGGCCGGGGACCCCCAGCCCCGCTCCCTGCTGGAAGAGCTGGTGAAGGAGGAGAAGGACTGGATGGAGGGAACACAGGGCATGGAGAAGGCAGTGGGAGATGATCCGCAGGAGCAGGGACCCAGCCCCGGGGGGAGGAGGAGCCCCGGTTCTTGCAGCACCTTGGACCAAAGTGAAGGGAAGGACGGGAGCGGAGGGAGCTCCCAGCGCAGTGGTGAGTGTCCCAGGGCACCCCGAGGGCCCGGCTCTTCCAGGGCCCAAACGTGCTCCCTCTCTCAGCTGGGGCCACCCAGGGAGGGCTTGTGATGGCCCCAGCCTTCCCCAGCGCGGGGGGTGCCCTGGGGACCCAGGAGGACCGAGGAGCCACAGGCAGGGAGCCGCCTGCCCTGTGGGAGCCCTGTTCCACAGAGGGACCTGAAATGTGTCCGAAGTGGGGTGTGGGGTCACCTTGCTCATCTCATCTTTATTTTTTTTCTTTCTCTATTTCCTGCCCCTCCTTCCCCCTGTTTTTGCAACTTCAGCAGTTGATTTCGCAGCGGCTCCCAACACCAAAGCAGAAGGTGAGTGGGGGGCTCCCCTGTTTCGCACCGGTGGAACCGGCTTGTTTGGCCGCAGCCAGGCCAGTGGCCAGTGAGGTGGTTTCTGACCAGTGTCTGTCTCTCCCCGGGCAGAGGATGATGCCTGGGACCTGATCACCTGCTTCTGCCTGAAGCCCTTCGCTGGGCGGCCCATGATCGAGTGTAATGAATGCGCCACCTGGATCCACCTCTCCTGTGCCAAGATCCGCAAATCCAACGTGCCTGAGGTTTTCATCTGCCAGCGCTGCCGCGATGCCAAGCAGGAGATTCGCCGCTCGAACCGAGCGCGGACAGTGCCCCGCAAGCGCTTCTGTGACTGACCCCCCCTGGAGCAGGGCAGCTGGGGGTCCCCTTTTTAATCAGAAGACTGTAGCCCGGTTTGGCTAGACAATCAAGGCAGTGGCGGCCGGGGAGGGGCTGGACTGTCCCCCTTGCGTTTCTGACTGCTGGAAGCTGCCCCTGCGCCTTCCCCGGGGGTCACGTTGGCCACAGAGCTGGGTTTCCCCAGGGGTGCGCGGGGGAGAGGAGGGTGGTCCAGCCTCAGTGCCTTTCCCGGGGCAGCCGAGGAGAACCTAGTCCTAGTAGTTTTTCTGTGGTGTGGTGGAAGCTTACACTTATCCCGAGATGTGACTCCCCTTCCTCCTTTTTCCTCATCGTTTTTCCGTTTCCTTGCCCCAGACCTTCAGGTGGGCTGCCATGGCCAAGCCCCAGTGACCCAAGTTCTCCTCTGGCAAGTAGGTGCAGCCCAGGGGAGCCCCTTGGTGTAGTGTGCAGCTCGCTGGGGAGGGGACACCGGTCCTGGGGCAGACTGGGTCTCTGCATCTGGGGGGTGTTGGTGGAGCATCCATCTGTGGTTCATCAGCCTTGTAGGCTGCATAGGGGGAGATCGTTCCCCTGCCCGTGGTGCTCCTGGCTGTGTTGGCTGTGCCCATGGCCCCAGGGTAGTCCTGTTGGGCCAGAGCAGCAAAAGCATCCTCCAGCAGATGGTCACCAGGGCTCTCCTTGGGTCATGTTCTCCAATTGCACTGAGGTCTCTGGTGTGAAGGGAGTGGGATTCCTGGTAGGAGACTGAAGCTCTCCTCAGGGCTGGGAGCCCACTGGAAGGGGAACAGGAGAGTGCTCTGTGGCTTTATGTTTCCCAGTTTAAACCAACTGAGGCTTGTAGCCTGCAGCCATCTCCTGACTGCAGGGCTCTGGTGAAGCATCTGCTTCAACGCCAGTTGAATGCCAAGACCTGGGCGAGGATGGAGCTGGGAGGCCTTTGCTTCCCAGCACTCCTTCCATCTCAGAAGTTGGGGTTTTTCCCCGGACAGGTAGAGCGAAGCCTAATGACGTGTCAGGAGCAGGGCCTGCGCGCCTTCTGCTATGCAACTGCTGCTCCGGGGACACAGGTTGTCCCCTGTCCAGCCCTGGCTGAGTCTGGCAGTGGAAGGCTTGTCCCCTCCCTGCCCCCCCCGTGCACACTGACTGCCGGATCCCACTCCAAAGAGCCTCCCCACGTGCCTTCTGCACTTTCCCTGGGGGATGCAGACCCCATGCCCATCCTGGTGATGCTGCTCGCAGCAGGGATGGGGACAGCCCTCCCTCCCCCACCCCATCAGCCCCCATGATGGTTATTTCTTAACCAGGGTCTTTCCTACTTGCACATCTGGTTTCTGCAGGACCACAGCTGGGGGAGGGCGTGGGGCAGCCCCCGGTCACTCAGCAGCCCCCAGGCTTGTCCCTGTGCCTCTCTCCTCCTGTGGAAAGCCTGGGCCCCAAAAGTGCTTTATGTTTTTATAGTTCCTTTGTATTGAGATGTAAAATAGCGAATTCTGGTCCTTGCCCTGTGGAGTGTGGCTGGAGTCTTATGTATATAATAAAGTACTTTTGTCAGAACAGCAGTGGCTGTGGCACAGCTTGGTGGCCTTGGATCTCCCATCCCTCTGGGACCCCCAGTGCGCCCCTTGTACTGGCTGGGACGGGACCTGGTGTGGGGCTCCCTCCTGCCTGCCCCCCCCCCGCTGGCGAACACAAAGCTGCACAGACAACAGGGAGCGAGCAGACATGTGTGTCTTGTATTGAACAGAGCAATACCCCCACCCCACTGCTGCCCATGGGGGTGCCCTACGGCACTCAGGGACAACCTCTTCAACGGGCACTGTCTTCTCTAGGCTGCAGCTGACTCGTCCTGAGCATCATGGGTTTCTCCAAGGAAACAGCAGGTTTCATGGCTGGGGGGGGTGGGGTGTCTGTGCACCCTTGTGTGACTCTTGAGGTGTGTCACGATTTAACCCAAAAGCTGTATTTTGCTCTCAAGCACCGATAAACCTTCTCTGGCTCTGTCTCCGCTCCACATGGAGTGACAATTCAGTCCTGGCAGCCGCTGAGGTGCCAAAGGATCCAGTTTTCTCCACAAAGCACATCTGTTATTCCAGCACGGAGGCTTCCCCAGCAGCTGTGGGGGTGTCCCAGCTTCCAGCCCTCGGGTGAAATGGGGGTTGCAACAAGGGGACAAGAAGGGGCTAGGCAGGAAGAAGTCATTTTTTGAGGGAACCCTGACCCAAGCAGGGTCCTGCTGGCACACGGTTCCAGTCCGAGGTGGTCGTGTTGGGGCGGAGGCAGCAAATGGTCCAAGAAGAGCAGCAAAACCAGGTGTCAATTCTGTGCTGGGTCCAAAGCTGGGTTCCTGTGGCCGGGGTCTACTCCTCCTTGGCCCAGGCAGAGCGACCTGCCTTCTCCTCCAGGTGGGGAATTACTGCCTCGGTGTAGAACTTCTCCAGCTTGGGCACCGTCTGTCCCCAGAACTTGGCGTCAAACTCCACGGGGACAACAGCTGTCTCCTTGGTGGTGTGGACCACGAAGTCAGCCTGCTGGAAGCCGGCGGCCGCCAGCTGGCACTGGACCTGGGTGAAGTAGGCATGATCCTTCTTCAGGGCATAGGAGTCGCCGTCCAGCTCCAGGCAGAAGTCCTTGTCCTTGCAGGCCTCCCGCACCGTCCTGTTCCTGTGCTTGTAGGGACACTTCACCTCCAGCAGCCCCAGGGCCTTCCCTGTGGCCGCCTCCTTGACCACGCCGTCCGGGCTGGCGGCGATCCACTCCTTCTCCCGGTGGATGAAGAGGCCACAGTCGTCCACCTGCACCTCCTTGCCCACCGCCCGTGACTTCAGCTGCTCGTAGGCCCGCACGGCTGCCTTCTCGTTGCGGACGCCCCAGGACATGGCTGGCGTCTGCACCCTGGGGCCAGAGCTCACCACGGCGCTCAGGTAGGAGCGGGGCACCTCCTCCGTCTTGCCGTTGGCAAACTTGCTGTTGGCGATGCGGGGGGCCACCGAGGCAGTGATGCGGTTCTCCCGCCACTGGTACCACTTGGGGTTGCTCCACTGGCCCCGCGTCTCCTCCTCCACCCGGGGGATGTCCCCGTTCTCCAGGGGGGGCAGGAACCGGCCGGTGGCCACGCTGGCCTCCCACTTCTTCTGCGGACATGGGGCGGCCCTGCCCGCGCTGGCAGCTCCTTTGGCATCAGGCAGCGGCTTCTGGGTCGCGGAGCAACCCCCGGCGGACGCTCTCTGCTGGTCCCCGGCATCTCCCCGGGCTCCGCGGGACGCTGCGGGTCTCGGCTGAGAGGAGTTTGCCTTTGGCCCCCCCCGGCTGGGGCCGGCAGCCCCCGCGGCCGGAGCACTCCGGGGCCGGCTGCCTGTGGCCACGGCCTTGGCCTTGGTGGCCGAGGCGGAAGGTGGTGGGGCAGCGGGGGCGGCTTTGGAGGCGGCTGTGGCCGGCCGAGGGGAGGACGTGCTGGCGGGCTCCTTCCTGGGTCTCCCCATGGCTGTGCCTCAGAGGCCCCTGCTGCGGGGAGTCAAGAAAATGAAACGCCCTTCCCCATTTCCTTTTTTTTTTTTGCCCCAGGGCATCTCTGATCCCACGCCTTTCCTTGGGTGACACATCGCGATGGCACGCCGGCTGCTGGGGTGCGCCCTCCCAACCCCACGTGTCCCTCCCCAACCCCACGTGTCCCGCCCCAAAACCTCCCCCCAAGCCCCACGTCACCACATCACCCCCAAACTCCACATCCCCCCTCAAACCCCATGCCCCCACCAACACCTCACAAACTCCACACTCCCCC
>NW_015090822.1:212888-222512 GCF_001431845.1 Calidris pugnax
CCCCCCCCCCGTAACTCCCCGCAGCTGGGGAGACCAATATCGCACAGGTTGAACCAAGGTGCACCTGATTTTGACCAGACATTTCCCCCCTCCTCCTCCTTCTCCTCCTCTTTCTTCTTATTTTTCATCCTCCTCCTCCTCTTCTTTCTTCCTTTTCTTCCTCCTCCTCCTCCTCCTCTTCTTTTTCTTCCTCCTTCTCTGCTTCTTCATCCCCCTCCTTCTTCTCTTCTTCTTCCTTCTCCTCTTCTTTTTTCTTCTTTTTTTCTTCTTCTTCTTCCTCCTCCTCCTCTTTCCTCAGCGTCTTGCTTAATCCCCACTGATTAACGAGCAGCACACAGCTGAGTGGGATGCCCCTCCCCAGCTCCCTGCAGGCAAAGTGTGTCCCCCCCAGTGCCCCCCGGCTTCGCAGCTGGGTCTGAGGAGCCGCAGCTGCATCGAGTGGGGTCACCCCCAACCTGACACTGGCCGGGATCTCCTCGGGCTTCAGGTTAATTCTCCCACAGCACCAAATCCACAGAATTTACCAGCGATTCAGGACCTGAGAGCAACCTTTGTGGTCTGTCCTCCCTCCACCCCCAGCCCTGCCCGCGGTTGATAATTCACCTCCATAAACCCAGGGCCGTTTGTGGATAAATACCCCCAGGTTGTGAGCGGTCCTCTTGGGGTGGTGGGGCAGTGTGGGGTTTATTTGGGGGGGTGGTTGAACAGAGCTATTGGACTGAGCTGGGCCGGTGTCTGTGGCTTTGAGGAGCAGCTGTAGGGACCCGTGTGCCTGTTGAGATGCAGAGGGGCTCCATCCCGCTCCGCACAGCGCTCACAGAGCGCTGTGCGGAGCGGGATGGAACCCCTCTGCATCCCCCCTGCGGCTGCTTTGGGCTGGGGGGGTCTTGTAAAGCTGAGCTCCCAACACCCTGGCTGGTGGCACCCACCCAGCACTCCCATTTGGAAGCTTTTTTCCCTGCCTCAGCTTGGCCTAGAAACAAAATCTCAGAGAAAAATCATAGCTTGTGGTTGGTTTTGGTGGGTGGTTTGTTTTGTTTTTTTTTTTTTTTTTTTTTTTTTTTTTCTTTGTAAGTGGCCCATCATGGGGGGGAAGGGGGGAGCGGGAGCCCCTGTGGGTGCTGTGGGCTGTGATTAGCCCCAAATCTGGTCTCCCGGTTCTCTCCGGTCCCGTTGCTGGGCCGGTAGCGGGAGCCAAGATATTCCCAGTGCAGCCAGGGCTGCGGGGTCTCTCTGCCTGGATGTGTCCTGGCTTTGCTGGGATTTCCCGACCGTCTGCATCCTCCCCAAGGGGGTTTGTTGTCTCACACTTGTCACCCAAAGGCTGGGATCTCCCCAAACCCCCCCTCTTTTCTGCTCTGGGGGGCTGAGGATTTCCCTGCAGCACATGGAGGCTCACGGGGATGCCCCCCCCCCAGGGCTTTAGAGGATTTGGAGTGGGTGCTCAGCACCCACCTGTGCCTGGTCCTCTTTCAGGGGTCTCAGGGCAGCCAAGACCTTTCCTAGTGAAGCTGATTGTGACACTGGTGTCCCTTGGTGTTTGTACTGGAGAGTTCAGCCAGCTGATGGGGGGGAGTGTTGTGCACTGTGCTGTGTTTGGGGAGGGATCAGGGGCGGCTGCAGGCCTCGGGCAGCCAAACCTGGTGATTGTGGGTGCCACAGCACCACCCGGGGGGTCTCACCAGCACCCAAGTCCGGCTGGACATCGCCGTGCTGTGTGTGCAGAGCAGCCTGTGGCGGTGGGCTCTGCTCCTGGCTGGTGCGGGTCATCCTCCGAGGGTGCTGGCTGTTCCCCGGGGCCCCCAGCGCCCCCCCGAGAGCATCCCCCGGCCCTCCCCGGGGCGGCGGTACCCGGGGCGTGTGTCTCTTTAATGAGGCTGGGCTTGGAGCGGCTCCGCGCTGGCACAGGAGCGAGGGATGGAGCGAGGGCGGTGAGGGAGGGAGGGAGCCGGTGCCAGAGGGAGCTGCAGCAGGGCGAGGCGGGGACGGACCGCTCACCCCCCGGTACCGCAGCCCCCCGGCCGGAGGGGCAGGGAAACCCCCCCCATCCCAGGGGCAGAGAGCTCTGCGGAGGGCAGGGACCCGGCGGGTGCTGAGCCGAGCCTGCATCCCCTGTGTCATCCTCCTCCTCCTCCTCCAGGTAAGGGCCGGAGCGGGGGGGGCCGCGACCCCGCGGGTATCCTGGGGTTGCGGGGTGCCTAGGGGTCGCACAGCCGCTGCGGGGGCAGCCCCGCATGGCAGGAGTGGGGGGGGAGGGAGGAGATGAGGCAGCAGGGCCACAAAAGTGCTGAACTCACCCTCCGGCGGGCACCCGGCGGGGCTGGCTACAACAACTGCTGGCAACGTGCCCCCGGGCGTCAGCCGCCCGTCCCGGCCCCACGCCACCAGCCTCCCGTGGGTGGTCGCGGGAGCAGCCGGACCCTTCTGTAGGGTGGCCCTGCCAGGACGTGCCTGTCTCTGGGAGGGCTGGGATATGGTTTTTTGGGGGGTGCCTGTGTTAGGGCGCGTCTAGGGCGAGTAACTTGCTGTTCCCTGTCGTGGGGCTGGGGTCTCCCGGGGGTGTTCAGCAGCTCTGTGGAGGGGGGGGCAGCAGCACAGCTCCTGGAGGCGGTGGTCCTGGGTGCAGTGCGTGTCCCGGGGCGTGTGTGCACGCTTGCACACGTGTGTGTGTGTGTGTGCAGGGGCTCTGCGCTCTGAGTGCACAGCAGCCGAAGCAGCGGTGCCGGCCGGGGGGCAGCACCCCGGGCTCTCCGGGGCTCCGGCCGGGGACGGCCCCGTCCCTTCGCCTGCAGCTGCCGGGGAAGCCCCTTTCCCCGCCGCTCCTCCTCTTTGGGCTCGTGGCGAAGTGGCAAAGTGGCCCACGGGCACGGAGCCGTGACCCTCTCCCTGCTCCGGGAGCTGGGAGGGATCCCGCTCTCCTGCCCCGGTGCCCTGTCCCGCAGGGGGGGTGCGGGGAGGGCAACGATGCCCCCTCGGTCCCGGGGCTGCCACAGGCGCTCGGGCTCCTCTCCTTCCCCCCTCCCCGTGTACCGGGCTGTGCATCTCCCACCAGTGGAAATTTCCGCTGGGTTTGCCTGTGCCGGGGCTGTCCCCGTCTTCCCCCGGGTCCCTGCAGCCGGTGACACCAACACCTTCGGGGGCAACCTCGGAGGGTCCGCTGGGCTCGGGCGCCTGGCTCGCTGCAGCAGCCGTGCCAGGACACTCCACCTGCCCACGGCGAGGAGAGAAACATTAAGTGATGCTGACCTAGAGAAGAGTTAGCTCCTCCTTGCCTTTGCCAAGGGCTTTTTGCCGCCGGCACAATGAGCTGCCCCCAGCCCCGCTCCTGCTGCAGCCCCCTCCACATTGAGGGTGCTGCTGGTTAAACCAGCTCCTGTGGGCAGTGGGTGGGAAGGGAGGAAGGGGAGGGGGCTGTGAAGGCACCGGTGACCACGCTGGGGATGGGGAAGGGACCTGTTGGTGATGCCACGCTGGCACCTGGGGACAATTTGCTGCCCCAGGGGAAGAGGAGGGAGATGCCGGGGTGAGGACCATCAGGTCTGGTTTTATTCATTACCGTGGGGCTTAGAACAGGCAGCACGGAGCGTGGCAGGGCCAGATGGGACCTGTTTACTCTGCGAGGGCAAATGTAAAGAGAAGTGATAAAAAGCAGCCGGGACGGCTTCTCCAGTAAGTCCCTGGTAAACAAGCCGCGGTGCCCTGGCCGGTGGGCAGCGCGGCAAACAGCAGGCGCGTTGCTGAGCATTAAGCTGGGTGCCTTGGGAACAAATGGAAGGGCTTTGGGTGAAATCCATCTTTAATGGCTCTACGTGGCTGGGCTGGGGGAGTCCCAGTCCCCAGAGCCTGGCTGGGCACTGTGGTCAGGGCAGGACCTGGCTGATGTGCTCCTGGCGGTGGCACAGCCTCTGTGGAGGAAGCCCATGTTCTGCAGGGACCCTGTGCCCCCTTGTGTGATGGGAGAACAGTTTAGGGGGCTCAGCGGGGTGCGCAGCAACCTGCACATGGGAATGAAGACCTGGAGATGGCAGGGGTAGCTGTGTGATGCCAATGGAGCGGATAAACAGCTCCTCTCTGGGGTAATGGACTTGTTTTCCTGGGATGCAGCCACGTTGCTAATGCACCTTTGTGCTTCTCGGGGGCTCCCTGCCTCACTCCAGATGTGGGGCTCAGTCCTGACGCCGCCTCCGAGGATACAGCCCTGCTCTGCTTTCAAGGATGCTCAGGAGAGGCACCCCGTGACCTGCCGAGGGCACCCTGAGCCTCCCGTTACCGATGCTCACACGAGCCGTTCCTGGGACGAAGGCCACCGGCGTGGGGGGACCAGATGGTTCCCTTGTACCTGGCCTTGTCCTTACCCCGGGCACGCTGCAGGCTGGGGCACCGGCCCACAGTGGGACACGGAGACACGGCTGTTGGGTCTCAGGCGCGTGGGGCGGGCAGGGGAGGTGCAGACCCACACCTGGAGCGGGACCCACGCGAAGGAGGGGCAGGGCTAAGGCCGACCCGAATATTTTACACGGATATTTGATGGCACAGGGTGGGGTGCTGTTAGAGAGAAGCCTTGGCTCTGGGCAATCGTTCGGGATGCCACTCCTGGCTGGTATTCCCAAGGGAAAGAGAGGTGGGCTGGTGCCCTGGCTGGAAGGTGTCCCCAGCCACCTCTCTTTCCGCTGATGAAGGATGGGATGCCAGACGCCTCCATCCCTGGGCAGTGTTTCTCACCTGGGGGCAGAGCATCGTCCCCCGAGCTGGGCTCTCCCCCTGCAGTGTCTTCCCCTCTGTGCCACTCTTCAGAGCGGCGCTGACCTTGTTGTTAATTATTAAACCCCCAGCAAACACTGCTCGCTGTTTTGTCCTAGTTACACTGTGGGCTTCTCGCTCTTCTTCGTTGTTTTTTTTTTTTTAAAACAAATTACCCTGGTAACCTCTGTGGGTGGATGGAGATGGGAGCAGCAGATGCTCCTCTCCCAGCCAGTGCAGGAGATGGAGTGGGGAGGCTCTGGAGTGGGGTGGCTCTGCTGTGGGGTGGCTGAGGGATGGGCTGGCCACCGTTCATCCTGTCTGGGAGCCCTTACCTGTCTGCCAAGGCTTGGGTGTAACTGCTGCTGTCCATGGGAGAATCCATTTCACTGCCCTGCAGTGCCAGGTTTATTCACCTGTGGAGTGGGAGAGCAATCTGGGGCCTCCTGTGGCTCCAGACCCGGTGTGCGGGTGGGCTGGGGTCCAAGCAGAGGCCTGGGTCTTTGTGGTGCTTTGTGGATTCTGCAGAGCAGCCTTCCTGGGACAGGGAGGGCTGAGACCTGCCCCCCTCTTGCAGGCTGGGTGGATGGAAGTCGTTTGTGGGCACAAGCCCCTTCCCACAGACCCTGTTCCTGAGCACCCAGTGCTGCCTCCCCTCTGCCTGCAGAGACACCATGCCTGGCCTCTACACCCTCTCCAGCTGGGACCCTCTGCCCCTGAAGAGCTCCAGGGTGAATGCTTGTGCCAATGGCTACTCCCTGAGCATCACCGCCCACCTCGTGTACACCAACCCCCGTGAGGAGCCTGTGGAAGGTAAGGGGGGGCTATCAGAGCTGGCGGGGGCCCAGGCTGCCTGTGTGGCCCCCCAAAAGCACCCAGATGAAGAACAGCCCATCTCCAGCCCAGCTGGGTGGGCTCGGTTTGGGGAGCAAAGGCAGCGGCCAGCGGTGCAGGGGCACTGCTGACACCGGCATCGCCCTGTGGGCAGGAGAAGAGCAAGACCAAGCAAAAACATTCCCATGGCTGAGGAAGAGGGGGATTTCATCCTCCTGGCCCTCCTCCAGGCTAGCGAGGCTCTGGGTCCCCTGTGCATGTTGCCCCGCTCTGGTGCATCGAGATGGCCCTGGTTGCCAGAGGGGCTCGTGGCGGTGCCGCCACGGGCTGCACCGTGCCATGGCAGTGGCCGTGCCGGGATCTGCCTCGGGGCTTTCTCCTGCCCACAGGAATCTTCATCTACCCGCTGGAGGAGTCGGAGGTGGTGGCCGGCTTCAAGGCGGCGGCGGGCAGCCGGCAGGTGACCTTCCAGGTGCAGAACCGTCACCGGGCGCAGGACTGCTGCCTGCAGAGCGGCCCTGGTCCTGGCTGCCCGCGACGCTGTGCCAGCGGTGAGTGTCGTGGCAGGGGTGGTCCTGCTGGACCCTCCTGGCTGGGGGGCCCAGAATGAGCCACAATGAAGTATGGGGGAATACGAGGGGCTGAGAACCCGTGCTGCCTTGTGGGTGTCTCTGGGGCTGGAAATCTCAGCCTCCCCTTTTCTCTCCCAGAGCTTTACCCATCCCTTTGCATGGCCCTCGTTACACCTGTGCTCTGCTGTCCCCTTAGAGAGCAATTAGTGCAACTAACAGCCCTCCCTCCCCAGCCTCTCACACCCTGCTGACACCTCCCCCCCATCCTTCCCCTTCCTAGGCCACCTTGTCCTGGATGAAGATGTGGAGTGCTCCACCTTCGTGATGGCCACGGGCCAGCTGCGCCCGGGGGAGAGCCTGGCCGTCACCCTGAGCACGGCGCAGGAGCTGCCCACGCTGCCCGAGGGGGCCCTGCGCCTCCTCCTGCCCCCCGTCCTCGCCCCCCGCGTCCCCGCCGCCCCCGAGAGCGAGCCGGCAAGCTTGTGTGACGACAGGTTGGCCCTATGGTGATTTTCACGGCTTCCTCAGTCTCTGCCGTCCCGGGGGGGGATGCTGGCGCTGCTCTCCCCTTGCAGCCCCACCAGCTGTTTCAGGGGGCCGGGTGCCCGGAGCCCACCGTCCCCCACGGTGCCTGCGGAGAACGTGGATGTCTTTCGGGGACGGCCCTGCAACCCTTTTCCATACGAGTTTGCCTTCGAGCTGCTGGTGAAGGGCCCCTGCTTGCTGGCAGGTAGCGGGGGGGCTCGGGCAGTGTCGGTGTGTTGGGCAAAACCTCCTGAAACTCAGGTGACACTCCCTGGGATGGCGTCCCCTCGGTCCCCCCAGCACCCCCTTCCCTGGGCGTCCTCTTGTGCTCCCTACTGGCAAAGAAGACTTTCCCCATCCCGCTCTGCCCTGGGGCTGGGACTCCCCAGAGTGTCCCCACGCGTGGGTTTGGGCAGCTCTGGGCCAGCAGACGCAATGGTTGGGGGGAGGACGGGTGAGGGGGGGGTTGCAGGGCGGTGGGGACATGCTCCTGGCTGCCAGCCCAGTTAATCCCATTAAGAGCTGGCAGGGAGCAGCCACTGCTGTGGCACTGGGTCTGGCACAGGCATAGTGCCTGTGGGGACTGGGGCGGGGGGTGCCGGGGGTCTACCCCACCTCCTCCTCCTCCCTGCAGGCCTGGAGAGCCCGTCCCATGCCCTGCGAGCTGACGCTGACCCTTGGGCCAGCTCTGCTGCCACCACCCGAGTGACCCTGGCCGAGCCCCACCGCTATGACAGGGACCTGGAGATCATCCTCTACCCCTGTGGTGAGCGGAGGATGGTGCCCTCGGCGGGTTTGTGGGAGATCGGGCATCATCCCGCAGCATCCGCAGAACCCCCCAGCCCCCTGCGGTATGGAGTGGCTCCAAACCCCACTGTGCCCCCCCTCCCAGAGCCCCACCACCCCGCTCTGCTGCCACCACCCGAGTGACCCTGGCCGAGCCCCACCGCTATGACAGGGACCTGGAGATCATCCTCTACCCCTGTGGTGAGCGGAGGATGGTGCCCTCGGCGGGGTTGTGGGAGATCGGGCATCATCCCGCAGCATCCGCAGAACCCCCCAGCCCCCTGCGGTATGGAGTGGCTCCAAACCCCACTGTGCCCCCCCTCCCAGAGCCCCACCACCCCCACCTGGTGATGGAGGATGGCACCATGTCATACCCCGAGTACGAGGCCCACGTCCGGAGCCGCCGGGATTACACACGGATTGCCAGGAAGGACGGCAGCGGCGAGAGACAGGTGACAAGGCACGGCCACCGCTGGCCCGGGGGGGGAGGATGAGGAGAAGGGTGGGGGGGCAGTGGGATGAGGGTGAGGAAGACCTCGATGTGGGCCAGTGGGTGCGAGCAAGCCCCCTGGCTCGCAGGTGGCTTTCGTGCAGAAGCGTTTCCACAAAGACATCTTCCCCAACCCGGTGCTGATGCTGAACTTCTGCCCGGCGGTGGAGGGTGTCCCTGGGGACCTGCAGAGCGTCACCCGCGAGATCCTCTTCCTCGTCGACCGCAGTAGCCCCGTGAGTGGCCCCGACCTCGACAAGGTCAAGGTGAGGCACGGCTGCGGGGCAGGGATGCTCCCAGGGCAGCCAGTTTGTAGCCAGCCCCTGCCCTGTCCCTGCTGTCCCCCTCAGGAGGCTCTGCTGGTGGCCCTGAAGAGCCTCCCGGCGAGGACGCTGCTCAACATTGCCAGCTTCAGCGCCGACGTTCAGCCGCTCTTCGCCTCCAGCCGTCTCTGCAGCAACGTGAGTGCCCCCGGGCAGAGCCCCCCTGGCCCCTCTCCCTCCCCCTCAGATGAGGGGATGGCGCGAGGCCATCTGTCCCTGCTGCAGGAGACGCTGCGCCGCGCCGGTGAGCACCTTGGGGGGCTGCGGGCGGAAGCAGGGGGCACCAACCTGCTGGCAGCCCTGGGCTGGGCGCTGGCGCAGCCCCTCTGCCACGGCTACCCCCGCCAGCTCTTCCTCTTCACCCACGCGGCCGCTGGCAACACCGGCAGGATCCTGCGGCTGCTGCGCCGGCAGGCCAGCACCCTCAGGTATGGCACTGCCACCGCGGCGGGGGCATGGTGCTCCACACGTCCCCTGGGCCATTCCCATCGATTCCTCCTTCCGCAGCCCCAAATCTCGCCTCCCCCAGCCCCGAGGGTGTCCTTCACCTGTTGCCTCCCCCAGCCCCACTGGCTCAGCTCCCCCTGCAGCCATGGCGGCATCTCTGGCTGTCAAACACCCCCCTCATCCCTGCTGCAGGGCTCACCCAGCCCTGGCTCTGGCTTTTCATCGCCCAGTTCCTCCTGCAGGTGTTTCAGCTTTGGCCTGGGCCCGCGGGCATGCCGGCGGCTACTGAAGGGCATGGCCAAGGTGAGCCGGGGCCGCGCTGAGTTCCTGAGCCCGGCTGAGAGGCTGCAGCCCAAGGTAACGCCTGGGTGGGGACGGGGGGGACAACGCAGGGGCCACCACCATGTCTGACGCTCTCTCCTCGCCCCACCCCAGCTGATCCAGTCTCTGAAGAAGGCAATGGAGCCGGCCGTCAGCGACATCACCATCGACTGGTACGTCCCCGACAGCATGGAGGCTCTGCTCTCGCCCACCGAGCTCCCAGCCCTCTACCCCGGTGACCGCCTCGTCAGCTACTGCGTCCTCTACAGCATCGCCCGCTTCCGCGACAGGCGCCCGCCGGTACCACCCGACCGGGGGGGGCACCTTCCTGGGGCCACCGGCTTCTTCCCGCGCTGGGGGGCTGATGCCGCTGCCCTCTCCCCCCTCCAGGGCCGGGAAGGGGCTCGCTGGGGCTCCCGGGGCTCAGCCATCCCCTCACAGGAAGAGGTGGCCAGTCCTGGGGAGAGCCGCCAGCCCCCCCGCAGCACCCCGGGGTCGGGGGACGCCTCCCTGGATGTCTCTGCCGGGGGCACAGAGGTGTCGGAGCGCAGTGAGTGGGGTGGGGGCCGGGGCCGGGGGGGGGGGG
>NW_015090822.1:222798-230129 GCF_001431845.1 Calidris pugnax
GGGCTGATGGGGGGGTCTGTGCTCGCTGGGCAGGTGGGGACCCCGTTTCGGG
Source organism: Calidris pugnax (assembly GCF_001431845.1). Classification (NCBI taxonomy): domain Eukaryota; kingdom Metazoa; phylum Chordata; class Aves; order Charadriiformes; family Scolopacidae; genus Calidris; species Calidris pugnax. The sequence continues at coordinate 222,851 of NW_015090822.1, forward strand.
GAGTGACATCTGGAAGCGGATTTACCAGCCCTCCTACATCCAGGAGCAGTACGTCCTGACCCACTGCTCCGTCAGCACCGACCCCAGCCGGGGGCTGCTCTCCCGCAGCTCCACCAGCAGCGAGTCCACCGGCTCCCGCGACATGGCCCCCGAGGGTGGCTCCTTGGCCACTGGTGCTGATGCCACCTCCCAGCAGGGACAGAAGAGCCTGTCCCTCTGCGAGTCCTCCACGAAATCCGCCCCACTGCCCTCTGCCCCGGCCGGCACCAAGGTAAGGATGACAATGGGGTGCAAGCGGGGGCTTCCTCCCAGTTTGGCTGGAGTCTCGCTGCCCCATTGGGCCCAGAAAAGGGGCTGCTGGGCTGGAAACCAGAGCATTGTGGCCTGGATTTTAGGGAAGGATCAGCCATGGGTGCTGTGGGGACAGTCCTTGAGTGATTTTTGTCCTACTGGAAGGGGACAGCTGGGGACTAAGCAGCTGGTCCCCCAGCTCCCCAGGCCAGTAGTCCCCTGGGTGGCTGACAGCCCTCTGAGCCAGCTCAGATCCTCATTAATGCAGCAGAAATTAAGTGGAAATAGCTGGGCCAGCATCAGGTAATGGACCTGTCAAGCTGGCAGGGGGGGAGCTGGCTGAGCTCCTGCCTGGCTCCTTCAGCCCTCGGCCAACGTTGCCCATTGATTAATTAAGGACAGGCTCTGTCCCTGCTGCTTCACTCCTGGGCTAAAACCCAGCCAGGGCAGAGGGATGGGGGGTGGCAGCTCCCCGGGGATGATGTCCCCAAGGCCAGGTGAGGCCAGCAGTCCCCCCACTTGGGGACACACTGCTTCCCACTGGCACACAGCTTGGGTAACCGGCTCTGGCGGCGCAGCTGGTGGCCTTTGCTGCCGAAATGTCAAGCGTAAGTGATTTCCCTGCAGCGTAAATGATCCTCCCCGGCTCCCTGCTGCCGGAGATGGAGGGGGCGCGGGTGCCACTGCCCTGTCATCGTGTTTGGATGAAGCATCTCGGAGTAGGGACATGGCTCTGCGCTGGGGACTGTATCCCACTGCAGCATCTTCCAGCCTGAGCGACTGTGCTAATAACTCACAAAACCTCACAAAAATCCCTGCCCTCCCCCCCCCCCCCCCCGAATTTCTATAACCAAAGCTTGCTCCTGTGGGTATTTTCTTGTGCAGGAAAGCAATTGGTGTGAGAACTGGTACGAACACCCCCCCCCCCCCCCGCCCCCGCCTCAGCGTGAGCCTGAGTCACCCCCAGGGATGTTTGCAAACTCCTGTCTCGGCACTGACATCGCTCCTTCCCACACGCACCAGGAGCCTGGCGAGCGTCGCTGGTGGCCCCGGGGGGCTGCTGGGTGCCAGCCTGTGGCACAGCGGGGCTGGGGGATGGCCAGTGGCCCCAGCCAACGTCCACAGGTGCCCAGTCAGGGCTGGGCGCAGGCTGGGCTCTGTGCTGGGGTCGCCATCAGTCTCCCCCTGCCGCAGGTGACGGTGGCCCTGAGCACGGAGGAGCTGGCCCGGCGGAGAAAGGGGCTGGCCCGCGCTGCCATGGCCGGCCGCAGCTTCTCCTCGCCCCACGGAGAGCTGGACGCCCACCGGCTGCGGCGGGCCCTGGAGAAGGTGTCGCAGAAGAGGAACCAGTCGCTGGAGGGGCAGCTGGACCAGCTGGGACCCCGGGGACGGCAGTCACAGTCCGGCGTGGCAGAGTCCAGTGGGTGCTGGCTCCTGGGGGGACAGTGGGGATGGAGCTGGGTCCCCCCCCAGCCTCGCTGACCACCCCGTGTATTGCTGCCTCCCAGATAACCTCCTCTCACCCACCCACCTGGACTGGGACATGCTGGTGGAGCCCTCCTACCTCTTCAGCGCCTCACCAGTGCCCGAGCCAGGGGGGGACGCCAGCCCACCCCTGCGCTGCCAGGTGGTGATCCACGGGCTGCAGGCCGGCAAACCCGTGTCCTGGGAGGTGATGGTCTCGCTGGAGCCGCTGCTGCAGCCCCGGGAGGGGCCGGGCAGGGAGGACCCCCTGCCCCGGGGGGGCAAGGCCGGGGAGAAGCCCCTGCACCGCTTGGCAGCGCGGTCTGTCATCCGGGACAACGAGAACGCGGCCCAGCGGGAGGCTGAGCTGCAGCAGGGTGGGTGCCGCTGTGTCCCCCGACCCTGGCCCATCCCCGGCATCCCCCTCCCCACCTCTAACCCCCCCCCAGCAGGTTTCGCCCGCCGTTTCCGCCTGAAAGCCCTGCAGACCAGCAGAGCCTGCGGCGTGCCCTCCCTCTACACTCGCCTGGTGCCCATCGACGCTGCCACCCAGGCGGCCCTGCCCGCCGCCCCCGAGGTGTGGGGCACAGGTATGGCCGGGGGGGCTGGAGGGCTGGGGAGGGGGCAGTGAGGGAGCAGGAGGCTGAGGTGGCACTGTCCCTTGCAGCCGGCTCAGCCAGCCGGCCACTGGCCACCGCGGTGATGAGCCGGCACCGGGGGAGTCCCCTGGCGGGTCTGGGCCAGCAGCGGGATGCCGAGGAGCAGGATGAGCCCCCCGACGCCGCAGGTACCGATCCGGGGGCCCCTGGGACCCTCAGCTGTTGGAAAGAGCAGTGGGTGCCTGGGAAGAGCCGTCAGTCTCTGGTGGGGACAGGGGGGTAGCATTGCGGGTCTGGGCCATGAGGGTCCCGGGAGCCCAGGGACCCTCAGGGCTTTGCTCTTTTGCAGAGCGAGAGGAGACCCCCGGGTCCCCGGCCAGCGCCTCCTCCACCACCTACGGCTGGGAGAAGCAGAACAGCTCCAACGGTGGGTCTGGGGTGGGGGTCCAGGGGCTGGATGCGGGGGGGACAGGGGTACCCCTGAGAGCTGGAAGCCCCTGCTCTGCCCCACAGTGGGGAGCAGGACACAGCACTGGGTCCATTGCGGCCCCCCCATGCTGAGCTCTCCCCCCACTTGCAGGGCCCCCGAGCAGCCCCTCCACCGCCTCCATGGGCTCCCAGAAATCCACGGAGAGCATCGCCGGCTCCAGGTGCGGCTGGGGGCGGGGGGCAAAAACCGGCACTTTGGTGGGAGAGGGGGGCAGTGGGGTTGCACGTCCCCCAACGGCTCTGGTGGCAAGGGGGGCACTGCAGCTCCTTCCCCGCAGCGGGCTGGGGTGCAGCAGGCCCCCCCAGTAATCGTGCCCCCCGGCTGTTTGCCCGCAGGTTCAGCCTGGGCCGGCGCAGGGGTCCCAGCCTGGCCCTGCGGCCACCGTGCCTCAGCCCCGACAGCGAGCGCTCCGACCACCGTGCCAGCCACGACTACCTCCCGCTGGTGAGCACCCCCTCCCCGTCCCACTGCGGGCGCCAGCACGCACCTTCCCTGCTGGCCCACAACCCCCCCAGCCCATGCCCCAGGGTGCAAACTCCGCCGGTGCCCTGCTGCTACCTTGAACGGCCCTTGCTGGTTTTGGGGAGGGGGGCATTGGACAGCCCCCGTGCCCCAGGGACGCTCCTGCAGCCCCCACCAGTCCGTGGAGGGTCTGTACCTGCCTGCCCCCCCAGCCCCCCCCCTCCCCTGCAGGGGCAGCTGCAGGAAGCCCAGGGCCCGTTCCAGCTCACTGAGAGCTTCTCGGAGGTGGTGCAGATCCCCCTGGACCGCCTGTGCCGGGCCTCCCCCTACGCCTGCCACCGCGCCAGCCTCAGCCCCACCTCCCCGGGGGCCAGCAGTAGCCCCGAGGCTGGGCCCCGCAGCCAGGAGGGCGAGGAGCCGGCTGTGGCCCCGCAGCCCAGCTCCCCCCCGTCCCGCAGCACTTGCTCCGAAGTGCCCAGCGCGGCCGTGTGGGCACAGGCTGACAGCGGCCACGGCTCCGAGTCCGACACTGGCCCCCACTCGGCCGCCCCCTCCGAGACGGGCGTGAGTTTGCAGGATGCGGGGCCAGAGGACCTGGAAAGCACCAGCTGGGCCACGGCGGTGGCGCTGGCCTGGCTGGAGCATCGCTGCGCCGGCTTCTTCGAGGAGTGGGAGCTGGTGGCGGCCAAGGCGGACGCCTGGCTGCGGGCCCAGCAGTTGCCCCCCGGGGTGGACGTGGGCTGCCTCAAAGGGGCGGCCCGGCACTTGTTCCTGCTGCTCCGGCACTGGGACGAGAACATCACCCTCAACATGCTCTGCTACAACCCCAACAATGTCTGACCGAGGGGACAATAAAGGTGCCTGGCCCCGCGCCGCCTGCACCAGAGTCTCTGTCACAGGCAGGAGCTGCTGGCCCTACTCAGGCCACACCGGGGCTGGGGGGGTCTCACCCCCTTCCCAGCCACCTCCCATGCGGAGGGAGCAGCCAGGGCACTAGGAAAAGCCGTGCTGGAGGGATCCCTGGGCTGCATCAAGGGAATTAAAACATTTAGACAATGTGGTTTTGCAGATCCTCTGTCTTAACCTCACCCCAGAGGTTGCGCCCCTCCTCTGTGGGGCTGGGAAGGGAGCCCCTGGGCAGCACTCTGTGGGGCTGGGAAGGAGCTCCCACAGCCCTGGGGGCCCCTCTGGTTCCCCCGAGGTGGGGCAGGTGGAGGCACAGCTGTCCTGATGCCATCACAGCATGAGGACACTGTGGCTGGGGAAGGGCACGTGAAGCCCCCTTTATTGGGGAAGTCCTGCCCACAGGGGGGTCCCCACGCTGCCCCCTTTGCAGTTCTGGGACTCAGGGCCCTCCCGGGGTGGCTGGGGGCAGCGGGGGAAGAGTGGGCAGAAGGAGCAGTCCCAGAGGCCAGTTCCCATCGTCCGGCCGGCCACGGTCTCACTGGGCCTTCTTGGAGAGGGCTGGGGGCTTCCTGCCGGGCGGGGGGGTTTGTGGGGCCAGTGGAGGGGCCGTGCCATACCAGAGCTGGAGCAGGACAAGTCCATGGCAGATGTGCAGGGAAAGGGAGCTGCAGACGGTGGAGGGGTAAGTGTTCCAGCAGAGCTCGATCACTCCCAGCAGCAGCACCCTGCGGGGGGGAAAGGTCGGTGGTCAGCAGGGGGGAAAAACACCAGCCCCCCAGCAGACGGGTGGTTCCCCCCCCCCCGGCAGCACCTACTTGGGCATGTGGGCGAGCTTGGCGGTGGGGGTGCACCAGAGCAAGTAGGGCAGGGTGTGGAAGTACCAGACGTAGAACTGGTAGTGCAGGGAGCGGCTGCAGCAGACGCCCAGGAAATTGGAGGAGAAGAGGACAAAGACGATCTGTGGGGCTGGCGTTAAGGGGGCAAACGCAGCAGGGACCGCCCAGCAGCTCCCCAGGACGGGACCCTGCCAACGCCGCTCCCTGCCCTGCGTCCCCCCCGTCCCCGCTGCCCACCTTCCCAAAGGATATTGTTGACGGTCAGGGGAGGGGACGGGTGTTTCCTTTTGGCAGGATCCTTCAGCAGAGCCAGGATGCTCTCTTTGGACCTGAGGGGGAAGCACAAAGATGGATCTCAGCCCCTGAAAGTCTTTCTCACACCCACCTTCCCCTGTGAACCACGATGCTTGGGCAGTGCAGTCCCCAAAAGGGAACAGTAACTGTCCCCCAATCCCGCCCGTGACCCCAGGACTGCAGCACTGAGGGAGCAGGGTGGGTCACGGACCCGTGTCCTGCACCACGGGGGCTGACGGGGATCGGTTGATGGGGACCAGAACCCACGGGCAGCCCCATGTCTCACCTGTGCCACCGGTGCAGCGCAAACAGCCCCAGGCCAGCCAGGTGGGCCAGGAGCAGCCCCACATGGAAAGCCCGACTCTGGAACACCTCTTCTGGAAGGAAGCGCCAGTTCACCGTCCACTTGAACTGGAACTGGCGGCCCAGGTCGAAGGAGCGTGTCAGGTACCCCAGGGGGTTCACCAGCAGGAAGGGCAGCCCCAGGACCACCTGCGGGAGACACACCAGTGCCCTCAAGACAGGGCTCCCTCACCCGTGTCACCTCCCGAGAGCTCCGGCACCACACGGGGCGACCATTAGCCAAAGATGGGAGCCCCACAAATCAGATGATTTATCAGCCTCCAGGTCACTGTGTGGGGCCAGCTCAGATGCTGGTGGCCCTGTCTATCCCCCTAGGGGTCTCCAGCCCCCAGCAGAGCCAGGCAGGGTGCTGGACGCACCTGGAGCAGGGCACAGATGCAGAGCTTGGGGATGCAGCCCCGGAGACCGAACCGCTGGAGGAGCAGGAAGAGAAGCCCGGGTGCGAAGAGCAGGATGTTCATCTTCACGGACACGGCCAGGCTGAGCAGAAAGCAGTGTTACTGCTGTGGCTTCCCGCAGCGGGGCCCAGGCAGCCTGTGCCCTGGGGCTGGGCTTGTTCAGCCACGGAAAGGAGCCCCCTCCCGGCCCCTAGACCCTCACCTGAAGAGAAGGCAGCCCCAGGACCAGCGCTCCTCCAGGAAGAGGTTGATGGCCAGGAAGAGGATGGCCATGGCGACGGGGTCGTTAAAGAGCCGCAGGACAAAGATGGAGTGGATGCGGTAGGAGGCACAGCACATGAAGAAGAAAACATATGGGGGGACCTTGTAGGGGACAGAGACACGAAGGCCGTCAGCAGCCTGTCCCGGACCCCCCACCGCCACCGAGCCCTCCAAACCTCGCACCCCAGCCTGTTTTGTCCAGGTGAGGGCTGAGCAGAGCAGGAGAGCCCCCAGCTCCAGGCTACCTTGTTGGTTCGGCAGTAGATGCGGAAGACGAGGAGGAGGTTGAGGAGGTAGAGGCCGGCGAAAAGGTACTGGGCCAGGCGGATGTCGGCGCCGCGGCCCGTGGCATAGTACAGGCCCAGGAAGATGTAGACGAAGCCGGCGGGGTAGCTGTGGAGAGGAGGCAGTAAGGGGCTGGGCCCTCTGGGACCCCCCCAGAGCCCAGCTGTCCCCATTGCTGTCACTCACACCAGCGGCCCGGTGTCCCCCTTCAGCTGGGTGTAGTCGAGGGTCCCGTTGGCAAACCCCTCCACCTCCTCCATGTAGGCCTTCCAGTCGATCTCGGTGTCTGCGGGGACGGGCGGGGGTCAGACGGGGGGGAGGGCAGACAGGGAGGAGGGGGCTCCCCCACCTGCAGACCCCACAGCCCTGCCCTGCCACCCACCCCCGCTGAGGCTCCGGCCCCTTCCCGTGTCCGCTGCTGCCGCCCCGGGCGGGGGATGCTGTCACCCACAGGGGGTGGCCCTGTCACCTGCGGGGGTCACCCCCCCCCGCGGCACCGCTCCAGGGGGAGCCCCTCGGGGCTGCCCGGACGGGGGACAAGCTGCCCCCGGGGTAGGGCCCACCCCCCGCCATCCCGGCCAGGGCCCGTCCCGGCGGGCAGGGCCCGTCCCCGCCGCTGCCGTGGCAGGG
>NW_015090822.1:230631-234128 GCF_001431845.1 Calidris pugnax
GGAAGGCTGCGGGTCCGAGGCGGCGGTGGGCGCGCAGCCTCCGCGGCCTGGGCCGGGGGGGAACAGCCAGCCCCCGCCCCCCCCCCCCCCCCCCCGGGAGCGGGGAAGGGAAGCGGGGGGGGTCCGTGCCTGCCACACCGGGGTGCGGCGGGCGGGGGGGCGGTGTCTTGCCGGGGTCCCCCCGGGACATTCACCCCTCCGCCTGTGCCTCCGTCCCGGGTGAGTCCTTCCCCCCCCCAAGACGCTGCCCGGATTTGCCCCACCGCAGGCTCTCCGGGGGGGCACGGCCGGTCCTGCCCCACGGCACTGGGAGGGGGACACTGGGGACCCCCCCCCCGGTCCCCTCTCTGCCTCCCCACGGGCACCCCCGTGTCCCGGACGGGCGGTGGATCCAACACGCGGGGGCTCCCCTCTCCACGCATCCTGTGGAGCCCAAAGCACTTGGAGGAGGGGGGCAATTAAGAACCAGCCCAGCACTCACTAATTAGTGCCAAGGCGATGACCCGCTCTCCCTCTAGCTTGAGGGAGCTCCCCAGGCCGGAATGGGGCACCAGCAGGGTTGGGGTGCGGGCAGTGCCCCCGTGGGCACCCCGATGAGCCCCTGCCCCGCGCAGGCTGTGGCAACAGCGCCCTGAGCCACGACCTGCACGAGCGGGGCTACCCCGACGTCACCAGCGTGGACTTCTCCCCCGCCTGCATCGCCGCCATGCGCGCCCGCTACGCCCGCTGCCCCCGCCTGCGCTGGGCCGTCATGGACATCCGCGCCCTCGCCTTCCCCGACGCCGCCTTCGACGTGGTGCTGGAGAAGGGCACCCTCGACGTCTTCATGGCGGAGGAGACCGACCCCTGGCACGTCTCGCCCCGGGCAGCCGCCGACATGCACCGGGCGCTGGCAGAGGTATGGGGAGGGGGGAGAGGGTGGACACCGTGCCCCTTCGGGGCGGATGGGGGTGTGGAACGTCCCCTCGACACCCTGCTTCCCTGGGGGTGCTCCAGGCGCTCCCTCTGCCCCCCAGCACCAGTGCGTGCTACCCTGCAAAGGGGCACCTGGGGGGCTCCCAGCCCTTTTGGGGGTGAGATACCCCCTCTCCCACCCCATCACCCCCTCCCCAGGGAGCTGGATGGAGTAGGGTGTCCCCCTGGGGGGCTGGGTGCTGCCTGGGGGGCTGGGTGACCCCCATCCTTAGTTGCACACTCAATATTCAGGGTTGGCTGTGGAATTGGGCGCCGTCCTGGCGTGGGTGGCTCTAGGGGCACCCGGGGGGCACCTGGGGGGGGGACGCTGAGGTGACCCTGCCCACCCAGGGCAAGGTGGGGACCGTGGGGCTGTGACAGGCCTGCCCCCGCCCCAGCTTCGATCTCGTTAGCCAGGGTCCCCATCCTCTGGTCTGGGGTTGCCATGGCAACCCTCGTCAGCATCGACCAGGCCATGGCGTTGCCACGGGGACGGGCGATGCCTCCGGCCCTGTTAATTGGCGGAGGCAGGGACTAGGTTGAGCCCGGTGGGGGGGTGTGGGTCCTGGCAGCCCCCCCACCCCCGGGGAATGACTGCAGGGGTAATTAATTGCTGCATCCGCTCGGCATCCCTGGGGGGGGCCGTGGGCTGATTGGAGGGTGCTCGTCGCTACTGTCCCCCGTCCTTTCTTGTCCCCCTGAGCCCGGGGGGAGCAGGATCCCCCAGTGCTGGGGGCAGGGGGGGTGTCCTCGCCGTGGGGGCCCGGCCCTGCCCTGCCCTGCCCTGGCAGCTCTGCTCGCTGTCCTTGTCATTTGGCCAAACAGCAGGGATTTAGTCCTGCTTTTCCCTTTTTTTTTTTCCCTTTTTAATCCCCCGCTCAATCCCTGCCCTCCCCCCCAGCATCGCTGGGCACTGGTCTCTGCCCGTGGCCGGTCCCCACTGTCCTCCTCCCCGGGGGGGTTCACAGGGCGTTCCCACCCGCACACGGATTTGTGGGACCCTCCACGCCATCGCTGCCCACCCCCTCCTCGCCCCCACCCCCTTTCTCTCAGGGGGACCGAGGTTTTCGTGGCCTCTGTCCTGCTCTCCCTGGGGGCGATGTAAGGACCTGAAAATCCGCCCTGCCTGCGGGGATGCCCTGGGGACAGCCCTGTCCCGGTGATCCGGGGGCCATGGGTCAGTGCCAGAGGGGGAGCAGCCCCCCCCCAACCTCCTCCCCCCCCTCCCCTGCCTGGCCGGTGGATGGGAAGGTTTCCTGCACCCGTCTCTAAGCAACGGCCATTAGTGCTCTATTAATGAGGGATGGGATGCGGGATGCCTCTCGCTGGGCTCCAGACGGAGATCCCTGCCTGCCCCCCCGCCCCGGGGACCCCCCCGCCTGTCACTCGGGAATCCACAGGGCCGTTCAGCACGGATGCATCCAGCGCCGTGCGGGAGGGATGCTGAGCTGGGTGCCCAGGGTGGGGGGGATGCAGGGACCTTCCTTCCCCTTTTCCTGGCCAAAACACTCAGGTTTGGTTCCAAAGCCCCCGCGGTGGCAGGGGGGTGACACACGCAGTCTGCCTGTCACCTCTCCATCCCCGGCCCCAGCCGGCGCTGAGCCCTGGAGCTTTCCAGCAGGATTAAACCAGGGCTCGGGAACCCCCCCCTTGGCCCCCAGCCCGCTCCCCTGCTGCAGCAGCTCTGCCCTTGCCGGGGGGGTGGTCTGGGGGTGTCCCCGCCCGGGGGGGCAGGGGGGCTGGCGGGGGGGCTGGCCACTCGCCCGCCCCGGGCGCTGCCTTTGCATGCCGAGCACGCCCGCGCTGGCCGTAAAAGCCTTTTGACATTGGATAAAGCCAAGCAAGAAAATTGATGTTCTTTTCCATCCTGTGAGCGGGGGCTTAGTTCCAGCGGGGAGAAAATGGTGATTAAAAGGGTCGAGTCCTCTTCCATCCAACCCGCCCCCCCGTCTCGGCTGACGGGTGCTGCCGGGGGGAGGGGGGGGATGCTGGGTGCCCTGGGGAGGGAGGGGATGTGATGGGGGTCCCGTGCTTCTCTGGGGGGGGACCCCGTGTATGGAGGGGTGAAGCTTTTCCCCGCACCAGGGCTGGGTCTTCATGCTGTGGGTGAAGAGTCTGGGGGATGCTCTGGGGTTTTGGGGTGCAGGGAGAGGTGATGCCTGGGGACCCCCAAGCTGTGGGTGGTCTGGGGACATGTCAGAGCCGAGGTGGGTGTCTCTGGGAGGGACAAGGTTAGGAGGGGAGGTTTGGGGGTGCGGTGGGAGAGGCTGGGGAGGGAGGGGGAGGTTATGGGTCCCTGGGGATGGGGCCATCCCTGCCAGAGCGGCTGAACCTCACTGTGTGCCCCCCCCGGCCCGGTCCCGGGGGTTCTCCTGCCGCAGGTGAGCCGGGTGCTGCGCCCGGGGGGCTGCTTCATCTCCATCACCTTCGCCCAGCCCCACTTCCGCAAGCCCCACCTGGCCCAGGAGGCCTTCGGCTGGTCCCTGCGCCACGTGCCCTGCGGGGACGGGGACCCCGCTGCCTTCCACTACTTCCTCTACCTC
>NW_015090822.1:234182-235254 GCF_001431845.1 Calidris pugnax
GCCGCTGCCCCCCGCGCCCCCGGACGATGATGAGGACTACCTTCTCGCCATCCAGCTGTGACTGGGGGGGGGCTCTTCCCTGGCCTCCCGCCACCCAATAAAGCCTTAAGCTGCTACACCCTTGCAGATGGGCGACAGGGAACAGTGTCCCCCCCTCCAAGCTGCCCAGTGATGGGAGAAAAGGGAGACACGGACATTTCTCCCGGGGGAGCAGCAGGATGCTCCAAAGAGCGGGTGATGCCCCCCCCGCCCCGGGCCCCGGAGAGCAGCCAGGGCTCAAGGCTTTGTGGTAATGAAACCAAATCGGGTTTAATTCCACCCGTCCAGCCTGCGGGGAGCAGCCCCCTGACACCCCCTCCCCCTGGCACAGCTGGGCTGGGGGCAGGACGGGGGGTGCCAGCACTGGCTGTGGGGGGCAGGATGGGGGGTACCCGCTGCCCCCCAGTCCCGGGCTGGGACCCCTGGACCAGCCTCCTCGGCTGTGGGGGTGTGCAAGGGCACCGTGTCCTTGTCACACACCCCCCCCCAGCCATGCGTGTGTGACAGCCGTGCCACCGTGTGCCAGCGGGGCTGGCTGGGGGGCTGCTGTGCGGGTGCCAGCACGGGGGCTGCTACCAGGGATGTCCCTGGGGTCACCAAAACCCCCCACCCGGGGTGGGCGACGGGGGGCACGGAGGGGACCCCTTCTGGGAGGAACACGGTGACACACGGAAGAGGCGCAAGCTGCCAGGCTGCTATTTCTGGCAAAAGGCATAAGTGGGTCAGGCGGTGCCCCCCCCCGGCGCAGGGAGCTGGCAAAGGACTCCAGGGTCAGGTCCTGTCCCCCCCTCCCCGTGCCACCCCACCCCGCAGCACCCCCAAAACCCGCCAGCGGCTGGGGGGCACAGAAAGGAGCAGGCGGCTGCGGGCCCGGCCTCGGTACATGAATGTATTTTATTCATCGCATTTTGTTCACCAGTACAGTGAAAAATGGCATTTAAATTTACAATGGATCATTCGTAGAACATCATGACACAAGTATCTTTTTTTTTTCTTTTTTTTTTTTGTGGTTTTTTTTTTCTCAGTTTTTTTT
>NW_015090822.1:238049-238341 GCF_001431845.1 Calidris pugnax
CCGCCGCAAACGGGGGCGGGGGGAGCAGGCAGCAGCTCGTCCCCCCGCGGGGCTGGGGGGGGTTTGTTTGTTTGGGGAAAGGAAGGGGCTCCGTTTTCCCCCGCTTTTGCCCCTGCAGCTCGAGGAGGGGGGTTTGCCTGTGGAGCCCCCCAGGCGGGGGGCTGCAGGGAAGGCAGGGGCCATTCTGGGGGGTCCCCGAGGCATCGGGGAGGATCGATGGTGACAGATTGGGGTGCAGGGCGGGGGGGCGTTTATTTGGGTCCTGATGGAGGCGGGGGAGCTGCCGGTGGGG
>NW_015090822.1:239735-247809 GCF_001431845.1 Calidris pugnax
ACCCCCGCCCCGGTCCGGGTGCCGGTCCCGGTCCCTGGAGTGGGCTGGTTCCCCCGGCACAGCCTTGCCAGGGTGGTCGCCTCAGCTCGGGGGTGCCTCTAAACAGGGGGTGCCCCTGCAGAGCGGGGACCCCTTGGCACAGCTGGGTACCCCCGGGTCAGCAGCCGAGGACCACCAGGCACAGCCGGGCCCTCCCTCAGTGCACCACAGTGATGCCAAACAGACCCCCCAACACCCCACTTTGGTCCCCTGGAGCACCCCCAGCCCGGTTCCTGCCATCCTGCAGCCCACCAGGCTGAAGCCCCCTCCCCAACCAGCTCCCACCCTGGATCTCCCCAGCCGAGTTGCCCCCAGCCCCCCGCTTATGCCCCTTGCCCAACACCCATCCAGGCACCCCCTCCCACAGTGTTGGGGTCCCTCCTGGAGCTGCACCAGTCCTGCCCCAGCCCCTGTGGGTCCCCTTGGCCCCCCATGTGTGGGTCCCACAGATGTGTGTCCATGTGTATGTACACATGTGCCCATTGCACGCATTTGGGTGGCTGCGGAGGGCACGTGGGTGTGATTCTGTAGGTGCCCATGAGCGTGGCACGGAGGGGCTGTGCCCCAGGATGCCCCTCGCCCAGTGCTTTGGCCCTTCCCTGGAGATTGTCTGGATGGGGAGAAGGAGAAGGGCAGTGCCCCCCACACGGGGACCTGCCATGGGTCAGTGCAGAGAGACCTGCACAAGTGGCCTCAGAGCCCTGTGTCCCCTCTGCGTGCCCCTGCCCCAGACCCACCCTGGCCCTTTCCTCTGGCATTTTCTGCTGCTGGGGCAGGGATTGCACTAATTGGCCCTGGTGGCCCTGAGTGGCCCCACCTGAGACCCCCACCTGGGGCTGGGGGCAGTATTTAAGCTCAGGCTGGGGCTGCTGACCTTTGTCTGAGCTACAGGGGCGGTTCTGGCCCTTTGTCCTGACTGGAGAGGAAGGGATGGAGATGGATGGATGAAGAGGAGGAGGATGAGCGATGCAGGTTGGTTGGAGAGGACCACCCACTCCCTCATGGGGAAGCCCCATTCCTGCTGCTCCCCTGCCTCCCAGCCCCACTGCTTGTGTGGGTGCACTGGGTCGCAGCGAAGCCAGAGCCCCTGGGTGGGAGCAGCACCCACCAGCCCCACACGAACCTCCACCCGGGTGTCTTAAGGGGCCAGGAGCAGGGTTTTACAGCCAAACTCATGCTCCACCTCATCTCCATGGCCTGCACTTTGAGATCCCATTGAAAGGTGCTGCAGAAAAGCCTCCTCCGGGCTGGCCCAGGTGAGGGGGCAGGCTCTGCTATTCTGGGGAGGCTCAGCCGTGCCTTTCCCTTTGTGCTGGGCTCTGCAGAGCACTGCTCCCCATGTCCCCCTCCCCCCGGACCAGAGACGGAGAGGGACGGGCCAATGGTGCCCACTTTATCCCTGCCTTTGCTGGGGAAACAGCTTGAACTTTTTCATGTGGTGGCTTCTGCTCCTGAAAAAAAGCGCCCGGGGAAAATAGGCAAGAGGCCCACGCTGAGATGTGGCCTGCTTTCTCCCGTTGCTGAGCCCACGTGCTGGTGCCTGTGGGCAGGGACAGGCAGCCCGTGGCACGCGCGGGGCCGGGGGTGAGTGAGAAGAGCCCCAGATGGGCTGTGTGGGACGTGAGCCCCCCCAGCCCCGCAGGGTCCTGGGGGGAGGCTTGAGAGGGGTCACCCTGGGGACGGTCCTGCTTGTCCGACCCCCGTGCTTGTACCTGTACCCAGGGGAGCCGCGTGGGGTGTGGGGAGCTCTGTGGGGCTGGCTGGCACTGGGGGGTGTGGGAGGGGCCCTCTGCCCAGCCCCAGCAGGAGGAGACAAGGGACATGAGACAGGGGACATGGCTCCGGGCTCAGCATCTCCTTGGGACAGCTCTGGCTGCCCCAGAGTGCTGCTGGGCACACACCCCCGGGGGGGAGAGGGGGTACCAGGGCCCTGAGTGTGGGTGGAGGGACCCCCCCCTCATCCCCTGGCAGTGGGGGCTGTACCCCCCATCAGGACCTGGGGCTGCCTGCCTCCCCTGGCTCCTGTCCCACCTTCGTTATCCGTCTTTTCGCAGCCCTGGAATCACCTTCCTCGCCCCCTTCCCTGCCTCTTGTCCGGCATGGAGCTGGCTCCAGAGGGAAGAAGGCGGGGGGGGGTGGGGGGGAAGCCATCAGCTCCCCCCGCCCTGGCTCCTTACACCTGGCCCACAGCCCCCCGAGCTGGGGGGTGCAGGTGATGGGGGCCAGCCATGACCCCCCCTGGGGTGGTGATGGGGCTGGGCAGGGGGCACGCAGCGGGTTCCTGGCCGCAGTGGGGCTGGCGATGGAGACGGACCTGGGGCGATGCTCTGAGAGTCCACCGTGACCCACCCCCACAGTGGGATCCTGCCCCCCGAGCCCTGGCCCTTGGTGGGGCTCTGGGTGCTTCTGTGGGGACAGGGGGTTTCCTGGTGCTTCAGGTGGTTTTACGGTGGAGAAATGCCCCGCGCATGGGCAAACAGCTCATGGTGGGGCACATCCTAGCCGGGGTCTGCAGGGACCCCCTGGGCAGCACGCGTTGGATGGGATGGTGGTCCCTGGGGCCTGGCAGGGAGGGGGTGGGTGGCCCAACGGGGGGTGACTGGGTGGCAGTGGGCTCAAAGGAGGCAGGAGGCATTGGCCACCAGAGCCGGGGCTTTCTCTGGTGGGGGTGGGTGCCGTGGCAGGGGCTGGGGGTGCAGAGGCGTGCCCGGGGGCCAGCACCGGCGCCTCCATCTGTGCTGCCACCAGCCCTTGCCAAGAAACGTGAAATGGCACTTCTGCTCGGCGGCGGTGGCAGCTGCGGCCCCAGGTGCTCCCCGAGCTGCCAGCACCAGCCCCGGGGCACTGGCGGGAGACACAAATGAGGCTGGGGGTGTCTCTGCCCCCTCGGCTAGTGCTGTCGGCTCTCGGTAGCCAAGAGGGAGGCAGAGCCTGGGTCGGGATGTGCCGTGGCCAGGCAGTGTCTTGGTGCAGGCGTCTTTGGGGTGCAGGCAGAGGGGGGGGCCGTGCGCTGGCCCCTGTCACCGCAGTGAGGTGTTGGGGCGCAAGCATGGGCAAGTGGGGTGTCCCTTGCCCCATGATGTCCCTGCAGCCAGAGATGTGGGACGAGGAGGCCAAAAGCCCATCCGTGGAGGAGCAGAGCTGTCTCCAGGGCGGGGGGGCTCTCACTGGGGGCAGCCTGCAGGTTGTCACCACTGAGATGAGTTTGTCCGTTGCAGCCTGGCCTCGGGAAGAGGGGAGTCTCGAGGGGGGCTTCAATGGCGAGTCGGGGCAGGGGGATGGCACTGTCCCTGTCCCTCACAGGAACTGCCTGGGGCACAGCCACGGCCCCTGAGCAGATGGGGCACCCCGAGAATCCAGGAGAGTGTGTTGTGTCCCCCCCAGACCCAGGGTGGGGGGTGAGCAGCCCCGATGGGGTGCGAAGCTCCATCCCCGTCTGTCACCACATCCCTTGTCACCATGACAACAGAAGGGGAGGCAGGCAGGAGCGGGCTGGTAGCCCTGGGGGGCGCAGGTGGGGGCCATGGCAGGGGCTGGCACCCGCTGGCACCCTGTGCTGGGTGTGGGGGGGGCAGGTGGCAGGACATCTGGGTCCCCTGTGGGCCTGGCGTGGGGGGGGAAGGAGGCTGGGCAGGGCTCAGCCTGAGCACCATGAGCTCCAAACCAAAAATCCTGGGAAGGGGGGGACACGGTGGGCTGGGGCGGGGGCGCAGACACTGCAGCACGGCTGGGCAGCCACTGTGCCGGGCGGTTTGGCACGGCCAGGCTGGGGCTGGCGGGGAGCCCAGCGGGTGAGTCACGCCGCTGCCCGGAGCGGTGCCAGGCAGGGCTGGCTCAGCGTGGTCCCAGCGCCCAGGCCACCGCAGGGACAGTGGCCTCCTGGGGGTGGCAGCGACCCGATGAGAGGGGGACGCGCGGTAGGGCTGTGGGGTGGCGGGAGGGGGGCTGGCACCCTCACCATCCACGTCCCCTGCCCTGGGTACCCTTGGCACCCGTGGGCACGGAGGGGAGCAGGTGACAGCCCATCCCTGTCCCCGCTGGCCCCAGGGAACGAGTCGAGCAGTCTGGGGGAGCACGGGCACCCCCTGCCCTCCCGTCCCACACACCCCCTCGCGCCAGCAGCTCTTGGCAGGCAGCAGAGTGTGTTCCTGGCAGCCCGGCCTCTCCCATCTGGTATTTATCTCCTTCCCGAAATCCCTCCCGCTGCGGGGGGGATGCCCGGCTGCGGGGATGGGGCGGGGGGGGACCCGGGCCCCACTGCTCACTCTGCAGCGTGGCAGCCACCCTGCTGATGGGGGGGAAGAGGCTGGGGGCAGGGAGAAGAGACGAACACCCCCCCAACCCTCAGAAATGCGCATGGGTCCCAGGAGGTCTCACTGGGGGCAGCACCGCAGGGGCACCTTCACCCCGGCCCCAAACTGGTCGCAATGGGAGCTGCTGTCCTGGGGAGGGGGCACATCACCACCCACCCCCCCAGCCAACGCTGCTGCCCGGGGCCTGCAATTGCTGCTCCCGCCCCTTTCCCACCCAAATCCTGGGTGCCCCCAGCCGCAGGAGCCAGGCGAGCCCGTGGGTTGCCCGGGCAACTGCAGGCAGGCAGCGATGGGGAGCGGTCCAGGGGAGCAGTTGCCATGGAGACCGGAGGAGCACGATCGCCTTGGCAACAGTCCCATTCCCCCCCTCCTGCCTCTGGGGCTGTATCTTGAGAAGGTGCATCCCGGCCGGGGTCCCCTGCCCACCGCCCACCGGTGAGTGTGTCCCCAGGCGGGGAGCGGGGAGACCCTCGGGGACCCCCCATCCCGTCCCCCCCCCCACTTCAGGGCGCAGAGGAAGAGGCGAGGCCGAGCTCTGCTCCTGGGCTTTATCACTGCACACACCACCACGCTGCTCCCGCACCTCCTCCCGGCCAAGGAGGGGGGCGGGAGGTGTGGGCTGACCCCCAGCCCCAGGAGGAGAGTGGGGACCCTGCGGAGAGGGAGGGAGGGACCTTGTCCCCCTCCCTGGGCAGCAGAGCGGCTGGCAAAGGGGCACCCTGCATTGCTGCCAGCCCTGGGGTGTCCCTGTAGGCACACGGATGGGGAGGGGGGTGGACATGGTGGCACCAAGGTGTGCCACGATGGTGGCTCAGGCAGGGGGTGTCTCTGTCACCCCACCCTGACGGCTGTGTCCCACCAGCCCGGGTCCAGCCCCTGCCACCCTCCTCAAGGACAAAGCCACACGCTGAAGAATAAGGGAAAAGTCCTGTGTGGCTTTTGAGGGGGGGTCAGGGCTGGGGAAGGGGCACAGGCCAAGTAGCCACTTGCCACAGTGGGGCTGGAGTCTCCGCTCAGGCACCAAGCGCATTTCCCCACAAGCTTTCGTGTTTGGGGGGGGAGGCAGTGTCCTTCTGGTAGGCAAAGCGAGGACGAGGAGGCTATAATTCCTCCCCCTCCAAAAAACAGACAGGGGGGCACACCAGGACCCTTCCCTCCCCACCGCAATCACTCAGCTGGGATTTCTGCAGGCTTTGGACTGGGGTTTGGTTCATGCTGCCCGTCCCTGGGCCTGACACCCCCCCTCCCGCCTCCCCAGGGTGCGCTCAGGCCTGGTAGAAGGGCACCACGCGGTCGATGGGCCCCCGGCAGATGGGGCAGAGGCGGGTGGGCAGGGCCTGGAAGCAGTGAAAGCAGCAGCAAATGTGGCCGCAGCCCAGGAGGACGCACTCGCGGGGCCGCGTCAGGCAGATCACGCAGGAGTCCTCCGGCCCCCAGTCCCCGGCCGCCTCCTCGCCATCAGGCTCCTTGCCCTGAGGCCGCTGCTGGCCACGGGCACGGCGGTAGGCACGGCACAGGGCGTGCAGGAGGACGGCCAGGCCAGCCGCGGCACAGAGCAGGGCAGCCCCCTTCCAGAGCCCACTGGCCGACTCCAGGTCTGCCAGCACCGACTGCCAGTCCCCCAGGCACAGGAAATACTCGCCCCCCTGGGCCGGTGGCTGGAGGTGCAGGGACCCGTCGGGGTGCAGGGCCAGCTCCCCGATGCCCGTCAGCCCGGCCCCCACCCGCAGCATCTCCTCCGTCTCCAGGATGCCCTTGGGCTTCTCCCCGCTCAAGTACTGGCCCAGCAGGTCACGGAAGCCGTGGGCTGGCTGCTGGAAGCGCTCGTACACCGTCTCCAGTGGCAGGCAGATGGCTCGGAGCGGGCTTTCCACGCTCACCTGTGTCACCGCCTCGGCGTCTGGCGAGGCCAGCAGGAAGGGGACAGTGTAGACCTGCTCTGAGAGCACCCGCTCGCTCTCGCTCCTGCAAGCAGAGCAGGCAGTGCTGAGATGTGGGAAACTCTCATCCCGGGGCTGAGCCAAGGGCAGGGACTAGAGCATTTAGATGAGCTGCTTTCTGCCTCTTAGATGGCCCCAGAGGACAAGGGTCTGGACCCACTGGTGCAAGCCCACCCCTGCTGTCCCCTCCCATCGCTCACCAGCTCCGGGCCAAGCTGTTCCAGATCAGCCGATGCTCTTTCAGAAGCAGTTTCTGGATCACGCCCTGCAGCCCCTCATGGTAATGGCTGGTCAGCGCAGCCTTGGCCGGCAGCACTATACCTAAGGATGAAGGGAGGCATCAGGGATGAAGGAGGAGAGCCCGCCCCTGTAGCCGGTGTTGGGCCACAGGGTCTCCTTACCTTCCAGGGCAACGTAAGGCAGGCATCTCCCATCGGCCGCAGACACTAGCGCTGGTAAATCATCGTCAACCTGGAGCTTTGGGGCCTCCTGGAAGAGCAGGGACTGAGTGTGAACACAGGCAGGGGCAGATGGGCCGGCAGTCAGAAGGTGGGTCACGCATAGCTTTGTGGGGAGCGCTGGCAGGATGTGACCTGCTTGATCCCGAGCATCGTGACATTGGTACAAGATGCAGCAGCCTGCAGTCATCAGTGAGGGGCACCCAAACCAAAGGCTCTGGGCTGGGCCGCAGAGGGAAACAGGGCAGGGACAGTGGGCAGGAGAGACACGAGGGACAGGGCTACCTGTATGCGTGCCACCACTCTGGCTTTCTTCCTGTACAGGTAGTAGAAGAGGCCGGAGAAGGCGAGGCTGGAACCCAGACACAGCAGCTCCGCGGGCGTGATGGGCGGTGCGTCCATGGTGCCAGGCGCGGGTGGCACACCTGCAAGGTGAGCGTGTTGGCTGGGGGACGGGGCCGTGTCGGCACAGGGACGGCCCAGTGCCCCTGTCCCCAGGGCGCTGCCGCCCTTGGGCCAAGCCCGCCCGTGGCCCCGGCTGGGGGCAGCCCAGCCCCAGCACCAGTGGAGGAGCCCGGTCGCCCTGGCCAGCGCCCCGTGCCCGGCCTGGCTCCGGACGTGCTGCTCTCGGCCTGCACGCGGGACCGGGCCGAGGCCTAGCACCCATGACCCGGCCCGGGCCCCAGTCGAGGCCTGGCAGCCCCAGCAGGGGCATGACAGCTCCAGCCCGGGCCCGGCACCCCCGATCAGGCTCGGGTCCAACACCCCGGCTCAGACCCAGCCCTCCGGGCCCGGCCCGGCCCGGCCCGGCCCAGCCGCAGCCGCTCACCCCGGCCCCGCTGCCCCCCGAGGCCGGAGGCGCCCAGGCCCGGACCCCGGCCCCGCCGCGCTACCTGCTGGGAAATGTAGTGCGGCCGCGTGGAGCGGCGGCGGGTCGGGAGGCGTTCGGAACTACCACCCCCAGTGTCCCTCGCGCCAAACTACAGCTCCCGGCAGGCCTTGCGTCGGCCGCCAAGGCGCTGCGGCTCCCGGCGGCCCTTGCGCTCGCCCTCAGCGGGGCCCCCGGGCGGCGGAGCGCCCGGTGCGGGACGGGGCGTCGGGGCTCGGCCTGGCCCCCGGGCGGGACGGGGTCACCCGTGCGGGGGTCAGCGGGACCGCTTGGCCACCGCGGGGGCCGGGCGGGGGTGCGGAGCTGCCCCAGCACGGCTCCCGCCTCCCCTGGCCCCAGCCCACCCGGGGCCGCCCCCGCTGTGCCCCGGCCGCCCCGCAGCAGCCGTGCCCGAGGGGTGCTCTGTCCCCGCCGACCCTGCCCCGAGGCTGACGG
>NW_015090822.1:251341-251566 GCF_001431845.1 Calidris pugnax
TCTGACCTGCCCGCTGGGGGGGGGGGATGCGGCACTGGGGGGGGCTGAGCCGTGTCTGTCTCTAGCGCGCTGGGGTTGGGGGGCAGAGCTGCGTTTTGGGGGTGCTGCGGCTTCTCTGCCGGCCGTGCCCGGCCCCAGGCTGTGGATGGGGGCTGCGGTGGGTGCCTGCTGTGGGGCTGTGTGTGCTGGGGGGGGCAGAGGTGGGGGGAGGCGGCGGTGGGGGCG
>NW_015090822.1:251576-256791 GCF_001431845.1 Calidris pugnax
GGTGACCCAGGGGGTGGCCCCACTCTCTGCCAGTGGGCCAGTGCCAGTAGCTGGCAAGGGCTGGGGAGGGGGGCGGGGGGCACAGTCAGACGTCGTCCCGTCTGTCCCCAGCACCCTCCCCATCCCTACCACACCTCACAGTGCTTTCCGGGGTTCATGGGGGAGCCCAGGGGGCAGCCGAAATGTTCGACAAAGTCCCGGGAGTTGCTGAGGGTGCCGATGACACGGAACTTGTCAGGGCTGTGGGGGTCAGTCACCAGCCCTTCGTGGGAGCTCTCGGGGGTCCGGACGGAGCACCAGACCTGCCGGAGCAGGAGCAGCCTCAGGGACACCCCCCCAAGGAGGGATGGGGGGCTGTGGGGTGGCTCTGGGTGGGGTGAGGAGGGGTGGGAAACCCCGGCTCCACCTTACCTGTGCGAAACCCACGAAGAAGAGCTGGTGGTTGGTGAGCCCCAGAGCTGGCAGGCGCTTCTCCTCCCCGTTCTTCTGCAGCCAGGACTTGTACGCCTGCGGGAGAGCCACCCTGAAGCCCTGGGGAGGGTCGCACAGGCACGGGGAGGGGGGGATCCCGTGGCACTCACGTTGTAGGCTGCCTTGAGGCCGCCGTTGTCGGCGATGTTCTCGCCCAGCGTCTGCCGGCCGTTGACCTTCTCGTGGTGGACGGTGTAGCGGCCGTACTGCTCGGTCATGCAGGCCGTCCGGTTCTTGAAGGCCTCCAGCGAGGAGTTCTGCCACCATGGCCGCAGGTTGCCCTCCTTGTCGTACTCCCGCCCTGTGGGACCCAGCCATGGGGTGGGACCGGGGGATGCTGGACACCCTTCCCCCTGCAGAGCCCCCCCAAAGCAAGGTGGGGGTGCAGTGGGGACAGCCCCAGGGGTGTCTGGCACCTCAGGTCTGTACCCAGGAGAGATGGTGTCCCCCCAGCCCCTGCTCTGGGTGGGCTCCCTCTGGGGCTCAGCCATCCTCTGGTGCATCCCCACTGTCCCAAGCCCCGTTTGTCACCCCGAATTCCCCCCCACCCCTCCGTCTCGGCTCTGGGGCCGGGGTGAAGGCACAAAGCAGAGCGGATGCGAGAGGGACCCGTCCCACGCCCCGCAGGGGGGAGGATGAGGAGGGGGCTGCAGACACCGTGTCCTCACCAAGCAGATGGAGCGAAAGCTGCACAGAGAAGCCAGGGGGAGGAATCGGCGGGTGCCACCTGGGGAGACAGGACGATAGAAGGGGGGGTGGCCGGGGTGGGGGGGCATGAGCACGCATGATGCAATGTGATGATGGCAAAGCGGGGACCCCCCGCGGCACCCCCTCCCCACGCCGAGGGCAGGGGATGGGCCGGAGGGGGAGGGGGCAGGGCGGTGATGGGGGGTCAGGGCTGGTGCTGCCGGGGCGGCTCTCACCTTGGTCATCGAAGGCGTGGGTCAGCTCGTGCCCCATCACCACGCCGATGCCGCCGAAATTGAGGGCTCTGCGAGGCCAGGGTGAGAGAGACAGGTAAGTGGGGACGGGGGTGATGCCATCACAGCCAGCCCCCCCTTCTGCAGCCCGGCCACCCTGTGTCTGGGGCAGGGAATGGGTCCTGCTGGGGACACCGGTGGCCCCACGGGGACTTTGCAGGATGTCCTGGCTGGAGGATGTACGGCCTTGGTGGACCCTCACCTCCCCCCAGGGCTTCACTTTGTGGTTGTGGGGCACCCGTGCCCCCCACCCCCAGGAGGTGCCCCCCGCCCCCTGCCAGGCTCACTTGGGGTGGCTGCGGGCGTAGAAGGGAGCCTGCAGGATGCCAGCGGGGAAGACGATGCCGTTCTTGGTGGGCAGGTAGTAGGCGTTGACGGTCTGCGGGGTCATGCTCCACCTGGGGCAGGGAGGGGGGGACAGGGGGACAGGCAGGAAGGGGTCCCCTCCTCCCCCAGCCCTCCTGACCCATCTCCCACCACCAGTCCCCGGGGCTGGCTCTGCTGCCCCCCGCCCCAGGACCAAGGGAGAAGCCCCCCGGTGCTGTCTCGCCCCAGGGGTGACCTGCAGCGCTGACACCCTGAGGAGGACCCTTCCCCTCCAGGGACCCAGTGCCACCCAGACCCTGCTGTGACACTGTGCCAGCGTCACCTCCTCTGCCCTGCCTGTGCCCCCCCCTTACTGGTCGCGGTTGGGGGGTTTCCGGAGCTGGTCAGCCATCACTTTGGCGGAGAAGTTGTAGAAGTTGAGCATGTTCTGGAAGAAGGAGTCCTCTGAGACCTCGTACTGGGGAGGAAGAGGTGGGATGAGGAGGGGTCCACCCTGGCCACTCAGTACTTGGGGGGGGCCCATGTTAACGCCCCGTCCCACCATGGGGGGACCCAGAGTTGGGTGTGAGCAGGGGCCAGACCCCTCCCCACCAGCTGGGTGACCCCTACCCCATCGTAGACATCGTCCAGCTCCTTGTTGTCCAGGATGAAGTCGGGGAAGCCGATCATGTCGTAGATGGCGTCCGCCTGCGAGGGGCGAGTTCCCAGCGGTGAGATGGGGCTGGGGGGGCACTTCCCAGGATGGGGGTCTCCCATCCACCGCCCTCCCCAGGGTCACCTTCTCCTTTGCAGCCTGCCGGGTCTTCTCGTCCATCCAGTCCAGCTGGTCCAGGGACACCTCGAAGGCCGCCCGGATCTCACCGATCATCTCCTCGGCCTGGGGAGGGGAGGGAATGAAGCCCCCACAGCCCCTTGGGCAGGGACAGGGTTGGCAGGACACGACCTCCCCGGGGCCGGGGATCCCGTTTCCCTGCTCCCTGCCTTCCAGCCCTGGGGTTTGGGGGGGGAGAAAGTGGGGACAGAAGTGTCCTCACGATGGCCTTGCTGTCCCGGTCGAAGGTGGCTTTGACAAAGAGGGAGCCCAGGGCAAAGCCCAGTGTGTCGTCCGTGTTGGAGATGCAGGTTTGCCAGCGGGGCGTGCAGGACTGCGGGGGTGAGACAGGGGTCCGTGAGACCCCCAGCCCCCTCCCCACCTCTGCCTCTTGGCCGGGGGGTGAGATGCTCCACAGCTCAACCCCCATCCCAAGAGATGATCCCTGGGTTCCCTCTGCAGCATCCAAGGCTCGGCATTCCAAGGGCATCCCAAGGGCAGAGGTGGTCCTGGGGGGCTGGGGGTGGAGGAGGCTGGTCTCAGGGCCCCCCGTTACCTTCCTGGTGCCATAGAGGGTCTCCAGCAGCCTCTCCTGGGCCGTCTCGAAGCGCTGGTCCAGGCTGGAGGCCGTCTTCTGCACCAGGTTCCAGATCAGGTAGTTGTTCAGGATGCTGCAGGGGGGGACAGAGAGGTGCCATGGGCATGGGGAGATGCCCCAGCCCCCCCGGTGATCCCAAAACATGCCCCCCACCACGGGATCAGCCCTCAGTGGGGCATGGCGGGGGTCTCACAGGCCCCTCACCTCCTGTCGGTGCCGTTGATGAGGTCGGAGACCTGCTGGAGGTAGGTGTCCCCGTACACCACCACGGGCTCGCTGTCAGCCAGCTCCAGCGGGGCCAGGGCGTAGGACAGATAATCCAGCCAGTCCACGGCGGGGGCCAGTGCCTGGGGGGGGACACAGGGACGCAGCCCCCCAGTGCTTGGCTCAGCTCTGCCCCATCCTGCCCAGTACCGGAGGCATCCCCCAGGACAGGGACCATGCTCCCCGGGAAGGTCCCGAGGCCCTTGGCCACCCCAGACCCCTTCTCTGCCCCACACCCTGTGGGTCCCCACTGCTCTCAGTGCTGTGGGACAAGGAGGGGACCCCGGGACCCCCCAAGGGGAGTGGCAGCTCCCCCCCAAACCTAACAACTCGGGGGGCGAGCACCTCATTCCAGCACCCAGCATGTGTCCCAGAATGGATGGGGCTGCCCGGGACATCTGGGGGGGAGCAGCAGCGGGCACAGCCCCCTTGGTGCCCCACTGGAAGACCCCCCCTCGTGTCCCAGAGGGTTTCCCCGGGCTGGGCCGTGCTGTGCCCACCTGCAGCTCAGCGATGCTCATCTTGTGGTAGATCTTCTCGTCGTCCCGCCGCTCGGCCTGGGGCACGGTGATGTTGGCCAATTGGGTTTCAAAGTCCAGCACTTGCTGCATCTGGAGGCGGGTGGGCTCCGGGGCCCCCCCCAGCAGTGTCCCCAGCTCCACCATGTAGTCCAGGTACGCTGCCAGCACCTGGCAGGACCCCGAGCCCCAGCTCAGCCCCAGCCACGGCTCGTCCCACCTCCCTGGGGGGCTCAGAGCCGCTGCTGACCCCAGCCTGGGCTCCGTGTCCCCTCTCACCCCCTGGCACTGCTCGCCCCCCCTGCCACAGGTACTCCCCGATCGCTGCCCGGAGCCCAGCCTCACCCTCTCGTTGGCCGTCTTGTTCAGGTAGTAGTCCCGGGACGGGAGGAAAAGCCCCGACTGGTCCACCTGGGAGGATAGGGCAGCACGGGCAGCACAGTGCCCCCGCAGCTGCCCGCCACCCCCTCGGTGCCAAGGTGCCCACCTGGATGACGTTGCTGTTGGAGCTCTTGGAATCCGCACCCACGTACACCGTGAAGAAGGGGGTCGCCCGGTACGTGCCTGACACCATCTTGAGGACCTCCATGAAGCCCGTCTGGTTCCAGGAGCCGGTGATGTTCCACCCCCCGATCTGCCGGCGGACGGACCCGGTGCCTCAGGGTGGGGGTAGTGTCTGTCCCCTCCCCGGTGACGTGAAGAGCTGAGCCCCGGCAGCTCGGCTCACGCGTGGATGGCCACCCACCTTGTCAATGAGCTCCATGAGGGGCTGGGAGCCCAGCTCCTCGATGCGCTGCTCCTTGAGGCAGGACAGGTAGTACCGCTGCGTCTTCCGCTCTGCCTCGCTGCTGGAGTTGAAGCTGGCGTTCTCTGCGGGAGGCTGCGGCTCAGCCCCGGGACTCAGCACCCCCCCGCTGGCCGTGGCCCCCCACCCCGGGTGCGTGCCCACCGAGGAGATGCTTCATGATGGCCTGGTTCTGGTCCCAGATGCTGTTGAAGGTGCTCCACTTGGAGCGCCCATTGGGCAGGGGGTTCCTCTTGATCCAGCCCCCGCAGGAGTACTGGTAGAAGTCCTGGCAGGGGTCCGTCTCCGCGTCCAGCGCCTCCAGGATCTTGCTGGCCACCCGCACGCAGGCCTCCGTCAGGCACGTGCTGTGAGAGGGGTCTGCCGGGGAAGGGTCTGTGCCGGGGGGAAACCGAGGCACGCAGCGGGGCCCGCACCCCGTGGGCTGACCCGTCCCCCCCC
>NW_015090822.1:256825-258986 GCF_001431845.1 Calidris pugnax
TCCCCCCCTCCCTACCTCTGCGGTACTGGATGGCCAGAGCGACGATGGCGACGGCGAGCAGCAGGGCCAGGGCGATGGCGACGGCGCAGAGCAGCAGCTCCAGCTGGCTGCGGGAGGCCAGGCGGGCCAGCAGCGGCCCCGGGCCCTTCCGAAACCCCACCTGGGCAGCAGCAGGACCCTCCATCGCACCGCAGAGGGAACCCCGACCTTGCCACCCCCCACCCAGCCCTTTCCTCCCCCCTGCCTGGCTCTGCTGTTGGGGCATCCCTCGTGGGTGCCCGGGGCACCAGCCCCGGTGAGCTGGTGTGGGGGATGCTGGTGCCCCCCCCCCGCCACAAGAAAGGACAATGTCCCTGTCCCCTTCTCTGCCGCAATTTGGCCGCCTCCCAGCACATCCCCGGGGACGGCCAAGGCTGGCTGGGCTCCCGGCCCCGCTCCCGCTGCCCACCCGGCTGCGGGCGAGGAGGGGGCCGAGGAGGACGGGGAGGGGAGGGATGGCAGGGCCGGGGCAGACCTCACCTCCACGCTGTCGGGAGAGGCGCTGCCGTCCCCCGCCGGCTCCGGCCCCTCGTCCTCCTGCAGGGTGGCACGCTTGTAGTCGGGCATCTGCCGAGGGAGGGAGCGGGCTGGGACGGGGGCACGGGGGTGGCTGCCCCCCGCCCCGCCATGCCCCCCGGCTCTTACAGCGAGGGCCAGCGGCCGCTCAGTGAGTGTATGGGGGGGCGGGGGCAGCCCCTGACCCCCCTCCTGGTGCCTGTGTCTCCCCCAGGGGCCGTCCCCAGCCCCGGGTGGCCCCAGGGAGCTCGGGGAGAGCTGCTGAGGGGGGTCTCGGGGGGTCTTGCCGGAGCATCCCTCCGTGTCGCCATGGCAGCCGTGGCATCAGCCCAGCCGACAGGTGCCACATCGCCACGGAGACGTGGTCCCCGTTGCCAGGCAACCGTTGCCTGCTGCTGCTGCCTCGCCCCTCCTCCCCCGCCTGGAACTTTCCATGCAGATGTGCACCGGTCCGAAACATCTGGAAACACCTCCTGCCCCATCCTGTCCCCGGAGGTGCCCGGGGTGCAGGGCTGGGCCCGTGTGGGGAGGGAGGGGGCACTGCGGGGGTGTCAGCTGGCGGCGCAGGACCCCCTTGCTGCGCTGGCGGGGCAGCCTGGCAGGGGCTGCTCGCCGCGGCCCGGCCGGGAGCGCTGCCGAGGACTCGGCGAAGAGGGAGGTGGTGGAGCTGAGCCAGCGGCTGTGGAGGGGGGGATGAGCTGGAATAAATCGCCGGAGGCTTTGGTGGAAGAGAATCAGCAATGCCGCTGGTCACCAGCCATCCTTAGGCTTCAGAGTTAACACTGGGGTGGGTTGTGGCTCGCCCTCCCTCTGTGCTGCAGGCGGAGGGGGATGCTGCCCGCAGGGCCGGTGCCGGGGGTGGGAAGGATGGTGGCGGGGGGTGAAGCAGAGCAAGACCCCGATGCCCGGCTCTGCCCACCGCCCCACCGCCGGGACGGGGAGGGGGCTTTGCCGAGGGCTGCTGCAGCAGAGGGGCACGCGCCGGGGTGGGTTGTGGCTCGCCCTCCCTCTGTGCTGCAGGCGGAGGGGGATGCTGCCCGCAGGGCCGGTGCCGGGGGTGGGAAGGATGGTGGCGGGGGGTGAAGCAGAGCAAGACCCCGATGCCCGGCTCTGCCCACCGCCCCACCGCCGGGACGGGGAGGGGGCTTTGCCGAGGGCTGCTGCAGCAGAGGGGCACGGGGCTGGGATGGACCGTCGGCAGGAGCCCCCCCACCAGGGCGGGTTCCTGGCGTTAGGAGGGATGGCTCGACATCCTGTGGGCACCTCCACCGCCTCGCGTCCCCCGACACGCCCCTCTCCCCCCCCCAGGTGGTCCTCGTCCCCCCCGGGCACCCACTCGCCAGCATCCATTCTCCAGCACCTCCTGGCACCCCCGAGACAGAAGCAGGACCTGATCCTGGGGGTCCTGCCCCCTCCGTGGGGCTGAGACCGGCGGGGACAGGGCCCCCTGCTCCCTCGGGGGGGGGTGCCTTGGGGGGCACCCTTCAAGCAGCATCGCTGTGCCCCGGGGGGGCTCCGTGCCCGGCAGAGCAGCTTCTGTGGGTCCATCCCGAACTGCTCCGGCTCCTCTGCCCGACACCAGGCAGGGATTTGGGGGTCGGGGGGG
>NW_015090822.1:261747-267808 GCF_001431845.1 Calidris pugnax
CCCGTGGGGCTGGTGTCCCTCTGTCCCCAGGGGTGTCCCGTTCCCTCCCCCAGTGGAGCTGTGCCCCCCCCGTGCCCCTCTCCCCGGGGCTGTTTCCCCACAGCACAGGGTAATGGGGGAGGCCCTTGTTGCCCCCTGGGGAGGGGTGGTCTCCTCGGGGGGGGTATCCCCCATAATGGGAGCACTGACACCCCCCCCCCCCCGGCACCCCGGGGAGGGCACCCCTAACCCTGCTCTCCCCCGCGTGTCCCCGCAGTCGGAGGAGGACAAGCAGCTGCAGGAGGAGCTGGAGATGCTGGTGGAGCGCCTGGGGGTGAGTCTGTGCCGTGTCCCCCCCCTGGCCGGGGGCTGCGGAGCCAGCGGCCCTGCCCAGGGCTCGAGTCCCTCTGTCCTTGTGTAGTGGGGATGGGGGGGCTCACCTTGAGCCGGGGGCCTCGCTGTGGTCTGTCCCCCAGCCTTGGGACCTCTGCCTCCCTCTGCCTGGGGCCAGGGGTGGGTCTGGGGGGGCTGGCGGGACGGTGACGCTGGAACCAGCCCCGTGCTTCCCTCGGCAGGAGAAGGACACGTCCCTCTACCGCCCGGCCCTGGAGGAGCTGCGGCGGCAGATCCGCTCCTCCACCACCTCCATGACCTCCGTCCCCAAGCCCCTCAAGTTCCTGCGGCCGCACTACGGGAAGCTGAAGGAGATCTATGAGAACATGGCTCCGGGAGAGAACAAGGTAAAGGCTCTCAGACCTGCTTGCCTGCTGCTGGGGCCAGTGGTCACGGAGCCCTCTGGGCCCTGGGGTCTCACACCAGCCTCCGTGGCTCAGCCGGTGGATTATAAGGAGCCAGGGCCATGCCTGTGAAGGCGTGTGGGTGCAGGGAAGGTGTTGTGTCCCCGGCTGCCCCCTGCCCAACGTGTGTCTGAGCCCCTGGTGCTCTTTCCCCAGCGCTTCGCCGCCGACATCATCTCTGTCCTGGCCATGACCATGAGCGGGGAACGCGAGTGTCTGAAGTACCGACTGGTGGGCTCCCAGGAGGAGCTGGCGTCCTGGGGACACGAATACGTCAGGTAAGCCTGGGGAGGGGAGATGGGCTTGGGGGGATTCCCCTTGGACTCTGGGAGGTGTCCTCACTCCCTGGGCTTGTCCTCGGCTGCCCCTGTCACTGCACAGGTGCCCCCTCATCCTCTCTGCACGGAGACCTTGCTGCCACGGCCTCTGCAATCTCTGCTCTTAACCCCGTTCCTCCTCTGAGCTTGTCCCCCACGAGCTCTCGCAGGAATGTGGAGCCCCCCAAAACAACCCATAGACCTGGCAGCAGCCGCTCCCCATCCTTGGGGCTGGGTGAAGGTGGTTTCTCTGGTGGTGACGTCCCTTTGTCCCGGCAGGCACCTGGCAGGGGAGGTTGCCAAGGAGTGGCAGGAGATCGATGAGGCTGACAAGGCTCAGAGGGACACACTCCTCACCCTGGTCAAGGAGATCGTCCCCTACAACATGGCCCACAACGCAGAGCATGAGGCCTGCGACTTGCTCATGGAGATCGAGCAGATGGACATGCTGGAGAAGTACATCGACGACAACGCCTACTCCAAAGTGTGCCTCTACCTGACCAGGTGAGGGACTGTGGCTGGCTGGGGCCTTGGAAGGGGCCTGGTCCCTGGTGGGACGAGGTTGCCCACTGTGGTCACTGCCTTCACGTCTGTCTCCTCCCCAAAGCTGCGTCAGCTACGTCCCGGAGCCCGAGAACTCGGCTCTCCTGCGCTGTGCCCTCGGCATCTTCCGCAAGTTCAGCCGCTACCCTGAGGCCCTGCGGCTGGCGCTGATGCTCAACGATGTGGAGCTGGTGGAGGACATCTTCACCTCCTGCAAAGATGTGTAAGCCTTCCCCGCCTTCGGGAGCCTTTGCCCGTTGCGGTGGAGTGGAGCTGGGTTGGATTCTGCCACCACCAGAAGTGTCCAGGGGTTTGGAGTGAGGCTCTTGTCCCTGAAATCAGGGTGGACGAGAGCGGGCCATCTCTGGGCGGCTCCCATGTGCCTCTGGAGCAGAGCAGGCTGGGCTACATGTCCGTGCTCTTTGGCAACCGTGTGGTTGTGCTGGGGCTGGCCGCTGTCTGGGCACTTCTGAAACCATCTCCCTTCTGTGCAGAGTTGTGCAGAAGCAGATGGCCTTTATGCTGGGTCGCCATGGGGTCTTCCTGGAGCTAAACGAGGATGTGGAGGAGTACGAGGACCTGACTGAGATCATGTCCAATGTCCAGCTCAACAGTAACTTCCTGGCCCTGGCCAGAGAGGTGGGTGTCCCAGCTGGGAAAGGAGCCCTGTGGCTACCGGACTCTGTGGCAAGATCCCTCATCCCTATGAGCTTGTCAGGCAGCTCCTGGAGAGGTGGCCCTTGTCGGGCAGCTGCCCTGGGGTGTGCTGACCCCCCTCTCCCTTGTCTCTGCAGCTGGACATCATGGAGCCCAAAGTGCCCGATGACATTTACAAAACCCACCTGGAAAATAACCGTAAGGGAAATAACCCTTGTTCCATCCCCGGGGGTTCCCCCCGTGGGGAGCTCCCAGGGCTGCAGTGCTGGGCTGGAGCGGTCAGCTGCGTACCCCGGGGTGGGCAGACGGCCCCCCCAGTCTCTGCTCTGGCCTGGAGCCCACCCAGCTCCGTGGATTTTTGGGCTTCTTCCTTTCTGTGGGTGGTGGGACACGTCCTGCCCACCCCCCACCCCGTGGTCTGGGAGGGCTGGCAGGGCTTTTCTTGCCTCCCCGCTCACCCCGACGTTGTTCCCCAGGGTTCGGGGGGAGCGGGTCCCAGGTGGACTCAGCCCGGATGAATTTGGCCTCCTCCTTCGTGAACGGCTTCGTGAACGCTGCCTTCGGGCAGGACAAGCTGCTGACAGACGACGGCAACAAATGGTTGTACAAGAACAAGGACCACGGTGAGGGAGCCGTGGGCAGGCTGGGGGTTGTCCCTAGGCTTGGGGGTGCAGCCCCTGTCCCTTCTGGGGACCCTTCTGTGGTCCCCGGCCACCCCTGGCCCCAGCAGGGCTGATGGGGCCCCTTCTCTCGCAGGGATGCTGAGTGCTGCGGCCTCGCTGG
This sequence comes from Calidris pugnax, assembly GCF_001431845.1. Taxonomy (NCBI): domain Eukaryota; kingdom Metazoa; phylum Chordata; class Aves; order Charadriiformes; family Scolopacidae; genus Calidris; species Calidris pugnax. The sequence continues at coordinate 264,824 of NW_015090822.1, forward strand.
GCACGATTCTGCTGTGGGACGTGGATGGGGGGCTCACGCAGATCGACAAGTACCTGTACTCCTCGGAGGATTACATCAAGGTGGGGGGTGCCGGTGCCGGCAGGGGCTCTGCGGCTGTAGCCGGGGGTGGGCTACTCGCGGGAGGGTTGGAGTTGCCCTCGGCCCACTGCCCAGCCCAGCGCCTGCCTGCGGGGGGGTGGGATGCCCCGTGTCCCTGAGTGGCTCGCAGCGAGGCGGGCAGCTCCTGGGGGCTCCACCTTCGGGGTCCCCTTGTCACAGAGCCAGCTTTGGGCCGCTCGGCTGGGTCCAGAGTGGCATTTGTCACTTGGTACCAACTCGCCCGTCCCTGGGGAGTGGGTGTGACGTGTGGGGTGACACTAGTCGCTGGCTGGGGGGGAGCTTTGTGCCGGTGGCTGGTGTGTGACGGTGCCTCCCCCCTGCAGTCGGGGGCCCTCCTGGCCTGTGGCATCGTCAACTCGGGGGTGAGGAACGAGTGTGACCCCGCGCTGGCCCTCCTGTCCGACTACGTCCTCCACAACAGCAACACCATGAGGATCGGAGCCATTTTTGGGTGAGGGCCTGGCCCCAGCCCCCCCGTGCTGGGCAGGGTGGTGTGTGTGTCCCCCGTTGTCCCCCCCTCACGTTCCCTGGTCTCTCTGCAGGCTGGGGCTGGCCTACGCGGGCTCCAACCGCGAGGATGTTCTGACTTTGCTGCTGCCTGTGATGGGAGACTCCAAGTCCAGCATGGAGGTAAGGAGTGAGGCAGGTTCCTGTTCCCCACCCGCTCCCCCAGCAGCTCCTGGGGGTGCAGGGTCTGTCCTGCAGCCTGTTGGGGCTCCAGGAGCCGGGATGCCTGTCCCTGCGTGGCGTTGGGCTGTGCCAGAGGAGCACAACCCTGTCTGGGGGCCATCTCGCTGTGTCCTGCAGCCTGTCTCCTTCCCTCCATCTCCAGGTGGCTGGTGTGACCGCCCTGGCCTGCGGGATGATCTCGGTGGGCTCCTGCAACGGGGACGTCACCTCCACCATCCTCCAGACCATCATGGAGAAGTCAGAGACGGAGCTGAAGGACACCTATGCCCGGTGGCTGCCCCTCGGCCTGGGCTTGAACCACCTGGGTACGGCCGGGGCAGTCCTGGCAGCTCCCGGGGCAGGGGGACAGGTGGGGGGCGTCCCTCGGCTGCCGTGCTCTGACCCCCCACCCCATGTTTTCCCCGGCAGGGAAGGGAGAGGCCATTGAGGCCATCTTGGCAGCACTGGAGGTGGTGTCGGAGCCCTTCCGCAGCTTCGCCAACACGCTGGTGGACATCTGTGCCTACGCGGGTGAGTTGGGCTGGGGAGGCAGGACCCCTTCTGCTGACCGTGGCCCTCCTTCTGCTGACCGTGGCCCTCCCCACTGCCCACCCGCCAGGCTCAGGGAATGTCCTGAAGGTGCAGCAGCTCCTGCACATCTGTAGCGAGCACTTCGACTCCAAGGAGAAAGAGGAGGACAAGGACAAAAAGGACAAGAAAGAGAAGGAGAAGAAAGAGAGCTCTGCTGACATGGGGGCTCACCAGGTGGGGACACGTGGGGTGGGACCCGTGCCCAGGTGCAGAAGTAGCTTTGGGGGGTCAGGGTGGGAGATCAGCCCTCTGCAGCATCCCCTGCCCTCCCCGTCCCCCTGGGCTCAGGGTGGGTGTGGGGGGCTGTGGGAAGTTGGGGTTTAGGCTCAGTGCCCGTGTCCCCCCCAGGGCGTAGCGGTTTTGGGGATCGCGCTCATCGCCATGGGCGAGGAGATCGGCGCCGAGATGGCCCTGCGCACCTTTGGCCACCTGGTGAGTGACACAGGGGGACAGCACGGAGCGGGGAGGGGACCCAGCTCTTGCCTCGTGTCTCTGTGGGCCCGGTGCTGGGTCTAACGCCCCCCTCTCCCCCCGCCATGCAGCTGCGGTACGGGGAGCCCACCCTGCGGCGGGCCGTGCCCCTGGCCCTCGCCCTCATCTCTGTCTCCAACCCCCGGCTCAACATCCTCGACACCCTCAGCAAGTTCTCCCACGATGCTGACCCTGAGGTCTCCTACAACTCCATCTTTGCCATGGGCATGGTGGGCAGCGGTAAGCCCGGGGGGCACGGCTTGTGGGGTGGGGGGAAGGTGGGAGACCCGAGCCCTGTACCCCCCTCTGTGCCCGCACTGCCTCTTCCCCAGGTACCAACAATGCCCGGCTGGCTGCCATGCTGCGGCAGCTCGCCCAGTACCACGCCAAGGACCCCAACAACCTCTTCATGGTGCGGTTGGCCCAGGTGAGGACCCCGCGCGCCCCGACCGTGGGGGGGAAGGGGCAGGTTGGGGTCCCTGCCCTGGGTGAGGGAGGGCAGCAGTGTCCCGGGGGTCCCACTGCTGTCTCACAAGCTTTCTCTGCCCCACCAGGGCCTGACCCACCTGGGCAAGGGGACGCTCACCCTGTGCCCCTACCACAGCGATCGCCAGCTCATGAGCCAGGTGGCCGTGGCTGGGCTACTGACCGTCCTCGTCTCCTTCCTGGATGTGCGCAACAGTGAGTGGGCTCTGCCCCCTCCCCGACCTCCCCCCTGACCCCCCCCGGGCTGGGCACCCCTCAGCCCCCTTCCTCCTGTCTCCCTCCAGTTATCCTGGGCAAGTCCCACTACGTTCTCTACGGGCTGGTGGCTGCCATGCAGCCCCGCATGCTGGTCACCTTCGATGAGGAGCTGCGACCCCTGCCCGTCTCCGTCCGGGTGGGACAGGTAAGGGGCAGCTGGAGCTGGGGATGGGGTGTCCCCCCGTGTCCCTGGTTCTCACCTGGCTCCTCTCTGGCAGGCTGTGGACGTGGTGGGCCAGGCAGGCAAGCCCAAAACCATCACGGGCTTCCAGACCCACACCACGCCGGTGCTGCTGGCCCACGGGGAGCGGGCAGAGCTGGCCACCGAGGAGCACGTGCCCGTGACCCCCATCCTGGAGGGATTTGTCATCCTGCGCAAGAACCCCAACT
>NW_015090822.1:269236-272596 GCF_001431845.1 Calidris pugnax
CCCGGCCCTGCCCGCCGGTCCGGGCTCGGCCGCGGCCTGGCCCTCCCGGCCCCCCTGCCCCGCTTAGGCCGCGGCCTGGCCCGGCGCGGGGAGCGGGCGGCGGCGGTTCCCCTTTCCCTCCTACCCCCGGGACGGGACCTGCGGGCACCGGGGGTGGGAGTGCGGGCCGCCCCCCCGCCGCGGGTCCCGGCTGATGTCTGTCTCTCCCCTCCTCCCGCAGTCAGTCGGATGAACGGTCTCTGCAGGCCCGCTCAGCCGGCCCAGGTTTTTCCCGCGGGGGGGTGAGTATCCCGCTCGCTCCCGGTCCTACCGGCGCGGGGGGGGGGGGGGCCCGAGGCTGCCCGCGCCGTGGTTGTCCCCCTCCCCCGTGTGACAATTCCCACCCTGTTTTTTGGGGTGATCAGTGCCAAGGCCAAGCTCGGGTGGCCCAGGGCCTGTGTCCCGGGGCTGGACAGGCCGGGCCCTCGGTGCCCGGGTGGGCAGGAGAGTGGGGGATGCGGCCCAGCCCCCTCCACCTCTGAACCCCCGGCAGCTTGTCCTTGCTGAGGGGACCCCCGCGGTGGGTCTGTGGGACCCTCCCCATGCCAGGCTACAGCCCGGGAGGGGGTCAGGACACCCCAAGGGTGCCGGTCTGGCCCGGGGGGGTGGGACGTGCCTGGCAGCGCTGACATGGCCAGGCGTCAGGTTGTGGGGGGCACCGCGGGTGTCCCTCACCGGGTGGGGGGCACCGCCTCTCTTTCCTGCCCCGGTGGCCTTTGCACTGGGGCGGGGAGAATGGCACCGGCTGCCAAGTCCCTCCCGGGACAGCTGGGAGGGTGCCCGTGTGCTGGTGGTGGCGGGGGGCTGGGGGCTCCCCCCGGGGCTGGGCAGCATCGGGGGGGGGGGATGCGGGAGCTGCTCCCTGCCCTCCCCGGTAGGCGTTTGCGGCGGGGACCCGGCAGCACCAGCAGGAACAGGTTTGGCCGGCCGGGGGAAGCGCTTTGTAGGTCAGCTGGGGTGGAGCCGGGCACGGTGACGCCGGGGTGCCGCCAGCCCACCCAGCCCCCCACAGCTGGGGGTGGCCTGGGTGCTGGCAGCGGGGTCACAGGCTGCCAGCCGGGCTCCGTGGGGTCACCTCGGGTGGGGGTCAGTGCCGCTGGTGGGCATGGCTGGGTTTGGGGCAGGATGGGGGGTTTTGTGCATTCTGGCGGTGCTCCCGCTCTCTCTGTGCCCCAGGAGGGGCGGCTGGGGGTCTGTGCCCCAGGAGGGGTGGCTGGGGGTCTGTGCCCTGGCGTGACACCATCCGTGGGGGGTCTGACTTTGTGCTGAGGGGCTGCTGGGGGTGCCCTGTTTTGGGCGCTGGCAGGGGACAGATGGCTGCCTCTGTCTGATGCCCGCTGTCCCTGTCCCTGCAGATAGCGAGGGGGTCCTTATGCACAACCCCATGAAATGAACAAAGCTCCACAGCCCACAGGAGGAGCCCCGACAGCCCCGCACCCTGCCCCTTCTCCCGGACTGCCGCAGGTAACCGGCCCCTCGGGGTGGGGGGAACACCCAGCTTTGCTCACCCCCTGTCCCGGTTCGTGCCGGGGGGCGGCGGAGTCATCTCCTTCCCTCCCTGCCTCCCCCCAGCCGACGTTCCCACCCGGTCAGACGGCACCTGTGGTTTTTAACCCGGCACCGACCTCACAAATGAATACGCCTTCTCAGCCGCGCCAGGTAAGGGCTGTGCCCTGGGTCGGAGGGGGCAATGGGGGGGGGAAAACAGCAGCTTTCTGCCTCCCGGCCCCCACCGCCGTGCCGCCTGGGGGTGTGAGGAGCCCCACGGTGTCCCTCGGGGCTGGCGTACGCCTGCGAGGGGGAGCGTGCCCACCGTCTGCACCACAACCGGGGACCTCCCGGCCCTGGGGAGGGGGATCGGATGTCTCCGGCCAGGGGTACCCACCGAATGACTGCTCTTCTCTCCTTCCTCCCCTGCCCCAAACCTCCCTCTCCTCCTCCTCTCAGTTTCCAGCAGGGCCTCGGGCTATTCACCAGCAGGTACTAACCCGCTTCCTCCTCCCCGCATGCGAGCCCCCTGCCCCGACACTGCACAGGAACGCCTGCCCCAGGCACGAAGGGACCGGGGAGCACCTGGGAGACCCCAGAGCTGGGGCAGGGGCTGGTCTGGGGAAAGCTGGGGACACCTGCTCCGCTTTGGGGGGGTTTTCCCCTGCAGTGTCTTCCACAATTTCCTCCTTGCATGAAGCCTGCGGCATGTGGCTGTGCCTGTGCTAACCTTGGCCCAGGCTGCTGCTTCTGCCTGTGCCCTTCCTCATCCTCCTCTTCCTCTTCCTTCCCACTTTGTGGGGGTCTCCCAAGGGCCGCACAAGGCTCTGTGCCTCCCTCAGCCCTCTCATGAGGCGCTGCTGGGGATGGACCTGGTGATGTCCTTGGCTGTGCCGGCTGGGAGCCCCTCAAACCCTTTCCTGCCCCTTGGGGGGGGTCCCTACAGGGGACATGGGCACCGGGCAAAGAGCCCCCCCCCCCCAGCCTGCTGTCCCCTCCTCTGCCAGCTGCCCTGTCTCCGAGCCCTGACCCAAGGCGGGTAACTCCTGTCTCTCTCTTTCCCCTCTCCCCTCTCTACGCGTGCACTTGCTAACAGGGAGGATTCAGGTCTCTTCAGGTAACGCTTTCTCCTTGCCCCGGGTTCCCTGCGCGCACCCTTCCCTCCCCCCCCGCCGCCGGGCTTGAGGGGATGCTCCCGCCGGGCCCGGGAGCCGGGCTGGGATGAAAGGCAGGGGCCGGGGAAGAAGCTCCCCCCCGCCCCCGGTCTCCTCGTCCCCGGGGCAGCCCGGCCCTGCGGGACTACATATCCCAGCATTCCCCGCGAGCGCCGGGAGCCGGTGCGGGGCACGCCGGGACCCGCCGCCGCCACCGAGCTGCGTGCGGCCCTGGCCGGCTCCCAGCCTGGGTGTGGGGGTGCCGGTGGGTGCCCCCCATCCTGACCCCGTCCCCCGTCTCTCCCCAAGCATTTCTACCAGAACAGGGCGCAGCCTCCCGCCAGCGCCTCCCGCGTGCAGAGCAACACGACGGCCCGGCCCGGCCCCCCCGCCCATGTGTATCCCGCCGCTTCCCCGGGGATGATGATACCCTCCCAGATATCCTACACGCCTTCCCAAGGAGCCTACTACATCCCCGGACAGGTGAGGGACCTCTCTGCCATGGGAGGGGGCTGGGGCGGGCACCCGTGGGGAGCATTGCCCAGAGTGGGAGATATGTTTTGGGGGGGGTGGAAGGGGACCCCCAGGCTCTCTGAGCCCCCACTGATGTGCGCGGGGTGTTGCCTGGCTCTATGGAGAGGTGGCAGGCAGGGCCTCTCCCTGCCCCCCCCCCCCCCAC
>NW_015090822.1:272606-274626 GCF_001431845.1 Calidris pugnax
GGTGCCTGTTCCGCCTGCGTTCTGCTCCCTGCCCTGGCACCCAGCTGGTTCACAGGCAGGTTTGGGGGTACGCCGCTGTTTTGGGGGTACGGCAGTGGTCTGGGGGTGCCTCCGTGCCCTGCAAGGGAGATAACTGACTGTTCTTCTCCCCCCTGTGGCAGGGTCGCTCCACATACGTTGTCCCGACCCAACAGTACCCGGTCCAGCCCAGCGCCCCCGGTTTTTACCCTGGAGCCAGCCCCACAGAGTTCGGGACTTACGGTACAGACCGGGGGGGGTTTACTCTGCTCCTCCGGCCCCACCACTCCCCACTTGTGTTCCCCTCCAACACTCCTGACCCCTCCTCCTTTGCTCCAGAGCTGAGCACAGACCCCTCTGCCAGCTCGTTTTGCCGCCTCTGTGACTTCATGACCGGCTGTTTTTGGGGTGCAGGGGGTGTTGCCCGTCTCCCGGCTGCGCATCGTGTCCCGCTGGTCCATCCGCCCCCGCCCTTTTTCCAAATCGGGACCATTTAATGTTTAACTCTCCTGGCCGAGGGCCGGGGCAGACTTTATCCCCTGCTCCCCCCTCGCTCCCTGCCCAGCGGTTTGGCGCTTGCTGGTGCCCCCCCAGCTCCCCGGGGGTGCCGGGGCCGCTCCGTGCCTGCCCTCTCCCGGCGCTGGGAAGCTGCGGTGCTGGCAGCCCCCCCTCCTCTCCCCCCGCTCGCATGTGGCCACCCGGGCCGTGACTATATTTAGGCTTGGTCGGTCCCGGGAGGCCCTGGCAGACACAGAAATGTGAGCCGAGGCCCCCGCCGCGGCAGCAAAGCGCAACCGGGGCGGAGATGGGCTTCTCCGGGGCGGAGATGGGCTTCTCCTGAGCCAGGTACGTGCCCCTCTGCCCTCCCTCTCGTCCACGGGCCCACTGGCCCCTCAGGAGACAGAGGTGGCCCCTGGCAGCGGCTGGCCCCCACGCTGGGGCCAGGGCACAGCCACCCCTTGGTGCCTGGCAGGGGGCACCCCCCGGCTGTCCCTGCGGTGTCCGGGGACAGCTCTGTCCCCGCTGTTCCCGGCGTGCGTGCCCCTTGCCCACAGGGCTGGGTGGGTGGCCTGGCATGGTGTGTGCCCCTCGGCGGGTGAGACAGGACAGCCCTTGTGGTCCCTGGGGTGGGCAGCTCGGGGTCTCCCCGCTCCGTCCTGGGGTGCGAGACTCATCCAGTGTCCCTGCGCCACCCCCGGGCAGAGGAGGGGTCCCCACCTCGGGGATGGGGTGGCCACCAGGGCCCCGTGGGTGAGTTCCAGGCTCAGCAGGATCTGTAGGGGGCAGGGGTCGAGCTGTGCCCACCTCCCTGCTGCACCGCCCGGGGGATGATGCTCGGGGATGCCCGGGGAGGAGCGACGTGCCCGCTCGGGGTCTGTGCCAGCCCTGGACGGGCTCCAGCCCTGCCTCCGGCCCCCGCCATGGCTCCCTCCGCTGGGCTGGGGCCGTGCGGGGAGCCCCGGGCCCCTCGGCCTGGGTGCGGATGGGGCTGCCCGGTGCCGCCCTTGGGCTGGTGCCGGCCCCGGGGAGATAAGGGCAGGGGCAGGAAGGCGGCCGTGCCGGGACGCCCGCAGAGCTGGGGGGCGGCCATGGCTGTGGGTGGCGTGGGTCCGGTGGGCATGGCGGGCGCCTGCGGGGCCCGGCTGGGCGTGGGGGCGGCGCGGGGACGCTCTGCTTCACGGGGAAGGAATTCGGTCAGGCCTGTCGGGCGGGTTGGGACGATCCGGCAGGGATGCCATGGGGCTTCGCCACAGAGCGGCACGGGCTCCTCAGGCTCCTGACAGACCCCGCTGTGTTTGGGGGAGCCCGGGGAGCAGAGGGGGTGTCCCCAGGACGGGCCGGCAGGTCTGACTCTCTCTCTCCCTCTCCTCTCCAGCGGGTGCTTATTACCCGGCACAGGGGGTGCAGCAGTTCCCGGCGGGGGTCCCCACCGCCCAGGTCATTGTGAGCCAACAGCCGCCGATCCCCACAAAACGAGAGCGCAAGACGGTAAGGAGACGCC
>NW_015090822.1:274839-276792 GCF_001431845.1 Calidris pugnax
GCTGCCAACTGCTGTCTGCTCCCGGAGATGCCGGTGCTCGGAGGCCTCGCACGGGGCCTATTTATAGTTGGGAGATGGGCACGGCCCTGCGGAAATGCAAGCACCACCCCCCCTCCCCAGCAGCTCCCACCGGACCCCTGCTATCGCGGGGATCTGGGAAGTGCTGCTGGGGGTGGGAGGGGGGCTGGCATTTCCTCGGCAGAGGGACCTTGGTGTCCCTTCAGCTCCACTTTGAGAGCAGGTCAGGTTTGGGGGTGCATGGACAAGATCCGCTGTCCCCCACCGGAGTCCTGGACCCACCTGTGCCCCCAACTTCCTCCCCCCAGCAGGATTTCCCCCATGGCTCCTGCACCCGCGGCAGGCACAGGGCCAGCGGTGCTGTGGGCAAGCAGGGTGTCACGCAGCTTGCCACCAGGACTTTTGTGTGTTGAGGCTGGTCCCCGAGGCAGGGGAGTGTCCCCGCAGTCCCTGTGCCAGTGTGGTGATGCCTCATCCCCCGTCCCCCGGAGATGGGCGCTGGCCTGGGGACCTGGTGCTGGCCCCACTGTCACAGTGGCTTGTAGGGCTGTCCCTGCCCCGCGCTGTCCCTGCCCCGTGCCCGCCGGGTGTCGGGACAGGACGGTGACTGGGGTGGGGGGCTGTCCCCCGTGGGGACAGGAGGTGGCACCTGCTGGTCCCTGAATGGTCCACCCCTGTCCCATGGGGCAGGCATGGCGCTGGATGAGCTTGTCCCCTCAGAGAAGGGGATGTTCTGGGGGTGTCCTGGGCCCAGGCAAAGGGGGATGTTCCCCTGTGGGGTATCCTCCACCCCACTGACAGCTTCCACCCTCTCTACCCCCGACTCACGGGCAGATCCGGATACGAGACCCCAACCAAGGTGGCAAAGACATCACCGAAGAAATCATGTCCGGAGCAAGGACCTCATCCACCCCCACCCCTCCACAGGTAAGGGGGCACCCTGAGGGGGGCAGTGGGGTGCGCACGGGGCACTGCTGAGCTCCCTCTTTGCCCCCCACCCTAGGCTGGAAGCGGTTTGGAGCCCCAGGCCAACGGAGAGACCCCCCATGTAGCAGTTATTGTCCGGCCAGGTAAGTGCCACCGCTGGGGGTTGGCACGGCTACTGCTGGGCTCCCTGGTGTTGCCACTGGGGGTGTGAGGTGCCAGCCCTGCTGTTCCCTGCACACCTGGGGACTGGTGTCCCCATGCTGGGTCTAGGAGAGTTTGTGGGGGGCTGTCTGCTCGCCCCAGCTGTCCCCTGGGCACTGAGGGACCCCCCTGTTGTCCCTGTCACCCGTTTGTGGTGTGGGTTGAAGGTTGGCACGTCTGTCCCTACCCCTCCTGCGGGTGGAGGGATCTGGGGAGGGGGGGATGTGGGGTGAGTGGGGGATCAGGGACACCCCTACTAATGCCCCCCCTTGCAGATGACCGCCCGAAGCCCGCGCTGGTGGTGAGCAAGCCCGTCTCCCTGGAGCCCAGCAAGTCGGCGTCCCCGTCACCTCCCCCTCCCCTCATCCCCGAGGTGGAGCCCGTGGTGCTCTCGGCGGTGACGCTGGTGCCAATGGAGCCCCCCGTGGACGCGGACACTAAAGGGGAGCCGGGCGAGGCGCCGCCCGACCCACACAAGACGTTTAGCGCCATCACTACAGTGCCAGGGCCCGCGGAGCCCCTCCTGCCCACGCCCGACATGGACACGGTGCCCACGGTGGCTGCGGAGGAGGAGGAGGTGGTGGCCGCCATTCCCCTCCCGGAACCCACCCCGCAGGCGCCCCTGCCCCCCGAGGTACCCATGGTGCCCGTTGTCCCCCCGATGCCAGCTGTGCCCCTGCTGCCGGCCACCCCCTCGCCGCCGCCGCCCGTCGTACTGCAGGCCCCCGAAGAGCCCGCCAAACCTGCCTCCCCCAGCCCCCCGCCGCCCCGGGAAGAGCCCCCCGCCCCCGCCGCCGAGCCCAACGG
>NW_015090822.1:277560-285521 GCF_001431845.1 Calidris pugnax
GCACTGGGTGGGCTGTGTGTGTCGGGGCTGCAGGTGCTCTGGTGGGTACACAGTGTGTCTGGGGACGGGGGCCGTGCTGGGGTGGCAGGATCGTGTGGCTCCCCATCCTGAAGCCCGCCTGGTGTTACTGGTGGCCTCCCTGGTGGCACTGGAACTGGTGCCAGGGCACGCAGAGGGACAGGGGGGGTTCCTGCCCTTCACCTCGCCGCCTTCCCCTTCCAGTCGCTGTGTCGGTGCCAAAGAAGAAGCGAAAGATGAAGGAGCTGAACAAGAAGGAGGCAGTAGGCGATTTGCTGGATGCCTTTAAAGAGGTGAGTGTCTCCCCAGTGGTGTCCGGGGGTCACCCCCTGTCCCACCTCCTCCTGTGATGAACTCTGCTTTGAGCCATCGTGTCTGGGCCACTGAAGCTCCGTGATGGTACTGAGGATCTGAGGAGGGGGCTGGGGGACGCCTGGGTGGAGGGGGACGGGACGGGGCTGGCGGGGTGACTGTTGTCCCCGTGTCCCTCCCCGTGCAGTCTCAGATCAGTGACAGTGCCTCGGAGGCGGAGAACAAACCCCCCGCGTCCACCCCTGCCCGCCAAGCGGAGGAGGCGGCTCCTCCTCGTCCCCAGGAAGAGTCGGAGGAGACGTGGGAGGAGAAGGAGGACAAGCTGGCCCCGGAGAAGGGCAAGGCTGCTGACCAGAAGTACCGCTACAAGGAAGGTGAGCTCTGTGCGGTGCCTCCCCTGGGACCCACCACTCCTGGGAGGGTGGGGGTGACACAATCTGACTGTCCTAAACCTCACGCTCTCCTCCTGTCTCGTCCCCAAGCCTGGCACGAGGTGGGGGACAGAGGGTCCCGGCAGGAGGCAGGGACCTGGTGGCTTCAGGCTTTCTCTCTTTAGGAGCGTCGTGCTCCTGGTGTGTCAGGCTGGGGCAGCTCTGTGGTTGTCTCCGTCCCACCTTGCTGGTCCCTGGGTGGCCCAGGACCCGCCACAGCTCAGGGTGGGGAGTATGGGACGGGCCACATCAGGGTCTTCCTCTTGCCCCCCAACCTGCTGCAGAGCAATGGAAGCCGCTGAACCCTGAGGAGAAGAAGCGATACGACAGGGAGTTCCTGCTGGGCTTCCAGTTCATCTTTGCCAGCATGCAGAAACCCGAGGGGCTGCCCCAGATCACCGACGTGGTGCTGGACAAGGTCGGTGCGGCCCTGGAAATTAGGGGGGGCGGGGGGAGTCCTCTTTGTGCCCGGGGTTCTGTTGCAGCACCTGCAACGAGCCTCGGGCCTGGGGTTTGGGGTGTTGGGGGGCACCTGTGGGGCCTTCTTTCCAGTTCCTTGTCCCGGCGCTGAGGCTGGGGGATGGATCCGTCCCGCTCCTCTGCCCCCTGGGCATCCTCAGCCGTGTGTACCTTCGCAGGCCAACAAGACCCCGCTGCGGGCCCTCGACCCCATCCGCCTCAGCGGCATGAACTGCAGCCCTGACTTCACCCCCTCCTTCGCCAACCTCGGCCGGCCCGTCATGGGCAACCGGGGCCTGGTGAGTGTCCCCTCCCTTCACCCGCCCCGTGTGCGTCCCCTTCGGCCTCTCCGTGATGATCCAACCTTCGAGCCGCTGTGTCTGGGCCACTGATGTCCCTGATGGAACTGAGGATCTGAGCAGGCAGAGGGGGACACCCCGGGATCCCCCCCACGGCCCGGTCCCTGAGCAAAGAGCTGAGTTTCTTCTCCCCCGTGTTAGCCCTCAGGGTTGGGTCCCCGCCGCTCCCAGCAGAGCCAGAGGAAGGAGCCACGCAAAATCATTGCCACTGTGTCCCTCAACGAGGACGTCAAGCTGAACAAGGCTGAGAAGGCCTGGAAACCCAGCAGCAAGCGTGCCTCCGAGGAGGAGGATCCCGAGAACATCAAGACGCAGGTAGGAGCTGGGTCACCGGTGGGCGATGGGAGGGCAGGGGCAGGGGGGACATGTCCCTCACTCTTTCTGACCCCACTGTCCTCGCAGGAACTGCTCCGCCGCGTCCGCAGCATCCTCAACAAGCTGACACCCCAGATGTTCCAGCAGCTGATGAAGCAGGTGATGGAGTTGTCCATCGACACGGAGGAGCGGCTCAAGGGTGTCATCGACCTCGTCTTCGAGAAGGCCATCTCGGAGCCAAACTTCTCTGTTGCCTATGCTAACATGTGCCGTTGCCTTATGGGGGTGAGCAGGAGCTGGGGAGGAGGGTTGTCCAGGAGCTCAGCAGGGTACGGGTCCTTCCACATGGGGTGGGGACACTGGGGACTGTGGATGGAGGACCAAGTCCAGAGTCTTAGCAGGGCATTACCGGGCCGGGGGGTGGCTTTTCCCTGGTTTGAATAGTGCCTGGGCCAGCTTTTGGGGGACACCCGCCTCACACTCCTCGCCTGGGGGTTACACCTCTCCCTGCAGCTCAAAGTGCCCACAACAGACAAGCCCACGGTGACTGTGAACTTCCGCAAGCTGCTGCTCAACCGCTGCCAGAAGGAGTTTGAGAAGGACAAGGACGACGACGAGATCTTTGAGAAGCGGCAGAAGGAGATGGACGATGCCAGCGCTGTGAGTTGGGGTGGGAAGGCTGGGGCTGGGGGCTGGGGTGGGACATCCTCGGGGTGGCCCTAGCTCTCAGCTGCCCTGCTGTCCCCTCCTTACAGCCTGAGGAGAAGGCCCGCATGAAGGATGAGCTGGAGGAGGCGCGGGACAAGGCCCGACGGCGGTCCCTGGGCAACATCAAGTTCATCGGAGAGCTCTTCAAACTGAAGATGTTGACAGAGGCCATCATGCATGACTGTGTGGTGAAGCTGCTCAAAAACCACGATGAGGAGTCTCTGGAGTGCCTTTGCCGCCTGCTCACCACCATCGGCAAGGACTTGGACTTTGAGAAGGCCAAGGTACCCCTTGCCCTGCCCTGCCCTTGTCCTGCCCTTGCCCTTGGGAGGGAAGTGACCCTGACTCTGTCCCTCTATAGCCCAGGATGGACCAGTACTTCAACCAGATGGAGAAGATCATCAAAGAGAAGAAGACATCATCACGAATCCGTTTCATGCTGCAGGATGTGATTGACCTCAGACGGGTAAGATGCATGGCCTGCTGTTGCCTGGGGACTGTCCTCTGTCCCCTGCCTGGTCCTGTGGACCTGCCGGCCCATGTCCTCTGGGTGCCAGCAGTCCCTGTGTCCCTGGGAGGGGAGAGCTGGGTACGTAAGTGGTGGCCAGCCCCAGAGACGCCATGCTAGCCCACGGGCCTTGGCTAGCATGGTAGCAGCAGTGGGCACACAGTAACCGGCAGCTGTTTAATGCAGGGGGGCTCCAGGAACTGAGCCCTTTTGTGCCAAAAGCCGCCACAGCACCCGGGGAGCTGCAAGGGCTGAGGTTGGGGGCAGCCTGAGTCTTTGGGGGTGGGAATGTCTGTGCCTCCCTCCTCCAGCCAGCTCAGTGCCCCCCTCCCCTGCCCTCTGCAGAATAGCTGGGTGCCGCGGCGAGGAGACCAGGGCCCCAAAACCATCGACCAGATCCACAAGGAAGCAGAGATGGAGGAGCATCGAGAACACATCAAAGTACAGCAGCTCATGTCAAAGGACAAGAGGAGAGGACCCCCTGGGCCATCCTCCAGCGGTGAGTGCCCGGCCGTGGGGGCGCCGGGGGCTGACGGAGGGGGGTTGCTCCTGCTGGCCACCCCTCGAGGCCGGGCTGTGCCTTACTCCTGTCCCCCTTGTGCCCAGGGCGCGGGAGCCTGGTGGCAGATGATGGCTGGAACACGGTGCCCATCAGCAAGGGCAACCGGCCCATCGACACCAGCCGGCTAACGAAGATCACCAAGGTGAGGCCAGGGGTGCCATGTGGGCAACCGATCCGGCTCTGCCCGGCCTGCACCCCTTCTTTGTGAGGGGTTCAGGGCTGATTCTGTCTCTCTGCCTCCAGCCTGGATCCATCGACTCCAACAACCAGCTCTTTGCACCAGGGGGGCGGCTGAGCTGGGGCAAGGGTAGCAGCGGAGGGTCCGGGGCGAAGCCTGCAGACTCAGGTGGGCGGCGTGGGGCTGGCTGGGGAGGGGGGATCCTTCCCCCCGCTGGATCCTCGGACTGGGGAGGTGCCGAGCTCTGAGATTCCCCTCTTTTCACGCCCAGCATCTGATTCAGGGCGACCGGCCACGAGCACCTTGAACCGCTTCTCAGCGCTCCAGCAGTCGACCCCGGCCGAGAGCCCCGAGTCCCGGCGCGTGGTGCAGAGGTGAGGGGCTGGCCCTGCCCTGGGGCGAGGAACCCCCCACATCGGGCAGCACTTGGTCAATGTGTTGGTGAATGTGTGGCGTCTGGGCTGGAATAATTCCCTGTGGCAGGACTGGGGGCTTGGGGTGTATGGGAGTCCTTGTGGCAAAGAAAGCTGATCCCAGCCTGGGCTTCCTCCCACCATTTGGCACTTGGGGGAGGGGGGGGGCACAGCTGGGTCTGGTTTGGAGGTCCTGGGACCAAAGGGACATTGATGGGCTGGAGCTTGAGGTCCCCAAGGGGAGCTGGAGTTGAGTTTGCTCAGGAGAAGAGGAAAACAAAGGGGGATCTCGCTGCCATCTGCGGTGGGGAGGTGTGGGCAGGATGGGGTCAGACTCTGCGAAGCTGTGCCAAAGGCTGAGGGCATGAGCTGGAACAGGGGAGAAATGGAAAAGTGTTTTCCCCTGAGGGTGGTCAATGGCTAAAAAGCCCTGGAAAGGGCTGGGAATGGAGTTGGGACAGCTTTTGGCTTGCAAACCTCCACAGCCTGGGGTCAGGGAGGGTGGTGATGGGCTCTTCACGCTGTGTCTCCTCCCGCCCAGGAGCAGCTCCAGCCGCGACAGGTCGGAGAAGGCCGGGGACAGAGGGGAGCGGGAGTCGCGTTCGGAGAAGGGCAGCGACCGCCTGGAGCGTCCCGACCGGGGGGAGCGGGCAGAGAGGAACAGGTCTGCCCTCACCAAGAGGAGCTTCAGCAAAGAGACGGAGGACAGGAGCCGGGAGCGGGAGAAGCAGGGCGGCCCCGAGGCCGTGCGGAAGGCTGCTAGCATGTCGGAGGAGCGGGACAGGAGCCGGGAGAGCGGTGAGCTGGGGAGGAGCGGCAACCCAGGCGGGGGCTGCACGCGGCCTGGGGGGTCGCCGTGCCTGATCCCCGCTCTCTCTTTGCAGTCAAGCAAGAGCCAGCACCTCCTGCAGCGTCCCCCAAACCCGCCCTCTCAGAAGAGGAACTGGAGAAGAAATCCAAGGCAATCATAGAGGAATACCTGCACATCAATGACATGAAGGTGGGAGCAGGGGGTTGGCCACACGGCTCCCATAGCACCCCATCCACAGTGCCTGGGTGAGGAAGGGGAGGCTGGGGCTGGCTGTGGGGCAGCGCTGACCTCCCTTTTCCCCACAGGAGGCCCTGCAGTGCGTGCAGGAGCTGGGCAGCCCCTCCTCGCTCTACATCTTCGTGCAGAATGGCATCGAGTCCACGCTGGAGAGGAGCACCATCTCCCGCGAGCACATGGGGGTCCTGCTGTGCCAGCTGGTGAAGGCGGGCACGCTCTCCAAGGAGCAGTACTACAAAGGGTGAGGGGCCCGGGGCAACCTGGCCACAGGCTGGTGTTTGCCCGCCTTTGGATTCAGCTCTACCTCGAGTGGGGCTCACTGAGACCTCCCGAAGCCATAGAGTGGTTTGGGTTGGAAGGGACCTTAGAGACCACCCAGTGCCACCCCCTGCCCTGGGCAGGGACACTTCCCATCAGACCAGGTTGCTCAAAGCCTCATCCAGTCTGGTCCGGGAGGACATGGGGGGCTGCTGGATCCCAATGCCCCTCCCCCCCTTCCTCTGCCCCCCAGGCTGCGGGAGATCCTGGAGATCGCAGAAGACATGGAGATCGACATCCCCCACATCTGGCTGTACCTGGCCGAGCTCATCACCCCCATCCTGCAAGAGGAAGGCATCCCCATGGAGGAGCTGTTCAGGTGAGGACTGTGCCCCTCCGCAGGGGTCCTGGGGGGGTGCTGGGGAGGCTCCTGGGGACAGGCATCTCAACCAGGTCTCTGGTGCCCCATAGGGAGATAACGAAGCCCCTGGTGCCCATCGGGAAGGCCACCACGCTGCTGGTTGAGGTGCTGGGCTTGTTGTGCAAGGGCATGGTAAGTGTGTGGGGCTCGAGTCACTGCTGGCCATCACCCTGGGGCCGGTGGCTTGCTCACGGGGGGCAGGTTGGCATGTGGGGATTGAACCCCTCTGCCACCGGAGGGGACATCCCTTGCTGTGTCTGGACATCCCTCTGGGTTGGGGGGGGGGCGGCGTGGCCAAGCCGCAGCGTCCCCCTCCCTGGATTTGGAGAGCGTGGGGTGCTGATGCCGGCTGTCTGTCCCTCTGTCCCTCCTGCAGAGCCAGAAGACCGCGGGCAAGCTGTGGCGGGACGGGGGCCTGAGCTGGAAGGAATTCCTGCCCGAGGACCAGGATGTCAATAAATTTGTCACGGAGCAGGTGGGAACTCAGGGCTGGCTAGGGGCAGAGTGGGGCGTCCTGGGGGGGCCCTGTGTCCCCTTGGGCTGCCCCTAACATCTCGTCTCCACTCTCCCCGCCCCAGAAACTGGAGTACACGATGGGGGACAGCTCGGACACGCCGAGCCGCAAGGAGCTGACCTCGGAGGAGCTGTGCAAGCAAATTGACAAACTGCTGAAGGAGAACCCCAACAACCAAAGAATATACGACTGGATCGAGGTGAGGGTGTGGGCCTAGAGGGTCTCTGGGGGGGGAGGGCTGTTTCCCGGCTCCCCCTCCCCACCTCACAGTCCCTCTGCCCTCCTTCCTGCAGGCCAACCTGAGCGAGCAGCAGGTCTCGTCCAACACCTTTATCAGGGCCCTGATGACATCCGTCTGCCACTCGGCTATCATCTGTGAGTAGTGGGGTGAGGTGGGGGGGTTCCCCCTGCCTATGCTGGCCCCCCCTCCCCATCTCACACCCTGTCTCCCACAGTCGAGAACCCCTACCGCGTGGACGCCCTGGTCATCCGCAACCAGGCCAAGCTGCTGCAGAAGTACCTGCGGGACGAGCAGAAGGAGCTCCAGGCCCTCTACGCCCTGCAAGCCTTGGTGGTGAAGTTGGACCAGCCTCCCAGTGAGTGTTGCGGGGACGGGGGGTGCTGAGGAAGGGGGCGGAGGGGGTGTCAGATGCATCCCCCACCCCAGCAGGGTGGCTGGTGGCTGGGAAATGGCAGGGATCCCCTTTTCCCCGCTTCCCAGACCTGCTGCGGATGTTCTTTGACGCCCTGTACGACGAGGACGTCATCAAGGAGGAGGCTTTCTACAAGTGGGAGTCCAGCAAGGACCCGGCCGAGCAGCAGGGCAAGGGGGTGGCCCTCAAATCCGTCACGGCCTTCTTCACCTGGCTGCGGGAAGCTGAGGATGAGTCGGACAACAACTGAGCAGCCGTGAGGAGGAGGAGGAGGAGGAAGGGGGCAGAGAGGGAGCGGGGCACCCTGGGGAGCTACTCCATCCCCTCCCACCCCCCCGGTCCCCCTGGACTTGCTGATGCCGGGGCCGAGGGACCTGCTGTGCCCCCCGCAGCAGCCCCCCCTCTCTCTCTGTTCCGTTCTCCTCCTCTCCCTCCTCCCCCCGTCCCGGTTCTGTACTGGTTTGTCACCACGGTAATAAACGGATGCTGACGGAGGCGGCTGTCGCGGTGGGTCCCCTGGGGGCCCTTCTCCCCCCGCCAGTCTCTGGGAGCACCCCCGGACTCGTGTCATGGGGAGGGGGGATGGGATGGGGACGTTATCTCTCCCCTCCTCTCCCCCCTTCTCTTCCTCCTCCCCACTTCTTGCTGAAATATAGAGAGATTATATATATATAAACTTATTAAATTTGGTTTGGGGACAGGAGCGTGATTTCTCCCCCTCCCCTGTCCTCTCTCTATTCCTCCATCACTGCCTGGACCCCTCCCCCCCCCTCCCCCCCCATGGTTTTTTATTTTAAATATAAA
>NW_015090822.1:285531-286726 GCF_001431845.1 Calidris pugnax
TCCGCGTCCCCTGTATTTATAGAGCGCCGGATGTGATGAGCCGCACGTGTAATTATTAAAACAAGGATTCAATTACTGGTCACGTGAATTTGTAAATAATTTTTTTTTTTTGCTTTTTTTTCTTTATGGAGTATTTAATTGAAGATTTAAAGGCATCTTTTCACCTTAAAACTGGAAATAAAAGAACATTGCTAAATAACGCCCCGTGTGCCGCTGTTGCCGCCCCCCCTCCCCTCCCTGTCCCTTGCCCCCCCGGCTGCAGCCTCCCTGGCACCCCCAGGCCAAGGTAAGTACTCTCACCCTGGAATTATTTGTAAATACTTTATTTTTTTTTTTGCTTTTTTTTTCCGGGTCGGATGTGAGCTCCAGCATCCCCAGTTGTGCCCACGCTTTCCCTGTGGGCGCGGAGGTGGCAGGGCCTGTGTGTGGGGGGCTCCTTGGGGTCTGCCTGGGGGCAGGAGAGGGACCTGCTCCCCCACCCCCCCCACCCCCCAATCTTCTCTTTTAGGGGCGACCCTTTTTGTCTTGCAGGTGGGGTGGAGACCGAGCGAGCCCAGGGTGCCCCCGGCCCTGCTGGGGGGGGGCTGTCCCTTCTGGGGACCCAGGTGAGGGTGGGCTGGTGTCCCCCCCCCCGGGGGCCGGGCTGGTCGTTGTTGCCTGTGGCTGAGTCACCCTGGCCCCCGCCGGAGGGCGCCCAGTAATTAACTGGGGGCTGCTCCCCAGATGAGAGGCTGATCCCCCTGAGCTGTGGGTCTGACTCCTGCTGGGACACCGTTGGCAGGGAAAGGCTGGCGGGGCCTGGTGGGGGGGGGTAGCACTGGCCAGGGCCTCCCCCTGAGTGAAGAGGGTGGTCCTTGGGCTGCTGGGGTGCCCTGCTCGCCAAGGGGGTGGGGGCACCCCCTCACGCCCTCCTGTGCCGGGGAAGAGGTGTCGCAGCGTTACCTGCCCTCAGTAGGTTTCAGGGTGAACAGACACCTTTGGCCGCAGGGGAACCCCTCGGCCGGGCCCGCGTCTCCCGGGGGGGGGGGGGGGCCCCCCCCCCCCCCCCCCCCCCAGGTGATCGTTCAGCGCTGTCTGGCCGGTCGGTCCCTGACCCACGTCCGCGCCGGCTGCGTCGTCTGCGGGTACCTCAAAGTCCTGCCCATGTTCCTCATGGTGCTGCCCGGGATGGCTGCCCGCGTCCTCTTCCCCGGTC
>NW_015090822.1:287356-291896 GCF_001431845.1 Calidris pugnax
GCCCGCAGGGGGGCTGTGGGAGTGCCGCAGATGTCCTGGGGGGGCTGCAGCAGGGATGGGAGCGATGGGTGCTGTGATCCAAGGGTGTTCTGGGGGCTGGGACGGTGCTGGGGGTGTCGCAGATGCGCCAGGGGGGCCCTGGGGGTGTCGTTGCCAGGGGGACAGGGGTGATGACGCTGGGCCATCACCACGGGATGCCCCTGCCCACAGCCGGGGGTGGGGGCGATGCCATCGGCAGTTTCTCTGGGAACCAGGGGCTACCCCCGGATGGGGGCCGGGGGGAGCACTGATCAGCCCCCCCACATCCCACCTCGCGGCTGGTTTACGTCAGCCGGGCCCACCTTCATGCAGGGGAGGCTCCCTGGGGGCTGGCCTGGCCTGGGGGACCGCAGTGACGGGGGACCCTCCCTGGCCCCGGTGCTTGGGGGTCGGTGCCCAAGGGGGTGGGTGGGCACCCGTCCATGTGGGGTGCAGGGGCCAGGAGTCGGGGTGGTGGGGAACTGGTGCGGGTGCTTTTATTGCCCCCCAGCCCTTTTTGCTCCTTTTTCTCCTGTGCCCCAGAGATGGGGAAGTGGGGAGGGGGGGTGGTTTGGTGATGGAGGAGCAGCGCCAGCCCCCCCTGCAGCACGGCCCAGCGCTGCCTCCCCTCCCGCCTGGCCCCGTCTGTGCCCCCCAGCCCGGTCCAGCTGCCCCCACCCCTCCCGAAAGGGCTGCCAAGCCGGGACAGACGCCCGGTCCCTGCTGCCAGGCCGGGCCCATGCGGTACCGCTGACACAGGTGGAAGAGTTGCCCGGGCGTGAGTCACTCGTGCCGCAGCCCCCGGCCGCCACGGAGCACCCCTGCAATGAGTTGTGTTTGGTCTCAGACCGGGCAAGAAGCTGTAACCCTGGGGTGGGGGGGCTGGAGGTGCTGATGCCTCCCCCCCAACCCCATCTCTTCCCGCAGTGGCCGTGGACACGACGCTGTGCGTGGAGTGGAAGGAGGTGAAAGCGCTGTCGCCGCTGAGTGCCGCCCGCCCGCTGCCCCGCCTGGCACGCCAGGCCTCCTTCGACAGCCAGGACTTCCTCCAGGTACCGCTGAGACCACCCCTGCACCTCCCGGGTACCGGTACCCGATGGTGGGACCCCCGTCCTGGCCGTGGCCGGGGGCATGGTGGGCTCCCTCGCCCGCCCGGCCGGCCCTGCCAGCTCGCAGCCGGCGCTGGGGCTGCTCTGACGTCAGCCGGGAGCCGGGCTGTATCCTGGGAGAAATCAGTCCACGGTGCCTCGTTGCCATGGCAATGCGATTTGTTGCGCGCCTCCAAATCCCGCATCGCTTCCCCCCGTGGCCACGGGCTCGGGGCCCAGCGTGGTCAGGACGGGCAACGGGGACGGGGAGTGGGTGGTCCAGCGCGGTGGGGGCTGCTGGGGAGTGGGCACTTGGGCACGCAGCCATGGTGGCCTTGCACACACGTGTGTGCACAGGGTGGGGAGGACACTCAGAGCACTGGTTAGCACAGGTCGTGCGTGTGAGCGGTACGTGTGTGCATGGAGTGAGCACGTGTGTGTGTGCTGTGAGTTCACGTGTGTGAACTCTAGAGAACTCTACCTGTAGTGAAAGTGTGTGCGTGTAAGTGTGCATATGTGTTTAGGGTCTGCGTGTGTGTACAGGTGGTGATGTGAGCGGGAGTGTGAAGGCACGTGTGCACCGAGCATGTCTGTGTGTGCGTGCACCTGTAAGAATGCAGGTGTGCACACAGCACGTGTGCAAGCGGTAGCAGCGTGCAGGGGCACTAACAGGCATGGACGTGTGTGTACCCACTGCCCTGCATGTGGTGGCTGTCACCATCGCTCTGCACACGCGTGTGCACAGACACCCTGGGCCCTGGGGACGACGACGCAGTGGGGCTGAGCCCCCTCCCGGGGCAGTGGGGGTGGCGGTGGGGGCGGGCAGTGTGGCTGGGGGCTGTGACCCCCCTCTGTCCGCCCCCCCGGCAGGTCAATGTTGAGGACACTGTCGAGATGCTGCCCAAGTCGCGGCGCGCGCTGACCATCCAGGAGATTGCTGCCCTGGCCCGCTCCTCACTGCACGGTAACGGCCCGGGGGGGCATCTGGGGAACGGGATGGGGGGGTGTCCTCTGGGCAAGGGGGCTGGGCTCCTGGGAAGGTCTTTAGGGACACCCCTCTGAGGTTTGGAGGGCTCCCCGGGGTCCCCAAAGGTACCATCGGGGTTCTTGGTGGCACCCAAAAGGAGGGTGTAGAGGTACCAGGTCCCAAGGGCTGGGGGTGAGAGGGGTGGGGGGGTCGTGGGCTCCACAGAGGGGGTGCCCGGGGGAGTACTGATGCAGGGGCACATCTTGCAGGCATCTCGCAGGTGGTGAAGGAGCACGTGACGAAGCCGACGGCCATGGCACAGGGCCGCGTCGCCCACCTCATCGAGTGGAAGGGCTGGTGCAAACCGGTGGAGCCGCCCTGCGCCCTGGAGAGCGCCTTCAGCTCCTACTGCCACCTGAGCGAGGGCGAGCAGGAGGCACGATTCGCCGCCGGTGGGCACCGCGCGGGGCACGGCCGAGGGCAGGGGTGGAGGGGAGGGTTGTCCCCATCCTTCTGTCCCTCATGTTAGGTCCCTCCATCCTTCCCTCCATCCTTCCTTCCATCCTTCCTTCCATCCCTCTTTCCCTCCCTCCCTCCATCTCTCCATCTCTCCATCCCTCTATCCATCTTTCTCTCCTTCCATCCCTCCCTCCTTTCCTTCCTTCCTCCTTTCATCTCTTCCTCCATCCCTCCATCCTTCCATCCCTCCCTCCCTTCTTCCATCTCTCCATGCTTCTATCGATCCCTCCCTCCTTCCATACCTCCTTTCATCCATTCCCTCCCTCCCTCCTTCCCTTCCTCCCTCCTTCCATCCATCCATCTCTCCCTCCCTCCGTCCTTCTATCCCTCCCTCCCTGGTGTTGTGGCACCCTGGGCAAAGAGCTGCGGGGGCAGGGGGGGATGTTGGGGACCCCCCCCAGTGCACGCGTGACGGGTGCCTGTCCCGTGCCAGGCGTGGCGGAGCAGTTTGCCATCGCTGAGGCCAAGCTGCGAGCCTGGTCCTCGGTGGACGGGGACGACTCCAACGACGAGTCCTATGACGAGGACTTCATGCCCTCCACGGAGAGCTCCCAGCCCAACGGTGAGTGCTGCGGGGAGCGGGCATCTGCGGGTCAGCAAGGTGTCCCCATGCCAGTGCCGGTGTCCTGATGCCAGTGTCCCGATGTTGGTGTCCGCATGCCAGTGTTGGTGTCCCCATGCCGGTGCCAAAGGCTGAAGGAGTGGGGTGCCCCGTGCCTGACCAAATTCTCCTGGCCATCCCCTCACGGGGCAGTGGCCCTGCCCAGCCCCACGGCATCCCTGCGCCCTCCCTGGAGCCAGGGCATGTTTTGTGTTCCCTTTGGTAGCCACCAGTGCCACGCACACAGTAATCTGGGCAAAGTGGGCACCGCGCCTGGCACGGGGCTGCTCCCACCCTGTGGGGCACAGGGTGGTGGGGGCCCTGGCAGCCACCCGTGCCGTCCCCCCCGCACCGACCCTGGCCGTGCTGTCTCCCCACAGAGCTGCCCGGCGTGGCACCCACCGGCGCGCTGCTGCGGGACCTGCTGCAGGGCCACCTCTGCCAGCTGGGGGGCCGGCACGGCTCCTGCGAGCCCGAGAGCGACTCCTCGCACACCCTCTCCCCCGAGACCCTCTGCTCCAGCCTCTGCAGCCTGGAGATGGTGTCCCCCACCGAACTCACTGCCAAACTGCTGGGCTCCCTGGGGGGATCGGGGGGGGAGGACCTGCTGCTGCCCAAGCTGCCCCCCCCGGCCAGCCAAAGTGCCTTGCGGGGCCTGGCACGGCTCCGGTGCCAGGACCCCCTCTACGCCGTGTCCTACGCCGACCCCTGCCCCTCGCCCGCCGAGGACGAGGTGGTGCTGAGCAAGGACTTCCCGCTCCGACGGAAAGTCTCCGACGTGGCGTCCTCCGGGGTGGCATCGCTGGAGGAAGAGGAGGAGGAGGAGGAGGAAGAGGCCGAAGAGCCCTGATGCCCCCCCCTCAGGGGTGCCCTGCCTCTCCTGGGCGGGGGTCCAGCCCCCCCCGCCGCCGTCCCCCCGGCCGGACCCTGCGCTGGGCGAGGGACGGGCCCCGCCGCTGCTCCCCGGGCACAGGGGGGGGCTCGGGGGGACACTGCAGTTCTGCCCCCCCCCAAGGCCAGTGTGCCCCCACCGTGCCCTGGCCCTGCTTGGCCACATCGTTGCCCTCCTGGATTTTTGCATGAGAGCGGGGAAGGGGCATGGGGAAGGGCTTGGGGGGGTCTGACCCCCACCCTGACACCCAGATGTGCCCCCCAAAACTGACGGGACTGAATCAGTGGGGCTGATTGTTCGCATGTTCTCTGCCCCCCAAACTGCCCCGGGCTCCCCTTTCAGGCACGGGTCTGCCCCCCCTCCCCCGTTGGCATGGCTGACCCCCCCGAGTGCCCCTGCCTGGCACCCTGGGCTCGGGGCGACGGGGGGTGGAATTTGGGGAGCGGGCGGGGGCG
>NW_015090822.1:292683-293037 GCF_001431845.1 Calidris pugnax
CACCCCGCTGTGAGGTGCCGTGGGGTACCCGCACCCTGGCACCCCCCCTCCATCCCGCCAGGTCTTGAATAAAGTCCATCGTGCGAGCGCTGCACCGGGCACCTCTTCTTCTGGCCAGCAGGAGCAGGGCAGTGATGGTGCCTCTGGACTGGGCACTGGTGAGGCCTCACCTCGAGGGCTGGGTTCAGTTTTGGGCCCCTCATTACAGGAAGGACATTGAGGTGCTGGAGTGTGTCCAGAGGAGAGCCACCAAGCTGGGGAGGGGTCTGGAGAACAAGTCCTATGAGGAGAGGCTGAGGGAACTGGGCATGTTTAGTTTGGAGAAGAGGAGGCTGAGGGGGGACCTCATTGCCC
>NW_015090822.1:294541-295692 GCF_001431845.1 Calidris pugnax
TTTTTTTTTGTGGTTGGACTCAATGATCTCAGAGGTCCCTTCCAACCACTAAGATTCTGTGATTCTGTGAACCCGGAGGGGGGGTGGGCAGCATACCCCCCCCCACCCCAGCTCCCAGCCATGAAGCAATGGGGGTGTGTGTGTGTGTGTGTGTGTCCTGCCCCACAGTACCCCTTTCTGCAGGGGTGTAACTGGGAATGGCCCTCGTGAGGGGACAAGGAGCTTATGCTCTACTGCACCTCTCCTGCTCTGGGGTAACGGTACTCAGGGAGCTGGCAGGAGAGCTCACCAGGCCTCTCTCCATTATCTGCCAACAATCCTGGGCAACAGGAGAGGTACCAGAGGACTGGAGGGTGGCCAATGTGATGCCCATCTACAAGAAGGGCCAGAAGAAGGATCTGAGGGACTATAGTCCTGTCAGCCTGACCTCGGTACTGGGAAAGATCATGGAGAGGATCATCTTGAATGAGCTCTCACAGCAAGCACAGGGCAGCCAAGGGAGCAGGACCTGGAGGGGCACCTTCTCCCCAGGGGGATGGGGGGTGGCAGCGGCACGGCCCCCCCCTCCCCCTCCCGGCCCCCGCAAGGTGACAGGCGAGGCCTCGGCCCCTTATCTCGAATTCCTGGGGGCCGGGGTGCCTAATTATGGGCATCTGACGGTGGTGGTGGCAGCGGGGGGGTGGCCCCCTCCCCGGCTGGGACCTTGAGGGGCACGGGTGGTGGGCGCCATGGCCTCTGCGTACCGTGGCTACGGCCAAGGGCACGGGGAGCCCCACTTCGAGGGCGACTGGCAGCACGGACCCTTCGGGGCGCTGGGACACGATGGCTTCGGGTACCCAGGTACAGGGGATGGGAGGGTGGGGGTGCCTGCTGCCCCGGGGAGGGTCCCCCCCCGGGTTATCCAGCTGCCCTGTGCCTGGGCACAGCCTGAGACCTGACTGGGATGGGCCTGGGGGGCTGGGGTGAGCCCTGGCTGCCCCCCGACAGCCCCATGGCTCTCTGGATTGTCCTGCATCCCCCCCCCAACAAGTCCCTTTGTGTCTCTCGTACCCCCATGTCCCTGCTGTCCCCAGGCTCACCGTGCCCCCAGCTCCCCCCTCCCCACACCCTTCTGAGCCTCTCAGTGCCCCCAGACCCACGTGTATCCCCCC
>NW_015090822.1:295702-298480 GCF_001431845.1 Calidris pugnax
TCCTGCGCCCTTCCTCTGCTGTCCCCGGGCCACCCAGTGCCCCCAGACCCCTCTGTGCCTCCTGCTACCCCCAGACTCCCACCCCAGACCCCCATGTGCCCATGCCCTGGGGTGCCCAGTTCCCCTTGCAATGCCCCAGGACCCCAAATGTTCCCAAGCCCCCAGTGCCCCCCCAGCCCACTGTGCCCGCCATGGACGGCAGCCCCTCCTGATGCCCGCAGGGTCCCCGGGCACCATGTGCTCCTGCAGCCTGGGCACCTGGGTGCGTGCCCAGGGGGACACCTACCAGGTGGTGGCCGACGTCAGCCAGTTCGAGCCCCCCGACATCGTGGTGACCACCTCCAACCGCCACGTCACCATCCGGGCTGAGAAGGTGAGGAACAAGACCAGAGGAAATGGTCTGAAGTTGCGGCAAGGGAGATTTAGATTAGATATTAGAAAGAATTACTTTCCTGAGAGAGTGGTCAGGCCCTGGAACAGCCTGCCCAGGGAGGTGGTGGAGTCACCATCCCTGGAGGGATTTAAGAAACGTATAGACATGGCTCTTCAGGGCATGCTCTAGTGCCCAAGGTTATTGGTTTATGGCAAGGTGTTGAGTGTGGGGTTTAGTTGGTGGGTGCAGTGTTTTTGGTGGGCGTTTGGTGTGGTGTGGTGTGTTTTTTGGTTTTTTGTTTTGTTTTGTTTTGGTTTTTTTTTTTTTTTTTTTTTTTTTTTTTTTTTTTTTTTTTTTGTTTCAACCTTCCAACCACTAAGATTCTGTGATTCTGTGAACCCGGAGGGGGGGTGGGCAGCATACCCCCCCCCACCCCAGCTCCCAGCCATGAAGCAATGGGGGTGTGTGTGTGTGTGTGTGTCCTGCCCCACAGTACCCCTTTCTGCAGGGGTGTAACTGGGAATGGCCCTCGTGAGGGGACAAGGAGCTTATGCTCTACTGCACCTCTCCTGCTCTGGGGTAACGGTACTCAGGGAGCTGGCAGGAGAGCTCACCAGGCCTCTCTCCATTATCTGCCAACAATCCTGGGCAACAGGAGAGGTACCAGAGGACTGGAGGGTGGCCAATGTGATGCCCATCTACAAGAAGGGCCAGAAGAAGGATCTGAGGGACTATAGTCCTGTCAGCCTGACCTCGGTACTGGGAAAGATCATGGAGAGGATCATCTTGAATGAGCTCTCACAGCAAGCACAGGGCAGCCAAGGGAGCAGGACCACCCAGCGTGGGTTTATGGAAGGGAGGTCCTGCTTAACCAACTTGATCGCTTTCTATGACCATGTGACCCGCCTTCTCCACGTGGGAAAGGCTGTGGATGTTGTGACTTTGGTAAGGGCTTTGACACTGTCCCCCACGGCGTTCTCCCGGAGAAACTGGTGAATCATGGCATAGACAAGCGTACCCTTCCCTTGGCTGGATGGCCGTGCCCAGAGAGTTGTGATTAATGGGGTGAAATCTGGCTGGCGACCGGTCACCAGTGGTGTCCCTCAGGGATCAATTTTGGGGCCAGTCTTGTTTAATATCTTTATTGATGATATGGATGAGGTGATTGAGTGCACCCTCAGTAAGTTCGCAGATGACATCAAACTAGGTGGGAGTGTTGATCTGCTTGAGGGTCAGAAGGCTCTACAGAGGGGTCTGGACAGGTTGGATCAATGGGCCAAGGCCAATGGGATGAGGTTCAATAAGGCCAAGTGCCGGGTCCTGCATTTCGGTCACAACAACCCCAGGCAGCGCTACAGGCTGGGGGCAGAGTGGCTGGAGCTGCCCGGCAGAAAAGGACCTGGGGGTGTTGGTGGACAAACGGCTGAACAGGAGCCAGCAGTGTGCCCAGGTGGCCAAGGCAACCTACAGCATCCTGGCCTGTGTCAGGACCAGCGTGGCCAGCAGGAGCAGGGCAGTGATGGTGCCTCTGGACTGGGCACTGGTGAGGCCTCACCTCGAGGGCTGTGTCCAATTTTGGGCCCCTCATTACAGGAAGGACATTGAGGTGCTGGAGCGTGTCCAGAGGAGAGCCACCAAGCTGGGGAGGGGTCTGGAGAACAAGTCATAGGAGGAGAGGCTGAGGGAACTGGGCATGTTTAGTTTGGAGAAGAGGAGGCTGAGGGGAGACCTCATTGCCCTCTACAGCTCCCTGAAAGGAGGGTGCAGAGAGGTGGGGGTTGGCCTCTTCTCCCAAGGGAATAACGACAGGAGCAGAGGAAATGGTCTGAAGTTGGGGCAGGAGAGGTTTAGATTAGATATTGGGAAGAATTATTTTACTGAGAGGGTGGTCAGGCCCTGGAACAGCCTGCCCAGGGAGGGGGTGGAGTCACCATCCCTGGGGGGATTTAGGAAACGTGTAGACGTGGCTCTTCAGGGCACGCTCTAGTGCCCGGGGTTGTGGGGTTGGGGCTGTTTGTGGGTTGTTTGTGTGGGTTTTGTTGTTTTTTTGGTTGGACTCGATCTCTAAGGTCCCTTCCAATCACGAGGATTCTGTGAATGGCCCCTGTCGGCACTGGGATAACAGGGAGCTCTCCTCACTGAGAATGGGGCAACTGGGAACTCCTGCCCAGTTGCAGTCTCTGCTGGTGGGGGGCAACTGGGAACAGTCACTGGGGTAACTGGAAACTACCCCACCCCAAGAATCAAGCAACTGGGAGCTGCTCTCTGCTGGCAATGGGGTAACTGGGAATCGCCCCTGAGCCACTGGGTAACTGGAAACCCCTCTGTTGTGCTCCCTGCTGGAACTGGGGCTACTGGGAGCCACCCCATGGCTAGCACTGGTGTAAATGGGATCGTCCCCCCCC
>NW_015090822.1:298490-298711 GCF_001431845.1 Calidris pugnax
AGCACACTGGATCTGCTTATAAAGTCCTTTTATTAAATTAATATAAAAATCTCTGTATTTACACAGAAGGGGAGGGGGGGGGGTGCACAGTGAAGAGGCAGCGGCACGGTCTGCGACACCTTCACCCACCAGTGCCAGCTGCCCGAGGACACGGACCCGCTGTCGGTGAGCTGTGCCCTCACCGAGGCCGGGACCCTGCTCATCACCGCCCGCCGCCGCCC
>NW_015090822.1:298755-301206 GCF_001431845.1 Calidris pugnax
CCTCCGCCGCCTCAGCACACTGGATCTGCTTATAAAGTCCTTTTATTAAATTAATATAAAAATCTCTGTATTTACACAGAAGGGGAGGGGGGGGGGGGCACAGTGAAGAGGCAGCAGGACCCCCCCTTCCCAGCCATGAGGCACTGGGGAGGGGGCTGTGCCCACCTGTGTGCTTGAAGGCACCCCGTGTGCCACCCCGAGGTGATGGGGACGGGGCTGTGCCCACCCGTGTCTCCCTGGGCACCCCGGCCTGGCACCCCATGTGCCGCCACCACCCCAAGCAGGGACACCGGGGTGCCCGTCCTGCGGGTGCAGGAGGGGGGTGGCCGTGCCAGGGCTGGGGAGGGGAGGAAGAGGTAGCGAAGTGGGGAGCCCCGAGAGCTGGCAGGGTGGTGTGGGGGGGGCACAGGCAGGCTGGGGGGGCACCTGGCCACCCCCTGGCATGGCGGGGGGGCATCAGCACTGGATTGAGGGTGCCTGCCCCCTGTCAAGCTCAGCACGGGGTGGGCATCCCCCTCCCTCCTGCGGCAAGCAGGGACAGGTAGGGGGGACGCACAGCCCCCCGTCTCACTGTCCCTTGGGGGTGGCGTCGTCGCCGTCGCCCCCGGGCCCGGCCTCGCGGGGCATGTGGTGTCGGTGGTGTCGGTCCCAGAGCTGGCGCAGGGCCGTGGTGTCGGGCTCGTCCGCACTGGCCAGGCTGTGCCGGAAGCTGGCCAGCGGCGGCCGCACCTTCACCCCCTTGGCCGTCAGCGAGCCCTCGATGGCCTTGCGCAGCTGCGGGCAACCCAAAACCGTGGGCAGGGGGCTCCAGGTGCCCCCCTGAGCCCCTCCAATCCCGCTGTCCCCCCGCAGCTCACCTCCTTGAGGGACACCATGCCCACCAGCCGCCCGATGCTGGTGACGAATGCGTGGTCCAAGCCCAGCAGCGAGAAGATGGTGTGGGTCTGGGGGAAGAAGGGGGATGAGGTGGGGGTCCGGGGGTTTTTGGGGGTCAGGCAGGGGTGTGGGCAGGGGGCTCACCTTGTGCAGGGAGGTGTGCTCCACCAGCTGGAAGGGTGCGGGGTCGATCTTGGCGCTGCTGAAGTCCACTGGCTCGTCCAGCTGCTCCTCCTCCCACTCGAGGATCTGGGGAGGGGGACACACACGCCGTGGGGCAGGGTGAGGGGGCACGCACCCCCCCCACCACCACCTTTTCCAAGGCCGCCTGCACCCAGTGTTGCGACACAGGGGTTGGCTGTTGTCGTCCGATCCCCCCACCCCCTTCCCACCCCCAGCACCCTGTTGGGGTCTGCTGGGTGGGCAGAGGGTCCCTGCCGCCCCCTCACCTCTGTGGCGGTCATCCTGTCACCCAGGTCCAGGTCCTCCTGCAAGAGAGGGCACCCTGAGCTGCCCGGCAGGAGCGGGCAGGGAACAGGCAGTATGTCTGCAGGCAGGGAGTGGGCAGGGTGCAGGCAGTGACTGGGTAGGGTGCAGGCAGCACATGCGGGCAGGAAGCAGGCAGGGAGCAGGCAGGGCACAGGGCAGCTGCAGGCAGGGGCAGGCAGGAGCAGGCAGGACGTGGGCAGGGAGCAGGCAGGGAGCAGGCAGGGCACAGGGCGGCTGCAGGCAGGGAGCAGGCAGGGGCAGGCAGCACATGCAGGCAGGGCAGAGGCAGCACATGCAGGCAGGGGCAGGCAGGACGTGGGCAGGGAATGGGCAGGGAGTGGGCAGGGTGCAGGCAGGGCACAGGTTGCCTGCAGGCAGGGGCAGGCAGGGCAGAGGCAGGGGCAGGCAGGGGCAGGCAGGGAGCAGGTCAGGTAACATGATTGGCTGTGAGGACATAAGTCACACCAGGATTGGGCAAGGTGGGAGAAGCTGTCTCGTGATTGGCGGAGAGAAGGCAGGCTGTGCCATGATTGGCTGAGCAAAATCCTAGGGCCGTGACTGGGTGAGAGGCTCCAGGTCAGGCTACGATTGGCTGGGAGGGTTGGGAGGACACAGGCCATGATTGGCTGAGCAGAATCGGGACACTGTGAGATTGGCTGCACAGATAGGCCAAACCTGATTGGCCAAGCAGAATCGTGCCATCTCCTTGATTGTTTTAGTGAATCTGTGGTGGGCTTCTGATTGGCTGAAAGGAGCCATGCCCAGCCTGTGATTGGCCACAGCTTACCGAGATGGAAATGCGGACGTGCTTGGCCTTACGATAGGCCGTGCCCTGGGCCTGGGACCCACGGAAGAGACGGCGTTAGGGACAGGGATGGGATGGGATAGATCATGATGGGATGGGATGGGAAGGGATAGGTCATGGGATGGGATGGGACAGGATGGGAAGGGATGGGATGGGGATGGGATGGGTTATGATGGAATGGGATGGGGATGGGATGGGGATGGGATGGGATGAGATGGGGTAGGTCATGATGGGATGGGGATGGGATGGGATAGGTCATGGGATGGGGATGGGAAGGGAAG
>NW_015090822.1:301699-305046 GCF_001431845.1 Calidris pugnax
GGGGGGGCGCACCATGGCCGGGCATCCCTCGGGGCGGGCTCTCCCCCCTCACCTGGAAGCAGATGCTGGCGTCGGAGAGCCGGTGCCTGTCCAAGGCCAGTGTCTTCCGCCGCAGGGCCAGGAGCCGGCGCTCGGGGCTGAGCTGGTGGCCGAGCAGGGCCGCCACCTGCGCCCGCTCGATGGACCCCAGCAGGATCATGGACTCTGCCGGCGGCAGTGAGGGGCCGCGTTGGGTCCCGACCTCCCCTTTGCCACCCCCGCCCCACCATCCCCACGGCCGGGGCGAGCGCCGGCACAGCTCCCTGCCCGTGTCTCACCTGCCGACTCCACCAGTGGCAGGTTCTTCATCTTGGTGCCCTGCAGGACCTGCTGTAGGTCCCGGTACTTGCAGTTGAGGGTGACGTAGCGGATGTCCCGCACCATGATGTCCTCCACTCGCACGTTGTACTTCCTGCCCGGGGTGGGTCACGGTGGCCTCAGGGTGATGCCACCCCTTGTGCCTGGGTGAGGGGCTTGGGGGACGGGGCGGGTGACACACACTCACTCGTGGTGGCCCCAGCCCAGCTCGGGGAGGTAGGGCAGCTTCTTGATGCGGATGATGCTGTCGTAGAGGGAGGGCTGGAGGCTCTGGGCCACGGCGTTGGCCAGGATGACAGCGATCATGACGGGCAGGATGTGCGAGATCTGCCCTGTCAGCTCGAAGACGATGACGGCCGTGGATACGGTGTGGGTGACGGCGCCCGACAGTGCGGCAGCCCCTGCGAGACACAAGGGTGTCCCACAGCCCCTGCCTGCTGGGCTGTATCCACACCCCTGGGACACCCACCACCATCTGAGCCCCTGGGACCTCCTGTGTCACCCCCAGCCCCTGGGGACACCACCTCAGCCCTGGGGAACCCACCGGCTCTTTGGAGCATCTCCGAGCGGTGCCCACCAGGGTGTCCCAGTGCTTACCCACCACGGCGTAGCCCCCCGGCACGATGCGGTAGATGTTGCTGTCGGTGTGGATGCCGTCGGGGAACCAGGCTGCCATGCTCTCCCCAACCAGCCGCCCGAAGGCCGCCCCTGCCCACAGAGAGGGGCTGGGAGTGGGCATGGGGGCCTCTCCCGGCACCCGACCCGGCCTCGCGCCATCTCCTCCCCAGGAAGGGGACACCCAGGGCCACCCACAGGTGGGCTGGCAGGTGGCTCCCTCCTCACACCATGCCCGGGCTCTCACCGATGACGAACACGGGCATGAAGGCTCCACAGGGCACTGGAATGGTGGTGGCCAGGGCCGACATCCAGAACTACACAAGGGACACAGGCACCCCTTAGTGGCCCCCCAAAGCCCAGCCCCTGCTGTGCCCCATGGCCAGCTGCCGGGGAGCAGCACGTGAGGACGGCACCGTGCCATGGGGCAGCCCCGCTCCTCCCAGAGACACCACGCCAGCACCTCCCCGCTGGCACCTGGGGCCACCCAGCCAGCACCTCCCTGGTGGCACCCAGCCAGCACCTCCCCGGTAACACCTTGGGGGCACCACGTCAAGACCTCCTCAGTGGCATCTTGGGGCACTCAGCCAGGACCTCCTGCTGACACCTTGGTGGCTCTGAGCCAAGTTCTCTTTGATGGCATGTTGGTGGCACCCAACTGTGGGAGCAGCCACCCAGTGCCTCCTGGTGCCACCATGCTGGCAACGACCTGGCACCTCTCTAGTGGCATCCAGGAGCCCCTCCCCAGTGGCACTCCAGGGCTGGCAGAGGCAGGAGGAGCCTACCTTCATGAGGATGAAGACGACAAGGGTGACAAAGACGTTGGAGCGGGGGTGGCGCCAGGCCTCCAGGATGCCCAAGTACTCAAACTCATCACTGAGCCCCTGCTTGGCCCACGTCTGGTTGTCGAACAGAGTCACCAGGGTGTCCTTCTGGGTGAGCTGGTGAGGGGCAAGGATCAGATGGGACTGGTGGTGGCCCCAGGGAGTGGGGACCAACGTCCAAACCCCACAGAGGCTACCTGGCCTGCCATGAACTGTCCGAAGCCGGGCGGGAAGGTCAGCGTGGAGATGAGCAGTGTCACCAGGGCAGGGAAGAGCAGGCGCCTGGTGGGGGGGCACGGGGCAGGGGGGTGATGCCGGTGCAACACTGGCTCCACCGCCCTGGTGGCAGGGACCCCCCCCAAACACCTACTTTTTCATGAGGAAGCGGTTGATGGTCTTCTGCCGGCGCATGAACTGCACGATCTTGCGGTTGAGGTAGACAAAGAGCGCACCCCCGAAGCCGCTGGCGATCCTGGGCAGAGGCGAGGGGTGAGCACCCACATGTCCTGTTGCCACCGCCATCACCAACACCATCACCACAGCCATCACCATCATCACCAGCAGCATCACCACCACCATCCTCATCACCACCATCACCACCAAGACCATCAGCACCTCCATCACCACCATCACCAGTAGCACCATCACCACCATCATCATCAACATCACGACCATGACTGCCATCACCACCACCATCATCATTGTCATCACCACCATGACCACCATTGCCACTACTGGGGCCATGGGATGGGGGCCCCGGTGGCCACACTCACCCGATGACGGCGAAGGCGGGCAGCTCCTGCAGGTCAAAGGGGAAGTCGAGGCGGAAGCGGGTCTTGAACAGTGCCGTGATTGTCTCTGGGGAGGTGACAGCGGTGAGCGGGGCCGTGCGGGGGGACCCCCATGTCCCCCACCCCACCGGAGGTACCTTCATCCTTGTTCCAGACGGCGAGGACGCGGAAGATGAAGGCACTGAAGGTGGCGGCGAAGAAACCGCGCCAGTAGTTGCGGACAGCAAAGAAGGTGGAGGTGACCTCGATGCTGAAGAGGACGCCTGGCACCGGGAGAGAGGGACACGAGGGAGGCAGCGAAACCCAGGCAGGCCCCTGCTGCCCGGCACAATCCCCCCCAACCCCAACCCCACACTGGGGGTCCAGCCAGCACCATGCTGACACTTTTTGGGGGGGGCAAGGGCTGGTCCCCGTTTGGTGGCAGCAGCGGGCACGGTGGGGGCAGGAGTCACTGCGAGCAAGAGGGTAGCACAGGGACATGAGCAAGAGACACGGCGGGTGACACTGGGGTGGGGTGGTGGGACACACACACAGAGGGACAGACAGACGGACAGATGGGCGGACGGAGCAGGCAGGGAGCAAGGGAAGAGTTAGAGACATCACCAACCTACGGGCAGGGCTCAGCGGGGCCAGGAGCTCCCTGGAGCGCGGGGAGAGGAGGAGAGCAGAGGTTACCCCTCCAGAGGACGGTGCCCGCTCCTCCCTTCCTCCTCCTCATCCTCCTCGCTCAGCGGCACTGCCCTCTCCCACGCCAGCCATC
>NW_015090822.1:305283-317996 GCF_001431845.1 Calidris pugnax
CCCATCCCCCTGCCCGCCCTGCCCTGGCCACTGGCCTCACCTCCTTGCCCAGGGGCATTCCGCTGCCCAGGGCACACGTCAGCCCGATCACCTTGGCCACAAAGGTCTTGAGGGTGAGGTACTCCTTCAGCACGACGCCCCGCAGGATGGTCTTCATCTCAGGGATCCCCGAGCCTGACAGTGGGGGGACAGTCTTGACCCATGGCCGTGGCAGGGGGACACGGGGGAGCCCCTGCCCCAGAGTTCTGGGGAGGGTCCCTGATGCTCTGCCATCCCTCACTGCCATAGGGAGACCCCAGAGACACCTCTCCCCACAGTGCAGGCTGCAGGAAGCGACCCATGGCCATGTAGAGACACCCCGACCCATAGCCCTGTGGGGACCCCAGTGCCACAGCCCACAGAGGACCCTCTGAAGACTAGCCCATGGCCTTAGGAAGACCCCCCAGCACCCTGAAGCCCGTAGGCCAGCAGGACATCCACCCCCCTAGGTCCCATGAGATCCTCTGAAGACCAGCCCATAGCTCTTGGAAGACCTCCAGGCCCCCCAACCCCATAGCCCATCCACCCCAGAGCCTCCAGGAGACACTGCCCATAGCCCTGGGAAGACCCCAAGTACCATGGCCCATGAGGACATCCACCCCATAGCCCCCAGGAGGACACCCATAAAGCCCCCAACTAACAACCCCAGGAAGGGGACACACTGTTAGGGGGCAGGTGGTCCCCCCCTGATGCCCTACCCACGGCCTGTGGGGCGAGGATCTGGGTGAAGCCAGCGGAGAAGGTGATGAGCACGGTGGGGTAGGTGACCCAGGCCAGGTACTGCAGCAGCACGTTGGTGTCCAGGCCCCCGTACATCCACTTCTGGGCTGTGGGCACGGTTGGTGAGGCAGGTCATGGGTGGCAAGGGGCATGGCATGGCCACCCCTTGCCCCCCCACCTCCCCAGGGAGCCCACCGGTGCCCCTCTCACCTTGAAGGCAGGTGGCGATGGCGAAGTCCATGGCCCAGCTCACCAGCGCCATGACCAGCCCCAGGAGGATGAGGAAGACCCAGTCCTCGCCCACCTTGGAGATGAAGAACCGCTGGCACTGCAGGGCGCAGACTGGGGTGGGGGGACAAGGGCAGGATCAGGGGATGGGGGGGACCAGGCTGGGGGGGCCACGAGTGCTCACAACCAGTAGCACCTGGTGGTGCCCAACCATCACATCGCTACCACCGGCAGGCAGGACCACCAGGCACACACCTCCCACCAGCACACCCCCCCCAGCACGGCCCCAGGCAGAGGGGCCCCTGGTCCCCACGGTGTCCCCGGCTATTTTGGGCCATTGTGTCCCTGTCACCCGGCGGGCAGGTGGCATTGTCCTCGGCGCCGGTGTCCCATAACAGCCCGAGAAACCCTACCCTCTGCCGCCGCCGTGCCCCACACCAGGGGCTATGCCCACTGCTGTGTGTCCCCTTGCCGTGTCCCCACCCCAGTGTCCCCATCCCTGGTGTCCCCATCCCCGGTGTTTCAACCCCCTCATGGTGTCCCCCCTCATCATGTCGCCATCCCCGGTGTGTCCCCCCCGGTGTGCCCATCCCTGTTGGCCCCTCACCGTGTCCCCACCCCCCCGGTGTCCCCGTTCCTGGTGTGTGCTGCTGCGTGTCCCCCCCCAGTGTGTGTCCCCCCGGTGTGTCCCCCCGGTGTCCCTTACCGCGGCAGGAGGCGCAGCGTCCCTGGGTGTACTCCAGCAGCTCAGAGGGGCGGCGCGGCCGGGGGGTGTCCCCCTCCCCGTGGCCCTGCTG
Organism: Calidris pugnax; assembly: GCF_001431845.1. Taxonomy (NCBI): domain Eukaryota; kingdom Metazoa; phylum Chordata; class Aves; order Charadriiformes; family Scolopacidae; genus Calidris; species Calidris pugnax. Next base: position 307,068 of record NW_015090822.1, read on the forward strand.
TAGCCGCAGCCGGGCTGCCTCGTCCTTGGCAAAGGCGCCCAGGTCCTGCGTGTAGCGGCCATACATCTGGGGGGGGGGAAGAGGGAGGGGGCGTTAAGGAGGGGGGCAGGCAGCACCCCAGTACCTGCGCCCAAGGGGGAAACTGAGGCAGGGCGGGCTGGCGTGGCTGTCCAGCACGGGGGGGTGCCAGGGAGGGGGCAGATGGTGGTGGCCCCCAGGGGAAGGGGCAGTGGTGCCTGGGGGGGGTCCCAGCTGCCCGCCAGGGCGTGGGGCGGGCAACGAGGAGCCTGGGGATGGATGGTCACCATTTCACCCCACGCACCCAGTGCTGCCGGTACCAGTCCCCGGCCCTGCCCAGGTGCCCCAGGCCAGCAGAGGGTGGGGAGGGGCCAGCCTGGCCAGGAGACTCCCCGAGGGCTCGTATTGGGGTTGTGCTGGCACTCTGCAGCCGCCTCCCTTTGGCATCACTAGAAGCAGACTTGGGTTCCCCCCCCCGGGAACTAGGTGAGGCAGGCCACGCGTGACACGAGTTGGCCGGTCTCAGCTGGCAGCAGGGCAGTGGGGTGCAGGGTGTACCTCCATTCCTAGGGGAGAGGGGGACACAGCATGATGAGGATGGGATGTGGGGAAGAAGGGACTGCAAGGGGGCTCCGTGCCCACCTTGGGGGCACCCCCTCCTCCTCGGGTGCCTCCTGCCTGGCCACGGCACGTGGCTTGGCCTCGGCAGAGGGGACTGGGGGGGGCCCTGGCAGTGCCCCTGTGCCGGCCGGGAGCTCTTTGTGCCCGTCCTCCTGCCGAGCCGGGGGCATTTGTCCCGCGCCTGTGGGCACTGCCAAGGACTTGGTTGCCTGGTTTCGGCCTCGCTCTCCCCCCCCCCCGGCATGACCTGAATGCCAAGTGCCAGGGGCTGGCCGGGCACAAAGGGAAGCTTCAGGGCCAGCGGGGGCCCTTGCCAGGCTCCCACATCGGGGCGACGTGAGCCCCATGCTGCCGAGCCGGGGGCATTTGTCCCGCGCCTGTGGGCACTGCCAAGGACTTGGTTGCCTGGTTTCGGCCTCGCTCTCCCCCCCCCCCGGCATGACCTGAATGCCAAGTGCCAGGGGCTGGCCGGGCACAAAGGGAAGCTTCAGGGCCAGCGGGGGCCCTTGCCAGGCTCCCACATCGGGGCGACGTGAGCCCCATGCCGATGGTGCGCCCACCCGCCGTGCTGTGCCGTGCCGGCACCGCGCGTGGCTGCCCCCCTCCCCGGCACGGCCCGTGCCGGCGCCTGGCAGAGGGGGGACGCCACGGGTGGGCACCACGCTCGGCACGTGGGCAACCCAACCCCGGCTGCCGCCGGCCGTGCCCACCCTGGGCACCGGGGGTCCCACTCACACCCTTCCCTCCAGCCCCCGGGGGGACAGCATGAAGGTGCATTTCTCACGGGGGGGTATCACTCCTGCCCGGGTCCCCTTTGGCACCCAGCAGAAAGCAGCCAGAGCGGCGCCAGGTGGATTCTCCGCTGTCTAATACCCGGGTTGTGCTCAGCAGCGGGAGGGAGGGTAGGGAGAAGGCGGGGGGGACAGATTAATTTCTATTGCCGACCCCCCTCCTGGCATGGATTTCCTCCCAAAATCCTGCTCAGCACGAGCTCAGCAGCTCTTTGCCCTATGGAAATGTGCCGGGGGCGGGGGGAGCCAGGATCCGGGCGGAGATGCCGGCACGACCCCTTTGGGGGCTGGATCCAGAGGAGGGACCCCAGCCCCGCACGGGGCCCGGCCTTCAAAGGCTCCCTTCGGGCGAAGCTTGTTTCCTCTGGAAGGCGAAACGTGCCGCCCCCCCCGGGAGCGCTGTCCCCCCGCCAAGCCCCCACCTCCGGTCCCCCCGCCGCCCCACGGCCAGCCCTGGCCAGGACCGGGGCACCCCCAGACTGACTGCTCCCCGAATGGGCTCCGTGCCCATCTCCTGGGGCCATGCCAGAGGCTGGCACGCTGCCCCCGGGGGGGCAATGGGGCACCCAGAGGGATCCCCAGTCCCAGGGGGTCCAGCCTGGTTGGGGGGGGGCAGAGATTTTTCTCTCCCTCTGCCCCCTCTTTGCAACTGATCCCATTGCAATAACAGGGGTCCAAGCAAAGGGGATGTGCCACCCCCCCTGCCCCGTGACACTCCATTGTCCCCTGTGCCACCCTGCTGCCCCTGTGCCATCCTGATATCCCCCGTGCCACCCTGCCGTCCCATGCCACAGCCCCGCAGGCAGGGCACGGACCTTGGGGTTGCCCCAGCCACCATGCCCGTAGCCCTGGCATGGCCGCAGGGCTGTGGCGGAGGCCAGTGGTGGGCTCTCTCCTTCCTCCTCCTCCTCCTCCCGCCCGGGTTATTTTTCCACAAAGGCCTTTTGAAAGACAAACAGCCCCGGGACTCCGGCCTCCGCGGCGAAGCAGCTGAACAATCACAGTGCCGGGCGGGCAGGGAGCGGGCACGGGGAGGGGGGGCCCTGCCGGGGGGCACCCAGGGACACGGGCACGGGCCAAGGCCGCTGGGTTGGTCCTGGGCTCCGGTGCTGTGGGCACTGGCCGTGCCGTAGCCCCCCGGGGCCGTGCCAGCCCACGGTGTCCGCTGCACCCCGGGTGATGCTGTGCCCGGGGCGGCTGCTGGCATCTGGGATGCCATGTCCCCGTGCCACCCTGTCCCAAAGCGCCCAGCTTGCCTGACAGTGGTGCCCATCTCCCCTCACAAAACCGTGACCTTTTGGGGGGGGGATATTTAAAGGTGGGGGGGTCCAGGGGTCCCCCGTGCTGGCAGAGGCTGGGGGGCTGTCACGCTGCTCGTCTTAGCCGGGCTCTAATCGCCCTGAGCAGCTCGGCGGCGAACAAGGGCAGTTTGTCAAACTTAATCCTTCCCCCCGCTCCCTGAGGGGGCCCTTTGCTCCCCACCATGGCAGCCTGGCATGTGGGGGACACCGGGGCTGGCCCCCACCTCAGCATCTCTGGCACAGCCGGGGGGGCTCACGGGCACCCCCCTGGCACAGGGTGCACAAGGAGGACCGCCATGGCCTGGGGAGACCTTTAGGGCTGGGGCTGTGCCAGCCCCCCAAGTGACCCCATGGCCACAACACCCTCAGGGCTGGTGGGGGTAAGGACGTGGGGCGGGGATGGTGCTCTTTGGGCACGGCCATGGGCACAGCCACGAAGCGCTGTCTCCAGGGCTGTCCCCGGGGCAATCCCGCTTGGAGCAGCCCGTGCCAGGCTCCGGCTGGGTTCTGACCCTCCTGGCAGGTGCCAGCGGGAGCCGGTGGTGGCCCAGACGCACCGGGGAGGGCTGGGCACCCCCCCTGCCCGGCATGTGCCCAGGCGGCTCCCAAGAGCCAAGTGTGGGGCCGTGGGACAAGAGCCCGCACCCAGCCTCACCCACCAGCTCTGGGCGGTTTCGGGAGCCTTGCCACAGCCCGGAGGCCGTGGGGATGGGCTCCCTGGGGCGCCCGGGGCAGGGGTGCTACCCCACCCTGGAGGAGAGGAGGGCAAAGTCTGCTGGCGCCCTGCGAGGCTGCCCCGATGCCAGCCCAGCGTGACTGTCCCCTCCCACGCTGCCCGCAGGCCCCCCTGCCCTGTCCCGCGCCACCGCTCTGGCCTCAACGCCCACCCGTCGGGACACAGCGCCCAGGGGTGCCGGGAGGAGGGGGGGGGAGAGGCACCCCCACGGCTCGCCCCATGGCAGACGGTGCCAGGCACCCCTGCTCGTGCCCCTGGCTGCGCCCCGGCTCAGCCCTGCCGGGGAGGCTCCGTGGGGCCGATAAGATCGTGGAGACGCTGGCACAGCCAGGGCTCCCATGGCCGGCCGGTGCCCTGCAGCCACCCGACAGCCACTGGCGAGGGGTGGGCACCGAGAGGGACCCCCAGACAAGGGCTTTGGGTGCTTGGAAAGCCGATGCGGAGGGTGGCCGGTGCTGCAGTGCCCTGACACTGCCCCGTGCCCCTGTGCCGGGTGGGCAAGCCTCAGCCCCGCTGGCAGCAACCGGCTCCACAAACCCACAAACCCGGGCAGGGGCACCCTGCAGCGGCTCAGCCCCCCCTTCCCTGCCCACCTCCCCAGCCCTGCCTGCATGCTTTTCTCAGGGCAAAGTACCCGTGTGCCGAGCCACCCCGGGCACCGTCCCAACCAGAGGCACCTTTGCCCAGGATGTCTGCAGGCCACGGGTAGCGGAGGGGCTGCAGGCCATGGTGGGGAGGGAGGACACCCCCTGGGACAGCCAGGCCCCGGGTGCCAGAGGGGAGGCCTCAGAGGGCAGGGAGTCGTAAACTTGGGGCTAAGGTTGCAGGTGGGGAGATAGATAGGCTATCCTGGGGACAGAGGGCTGGGGACACGCAGCGCAGGGGGGTGAAGGGTGCCCAGGTGGTGCCTCTGGGATCCCCCACAGGGTGGGCATCACCCCCCCACCCCCCCCCCGTGATGAGGGGTTTGGGGTCAGGGGAAGGTGAGGTGTCTGCAAAAGTCCTGCTCTGGGGGTGGGGGGGCTCAGCTGGGCTCCTCCACCACCGAGGGGGCTGGGGGGTGGTGGCACCCCCCCCCCGGTGCCCTGCTCGGCCACAGCCCGGAGGAGTCACCCCAAACCGGGCACTGCCACCCGCAGTGGGGCAGCACCCCCAAACCGCCCGTGTCTCCCCCCGGCGCCCCGCCGCCCCCGGTGTCCCCCCGGTGCCCCCGGTGCACTCACCAGGGTCTGCTCATACTGCAGCTCCCGCTGCGCCTCGATCTCCGCGGCCATGGTGCCGCCGCTCCCGGTGCCGCTGCCGGTGCCGCTGCCGGTGCCCGCGGCGGCGGCTCCTCCCGGCCGTGCGGGGCGGACCCGGGGCACTGCCCGGGGGAGGGACCGGCCGCGCTCCGCCTCCGCCGGCAGCGCCCGGCACCGGCAGCCAGAGCCGGGCAGGGGGTGCCCGGTCCGGGGGAGGGGGTCCCTTCCGCCCAGCGCCGGGCGGGGGGCGCCCGGGGACGGGGGTTCCGTCCCGCACATGGGTCCCTTCCGCCCCGTGCCCGGCCCCGAGCCCCCAGGACGGTACCCGTGGGCAGCCGGTGGGTGCAGGTGGGGGGGTGGCTGGGGGTGCAGCTCCCTGTGGGACACCTCGCTCCCTCTTCCGACGGCTGGCATGGGGCTGGCACTGCTACCGCTCCCTGCAGCCTCCCCCCGGTGGGGCGCGGGCGGCAGGGGCAGGGGCAGGGGGGACCCCTCTGGGGGCACCGCGGGCAGCCACCCCCCCGGGCTCATGGCCGTGCCCGGCTGGGGGTCAGGTATGGGGGGGGAGAGTCCCCGAGGTCCTGGCACTGAGGGCACAGGGGGATGCCCACGGGTCATAGGGTGCCTGGGTATTGTGGGGGGGCTCCCCAGAGGTACCCCCAGATCTGGCGGGGAGCTCATCCTTACCGTGGTGCCGCTCAGCGTCCCGGGGCTGCCACCCCCGGGGAAGGACGGTGGGCTCTGCTCTTCGGTGACAAACCCGGTGGGCAGCGGCGGCTCAGCCCTCTCTGGAGGGGCACACGGGCAGAGTGCGGCACTGGCGACCCTCCGGCACGGCCCTCCGGCATGGCAGGCCCTCACCGGCTCGCTGCCGCCACAGCCTCAGGGGCAACCGGGGCCGGGCCGAGCTCGCCCTCCTCCCCGGGGCATCGCACGGCACCTTGGTGGCAAGAGCCGGGTGCGGGAGGAGACGGAGCCGTGGCACTGCCGGCTGGTGCCGTGGGACCAGGAATGGGCTAGCTGTCGCCAGCCGGGTGCCACCCTCTGGTTTGACGTTGGTACCCCCAAGGGTGGGTGACAATGGCCGGGCTTGGAAGGGGGGGGGGCTGGAACATGCCCCGTGCCAGCCTGGGAGGGTTCATTGCCGGACACCAACCGGTTTGCGTCGGGGAGGTGACAAAATGGGTTGCCCGCTCATTGGGTCCCCGGGCACGGAGCTGCCTCCTCGCTCGTCAGCTCCTGGCACTGGGACACTCATCCGGAGGGGCAGCCCCGTGCCAGGACACACGCTCTGCCCGCTGCCACCAGCGTGCCCGGCCACGGGCCACCAGTGCACTGCGAGGCCACCATGGGTGATGCCACGCTGCTGGCACAGGGACCCACATGGCCATGGGCAGGCACGGGGCAGGACCCCCAGCTTGGCACCCCGGGGGGGGACACAGGGCTCTGTGCCAGTCTGGTGTGCCCTAGTGCCACCCTCCTATTGCCCTACCACTAGCCCAGTCTAGCCCAGTGTCACCCAGTGCAGGTTAATGCTGTCCTACTCTGGCATGGTGGTTGTGCCAGGATGGCTCAGTGCCGTCCCAGTAGATCCCAGTTACTTTCCCTACACCTCTGGCACTGTTCCAGTACAGCCCAGTATAGCCCTGGTGCTGTCCCAGTGTATCCCAGCACAGGACGGTGATGTCCCCCAAGGTGTCCCAGCCCCACACATTGGGGGCCAAAGTGTGGGTGGCAGCACTAGGGCTCCCCTGGGCCCCATTAGTCCAGTAGAGCTGTACTGGGGTGACTGGGGCACGTGCCGTGGCCTGTCTGGGTATGGTGGCTGCGTGGCACAGCCAGCCCTGGGCTCTCGGCTCGCTGTGGGTGCCGCGGTCCGGCGCCTCTGTGGGTGGCAACTGGCTTGTGGCCACGGGCTGGGCTCTTTGTGCCACCTCGGAGGCGCAGGGGACAGAGCCCTGTTCTCCCCGTGCCACTGGGCACCAGCCACCAGGCAGGGCTGGCATTGTGGCTGTGGGCACAGGACCCTCTCCAGTGCCACCCTACACCCACCACCCCACAGCCTGGCACTGCCACCCAGGCCCCATAGCCCCCAAATATCCCCCTCCCCCAGCATATGCACCCCCCCCAAACCCAGGGTCTGCAGCTGCCACCGGATCCCTGCGGGGGACGCAGGGGCACAGCCCTGTGCCCGCTGGCACGAAGAGGCAGGGAGGCGGGAGGACAATATCTCTGTTTTTAATAAATACATCGTGACCCCCATCCATGGGCACCATAAATTAATTACGTGACGAGTCCGGCCGAGCCGGGGTGGGAACAGCGAGATGGGGGCCAGAGGGATTTTACACTATGTACAAGGTGGGCACGATGCCCACTGCGCCCGTGGGCCCGGGGGGCTCGGAGGGGGAGGGCAGTGGGTGCCCCAGTCTCCGCTAGCCAGGTGGAGCCCTCTGGCAGTCCTGGCACCACGGCCATGCCACTGGGCTCCTGGCCACGGCCACCCCGCCGTGTTCCTCTGTGCCCCCCGCCCTGCGTGGGGGGTGATGGGCAGCGGGGATTCTCCCGTGGCCACCCAGCCTCGCTGCTCGCTGGCCCCGCTCCGGGCAGCGGTCACTGCTCAGTGGCTCCACGCCTCTGCCCTGGCATCATGGACCTTCTCCCGCCCATCCAGGGGGGCATCTGGGGCTGGGGGGAGAAAAGGGGCTGAGAGGGGGGCACGAGGGGTGCCAGGAGGGCACTTGGATGGTCCCAAGCATGGCTTGGCCCCTGAGGGGTCTGGGGAGGTGCAGGGGGGTGTCACTCACAGCGGCACTTGGCACAGCAGGGGTTGTCCCTCCTGGTGGGGCTGGCGCAGGCGGCCGGTGGGCACTCCTGGCGCTGGCAGTGTGTCTCCCCCGACTGCGGGGAAGAGAAAGGGGGGCTATGGGGGGCTGGCAGCTCCTCGGGGTACGGTGGGACCCCGGAGAGCTGAGTTGTGCTCCCACCCATTTCAGAAGCCCTGGGGCACCTTCCCCTGGTGCCAGCCCAGGCCTGGCACACTCACCACACACCAGCAGAGGATACACTTCATTTCCCCGAAGGGGGGCACGTAGGGGTGCCAGCTCTCGTTGTTGAGGTACCAGCGGCGCCCGAAGCGGCAAGCCCGTGGCCCGTCCGCCTGCATGCCATCGGCCAGCTCGGGGACGCTCTTCTCGGGGGCTGCAAAAAAGGGCACTGGGGCACCCCACGGCACAGTGGGGTGCAGGGAGAGGGGAGGGAGGGCAGGATGGGTGGTGGGGTACCTGGGCACTGCTTGCAGCAGTCGGAGGGGCTGGCGCGCACGGGGTTGGCACAGGTGAGCCGCGGGCACTGCACCTTCTCGCAGTGCACTTCGCCAGTGGTGCCCTGCGGGGAGGGTGGGGAGTCACAAGGGGGGTCACGGGTCAGTGGGCACAAGGCACGCACCCCAACTCCCCCACCCAGGGGCTGAGGGCACTCACGGGTGCTGCCCCCAGGCGGGTTGGGGGGCTGAGGGGGGGGTCTGGGACCCAGTGCTCACCTTGCAGGTGCAAATGGCACATTTGATGAGGCCGAAGGGGGGCACGACGGGGTGCCAGCGGGTGCCAGAGCCTCGCCATGTCTTGTCCCCATCGAAGTAGCAGCCTAGAAGAGGAAGAGGAGGAGGAAGAGGAATAGGTGGGCACAGCCCTGGGGAGGAGGGGCAGGGGGCAGAGCTGCTCCCCCGGCCTGTGCCCACTGGGACTCACCCTCGCTACTGTCCCGTGCCCGCTCCAGCTTCATCTCCTCCTGCTCCGTCTTCTTCTCTGCAAGGAAGAGGAAGACCATGAGGGGGTGCAGAGGCCCTGAGGGGGGACCCCCCACACCTTGTTCCCCCAGGGAATGCTCCTTGCTCCCCCAGACCCCTGCCTGGGACCCCCTCCTGGCCCCCAGGTACCTTGGCAGACGGGGCAGCAGAGCTCCTCGGGGTGCACCTGGTGGGTACAGTTGAGGGGCTGGCACAGGATGGGGTCACAGATCACCGTGCGCTTCTGGGGGGGCAGGAATGGGGCTCGTTACAGGGGGCACAAATGATGGGTGCTTCCCCCCCCCCGAGCTTGTCCCACCCCGGCCCCATACCTGGCAGCTGCAGATGGAGCACTTCTTGTCATAGTCGGGTGCCCAGCGGGAGCCATGTGCCCGGTGCTGCCCCTCGAAGAAGCACGAGTTGGGGTCCTTCTTCAGCTGCTCCAGGTCCCTGGTCCTGGTACCCTCGGAGGGCTCAGCCTCCCCCAGGGTCTCCCCCGGCGCCAGGTGGGTCCCCCCAGCATGGCACCGGTTGGGGATGTGCACCTGGAAGTGGGGAGCAATGGGCAGGATGGTTGGCAATCCCGGGGGATCCCCGTTTCCAGTGCCCGTCCCCAGCTGCTCTCCATGGTCAGGGCTGGGGGACCACCATCGCCATCACCCTGGGCTGCTGGGACCATGCCGTGATGTCCCCTCCATCCTGTGGCAGTGCCACCCGGCTGGGCACCCCCCGGGCGGTGTTGGGGCTGGGTAGGGGTGCCCTGCCCCAGGTGGGGACCCACCTGTCCCCGCAGCTCCCCGTGGGGGTGGGCTTTGGTGCTGACTTGCAGGAAGGCAGTGCCCTGGGCCAGGTGCTGCAGGAGGTCGGCGTCCAGGTCCTTCACCACCCCCTGAGCCTGCCAGGGGCGAGAGGGGCACGGGGGAGTGAGGGCTGGGCTGTGTCCCCTGGCCATGGGGTGCCCCCCGCCGGGTGCCTGCCTCACCTCGGTGCTGTAGAAGCCCTTGAGCAGGCGCTTGTGCTGGTGGGGACGGGTGCCCAGCTCCCCCAGCTCGGCCACCCCGTGGAGGTGGGCGCTGACGGTGCCCTCGGCCGGGCGGCCCAGCCCGGCCACCGAGATCTCGTAGTGCAGGTGACAGTGCTCGTCCAGGGACAGCCAGGCGTGACCCCCCGCCCCGCTGGCCACCGGAGGGGACACCAGCTGCCCCGCCAGCGCCACTGGCATCTCTGGGCACAGAGAGGGGCGCTGTGGCGGGGGGGAAGAGGTGGGGAGGCTGCCCCACTGCCCCCCCGGTTAGCACCCCCCCGGGTACCTGTGAAGCGGGCCAGCAGCCCGCTGTAGGGCAGGGAGATGACCTGTCCCCGCAGCTCGCCCTCTGCCCAGTCCTTGGTGGCCACGTTGAGGAAGAGCTCGTTCTGCAGCAGCATGTGGGCATCGCGGGCGCTGGGGCTCTGCCAGGTACCCTGGGCCTGCCACCAGCGGGGGGAAATGTGGGTTGGGAGGGGGACTCACCCAAAAGCCCCCTGCCATCCCCTCCCGTGGCACCCAGCGCTCACCAGCCCGTCCTTGTAGCTGGGGGTCATGTCCAGCAGGATGTTCCTCTTGTTCTTGCGCCGGGGCTTGGTCTCCAGCGTGATGCCCACCACCTCGCTGGCGGTGCCCACCACCTGCACCTGCAGGCAGGGTGCTGAGGGGGCGACGCCAGGGGAGGGAGACCCTCCTGGGAGGGAGATGGGTGCCCCCCCCCCACTTACCTGGTACTCCAGGGTGCCATTCTCGTGCAGTGCCAGCTTGGCTGAGCCCACGGCCCCTGTGGTGGTGGGCAGCAGGGCGTCTGCTCCACACAGCACGCTTTGGATGGCTTCACCCAGGGGAGAGAGGCACAAGGGGGTGGTGAGGTGGGCATGGGGGGGCACGGCCGCCCCCCTTGTGCCCCAGGGTCCCTGCCCCGTGCTCACTGTCACAGCTGCGGCGGGTGGTGATGGTGCCAGCCAGCTGGCGAGCGTGCCGGCCCTCCGTCTCGGCCAGGATGCGGAGCTGGCCCCGCCCCAGCCACTGCAGCTCGCGGGCGGACAGGTCGCTCAGCACCTCTGCGAAGTCGGGGTCCTGCCGGGGACAGGGGGTGGGGGAAACAAGGGGCTTGGGCTCAGCCCCGGTGCAGGGGGCACCACGGCACAGGGTGGGGGACACACCGGCTTTACCTCCCGGCTGATGTTGGCACGGATCTCCCGCAGCGTCTGGCCCTGGTGCAGGATGCGGACCCGCAGCGGGACCCAGGGGGACTCTAGGCACAGCAGAGGTCCATGTGAGGGGCTGCGACCCCCATCTGGACTGCGACCAGTTCCCCTCTGCACCCCAAACCCACCCCTTTGTGCCCGCCGCCTCCAAACCCCCACACTTTCATGCTGGCTCCCTGTCCCCTGGACACCCCCCCACACC
>NW_015090822.1:318177-320559 GCF_001431845.1 Calidris pugnax
GTTCTCGGTGTCGCTCAGGGTCAGCATGGCCATGCCCCCGGCGCCCAGGTGTGCAGGGTCCAGCGAGGTCAGGATGGCCCCAAACGTCTCTGAGCAGGGAGTCGGGGGAGACAGGGGGGGCGTGAGGGGCGTGCGGGTGGGCACCGGCTGGGTGGGCACGCAGGGATCCATCCTTACCCGCAAAGAGTGCCCGGTGCTTGAGGATGTGCCCGTGGACCTCTCCGGAGGGCTGTGCCCGGGTGACGAGGGACACGCGGAGCTGCTCCCCCCGCAGCAGCTGGATGTTGGCCTTGGACACCGTCCTCCACATCCCGCAGAGCTGGGGGCAAGGGCAGGGATGGGTAGGGGCTTGGGGGGGGGCACCGCACGCCCGGGATAGACACCGTGCCCCCCCCGGCCCCTCTCACCATGCCATCCTCGGGGGCAGCGCTCTTCTGCACGGGGTGCTCGAACAGCACGGTGCCCTCGGGGTCGCTGAAACGCACCCGGCTCGGCCGCCCCAGCCTGCGGGCACCCGGGGGGGGGAGTTTTGAGCAAGGACCACCCACCCCCCTTCGCTCGGCACCCCCCCTTCCCTTGGCACCACCCTCTGGGCTGGCCCGGACCTGCCGCCCTGCCGGGTGCCAGCTCGGCGGGGGTCCCCCCGGGGTCCCCTGCCCCGCGGCGGTGCCGGGAGCCGGGGGTGGGGGGGGTGTCTCTGCCGGGAAAGGACCCTCCGGGAGCCGAGCGCTCGGGACCCGGCTGCAAATTGAGGAGCATTTTCGGCTCCGTTTGGCTCCCCCCGGTTGGAGCTGGAAATTAGTCACCACTTTACTATGCGGAGGGGCCGGGAAGCGAGGACGGGCAGGAGGAACTGGAGCGGGAAGGAGGGAGGGAGAGGAGAGGGAGAAGGAGAAGGGAGAAGGAACAAGAAGAAGGGAGAAGAAGAAAGGAGAAGGGAGGCTCGGCTGCCAGCGGCTGGTCTGGGGAGGGCACGGTGAGGATGGGGGACCCCGGCAGCCCCTGCCCGCTGCGCCCCATCCTCCGCCGAGCCCTGCGGCCGCTCCCGCTCGTTCCCCCCCCAGAGCTGGGGGCGAAGGGCTGAGGCTGCGCTGAAACACCGGCCAGACCCCCCCAGCACATCGCTCCCCTCCCCAGATCCCTCCAATGGCACCACGGGGGGACATGGGAAGGGAAACTGAGGCACAAGCATCGCTGCACACACCCACACACACTCCCACTCCCTTTACCCGGGGGGTGCCAGCTGTGCCAGCCTGGGCAGGGGGTCAGGACCCACCTCTCGTAGGCGATGGAGAAGAGCAGGCAGGAGCGCAGCAGGGTGAAGCGAGCCTTGGCCACCGCGCTGGACGTGGGGTGCCACGGCTCCGGGCCGCTGGTCAGCAAGGCCACAAACTCTGGGGAGGGGATGCTGATGATGGCAGGGGGGCGTGGGGGGGGGGCCGCTGCACACCCAGGGCGAGTGTGGGGGGGGCTCACCTGCACGGGCATCGTCACGGGCCATCCCCTCGGAGCTGAGGTAGGAGCGGTCGTTGTAGGGCTTGTCCAGGTCATCCTCCTTGTCCTGGAAGTACTCGAAGGTGTCGAAGTGGGGCGCGGGGCTCTTCTCCGGGGGGGCTGGCAAGGCTGGCAGGGAGTGGGCACAGGGGGAGACCATGGCACCAGGCTGCTTGTGCTCAAGAGCTCGGGATGGGGCCAATAATAAATCCCCCCTCCCGAGACAGGAAGAGATGTGCCCCACAAATCACGGGGGGGCTCTGTGCCAGGATGATGGGTGGGCATGTGGGGTGCAGGCAGACAGATGAGCAGGTTATCTGCACCCCCACTTCACCCCCCCAGGGCCGTTTGGGGACGGCTGTGCCCACGTGCTGTGCCCGGCACCTCGTGGGTACCCTGGGTGCACAGGTGAGCCCTGTAACCCCCCCTTTTGGGGGGCCGTGGGCAGTGTCCCCTCTCCTGTGCCTGGGGGGACGCTGTGGGTGCAGAGGGGATCCCTGAGGGGGGGCACCGGCCGTACTCACCCTTGGGACAGGTGTGGCAGCAGTGCCCGGGCAGCAGCATGGCGCGGGGGCAGGCGGGCACCGGGCAGTCCTGCTTCATGTTCTTGCAGTTCACCTTCCCCACCGGCTTCCCCCGGCGGTTCCTCTGCTGGGGGGGGGATGAGGAAAACCCGGGTGAGCTGCGCCGAGGCTCACCAGGCCGAGGTGTGCCCCCCCCGTTCCCGACACAGCCCGGCTCCCCCCGTCCCGGCCCATCTGCAGCTCCCGGGGCGGCCCGGACACCTTGCGCAGCCTCCAGCTGCCTGTACCGCAGCCAAGCCCGGGCCCCCTCCCCACGGCCCCCAGCCCCCTGCCCAGCTGTGCGCGGCCCCGCCAGCCCCGGCCT
>NW_015090822.1:322491-323743 GCF_001431845.1 Calidris pugnax
GAGGGAGCAGCACCCGGTCCCGCTCTTCACCCACATGTGCCCGGGCTGGTGAGGGGGGCGGCGGGGGGCAGCAAGCAGACACCATGGAAAAGCCTGGGGGAGGACATCATCCGGATGGGGAAACTGAGGCACGGGGGGGGCCTGGGGGCAGCCTGTGGCCACCCACGTCCCGGCCTTGCCACCCCCGCCAAGGGGGTCGGAGAGGGGCGGTGGGCGCACGGTGGGCGCCCAGGGAGGCGGGGGGGGAGGAGGGGGAAGCGCGGGGGCTGCCAAAATCAACTGCGGGCGGTGCAAACAGCCGGCCAGCTGTGCGGTGTAGCCAGGGAAACACGGCACAGCTGGAGCACAACAGGCCCCTGCCTCCCCACAGGCCTCCTCCCGGGCCTCCCCCCGGCACGGCCAGCGGCTGGTGGGGGGGCCGGTGCAGCACATCGCCCCCCGTCCCGGATACCAGCCCCCCATGGGGTCGCCCACCCCTGTCTCGCCCGCGGCCACCCCAGTCCCGCTCCCTGCCCCACTTTGGCACGTGTCCCGGTGGAGCGGGCACTGCTCCCGGGGCGGTTAGCGGGGTGCGGGGGGCTTGGCCGTGCCGGGGACTTGCCCAGTGGCAGGAGGCAGCCAAAAGCTGCCAGGCTGGGGGCTCCCCCCCGGCGGGATGGCCCTCTGGCATCGCCAGGGCTGGGACCCCCGCCAGGGCCACCGGCATCCCCCGGGCATGGCCCTGCCCGACGCCCTGCTGCTTGGCAAGCGCCATCTGCAAACGGGGGCCATGCCTGGCAGCGTGGCCACCCCCCCGGCCCCCCACCCCCCCCCCCGGCCCCCCCCCCGCCACCGACCCCGGCCCCCTGAGTCCTCCCTGCCTCCCAGCGTTTGCTTTTGTGGCCTCAGAGGATGCCGGGGGGGGACAGGTGAAGATGCTCAGGGCTGTCAGAGGTGGAGATCTGGGCGTCTCCACAGATGGAGATACCTGTTCCCGTGTTGGCAATTTGTGCTTGTTCAAAGTTCAAATTCGAGCACTTCTCCAGCCTGGTGAGACGTGGTGAAGCTCAAAAGCCCATAGCTGCAAGGCAGAGAGCTCCTGGCAAACCACTGGAGGCGAGTGTGCTCACTGGAAAACTGTGTTTCCAGCAAAAGACCCACATTCCTGTGCTGGGAGCATGAGAAGTATGGCAAGAATGCCACCACCCCCCTTGCCAGTGATGCTCAGCATCCCTGCTGGACTCTCACTGTGGGGCTGGGTGTTACTGGTCGC
>NW_015090822.1:324132-326086 GCF_001431845.1 Calidris pugnax
GCCCCAACGGGGCCACCGGCTGCGGGCAGCTGGAGCCGCACCGGGACGGGGGACGGAACCGGCCGGCTGCAGCCCCCCCTGGCACCCGCACCCCTCCACCGCCTCCGCCTGCGGGGTGCCCTCCTGGTGGGACACCCCGATGGCACCCACCAAACCCACCCGGGGCCAGTGGGCGCGTGCCCTGCCCTGCCGCAAGGGTCCCGGTGCTGGGGCTGTGCCGTGGGCGGCGTGGGGCGCTGCGGGGGGCCCTCGCCAGCCCCCCTGCCCCACGCAGCTCCCCATTGTCTGGGCTCATTACCCGCTGCCTGCTCCGGCTTTGAACATGAGCCGGGCTCCGGGCGGCAGGAAGGAGCCTCCGCTCCCCGGGGATGGGGTCGAGGCAAAACCGCACACACCCCAGCCCCCCCCTTCCCCACCGCCCCCCGGGCACCCCGACACCCCCCTTGTCGCCCCACGCTGGGCCTGAGCCTGGAAGCGGGATGGCGCCGGGGGCACCCCCTTGGCTCCAAAAGGAGCCCCCCCCAGCGCAAGCCGCCGTGGCGCGGGGTGCGGAGAGGCGACGGCCTCCCCAAAGCTTTGTGCCGAGCGCGGCTCACCCCATGACTAATCCCCCCGGCCTCGCACACACGCGGCGGGGCGGGGGGGGCTGTCGTAATGGGTGGAAATATCTCATAATTCACGTTGGACACGGGGATTACAGCCGTTCCGGCAATATTTGCACAACTGGTAGGAGGTTTGCAGGGCTGCGCCGCCCCAGACGAAGGCCAAGTTGGGGAGGGGGTGTCTGGGGATGGAGGAGGTTTTGGGGGTGGCAGGTATGGGGAGGGGGATGCATCCCGGGGGGGCGGGAAGTGGGGAGAAAGGGCTGTTTTCCGCCTTTGGACACATGGAGTTTATTAGGGAGGGCGCGTTGCCGGCATGGCGGGGGGGGGTGGGGCCCTCGCCCCCTCCTGCTGCGCTGGGCACGGGGAGAGGGATGGAGACCCCCAAAGCAGCCTCGTCTGCCAGAGCTGAGTGGATCCTGGCCCTGCCCCGGAGGCTCCGTGCCCCCTCCCAACCCCATAGCGCTTCCAGGAGCACCCAAAGGTGCTGGTGTCCCCCTCTCTCCAGCGTCCCCTCCTCAGAGGCCCTGTGGGGCGACCCCGGCGGGAAGAGGGTGGGGGGCAGGGGGAGCCGTGTTTGGCGTGGGGATTAGCGAGCTCCCAGAGCGATGGTGGTCTCCCCCCCTTCCCCACCGGACATGCAGGCAAATATTTGTGCCCAGACTTCGCAGGACAGCGAGAAGGAATTTCATTCTTGCGCCCACCTGCGGCTCGGCCGCCTGGCATTAACCCCTTCACCGCCCCGCAGGATGGAGGGGGGGGGGGGGGCTCCCCGTCAGGGTGGGGAACTGGGCTGAGGAGTGGGGGGCACGGTGGCATCGCCCACGGTGGCCACTGGCACAAGGCAAGCGGAGCAGCCGGAGGGTTTGCCTGTGGGCATCCTCTGGGCAGCACCCAGGGCGTCGTGCTTCCAGGAATTGGGAAAGGGGAGGGGGGAAATCCGGCCAGACATCCCCCCCACCCGGGCCAAGGTGCTCTGCCCCGGGACGTGGGGAGGGCGTGGGGAGCGAGATTTGCCCACAGATGTTTATTGGCAATTCACAAATGTGAATCCAACCAGGCTCTGGGGGTGGGGGGGGAGGGGGCACCCAGCTCCCGGGGTCTGCCTGTGCTCGGGGAGGGGTCCCCCGCTGCCTGGCACCCCCAGAGCCCCGCTGTGCTCCTTTCCCTGGCCCCGGGGCCAGCTGGGCCCTGAGCAAACGGGGCTGTTTGCTCACACCAGGATTAGCCGCTCTCTTTGTTCCTTTGACTTTCCCTTCCCTTTATACTGGACCCTTTTATGGGGGCTTCAAAGGGGGCTGGGGACCCCCCCCTCCCTGCCCATGGAAGCCCAAGTTTGCTTCCCATGCCCC
>NW_015090822.1:335143-336013 GCF_001431845.1 Calidris pugnax
GGGGGGGGTTGGGGCCCTCGCCCCCTCCTGCTGCGCTGGGCACGGGGAGAGGGATGGAGACCCCCAAAGCAGCCTCGTCTGCCAGAGCTGAGTGGATCCTGGCCCTGCCCCGGAGGCTCCGTGCCCCCTCCCAACCCCATAGCGCTTCCAGGAGCACCCAAAGGTGCTGGTGTCCCCCTCTCTCCAGCGTCCCCTCCTCAGAGGCCCTGTGGGGCGACCCCGGCGGGAAGAGGGTGGGGGGCAGGGGGAGCCGTGTTTGGCGTGGGGATTAGCGAGCTCCCAGAGCGATGGTGGTCTCCCCCCCTTCCCCACCGGACATGCAGGCAAATATTTGTGCCCAGACTTCGCAGGACAGCGAGAAGGAATTTCATTCTTGCGCCCACCTGCGGCTCGGCCGCCTGGCATTAACCCCTTCACCGCCCCGCAGGATGGAGGGGGGGGGGAAATCCGGCCAGACATCCCCCCCACCCGGGCCAAGGTGCTCTGCCCCGGGACGTGGGGAGGGCGTGGGGAGCGAGATTTGCCCACAGATGTTTATTGGCAATTCACAAATGTGAATCCAACCAGGCTCTGGGGGTGGGGGGGGAGGGGGCACCCAGCTCCCGGGGTCTGCCTGTGCTCGGGGAGGGGTCCCCCGCTGCCTGGCACCCCCAGAGCCCCGCTGTGCTCCTTTCCCTGGCCCCGGGGCCAGCTGGGCCCTGAGCAAACGGGGCTGTTTGCTCACACCAGGATTAGCCGCTCTCTTTGTTCCTTTGACTTTCCCTTCCCTTTATACTGGACCCTTTTATGGGGGCTTCAAAGGGGGCTGGGGACCCCCCCCTCCCTGCCCATGGAAGCCCAAGTTTGCTTCCCATGCCCCCCCCCCGTATC
>NW_015090822.1:336132-337471 GCF_001431845.1 Calidris pugnax
TGGTGGGGGGAGCATGGCAAGCCAGGAGCAGGGTCTGAGGGTCTGTCCCCCCCCCACAACACCCCCCTTCACCTGGCAGGGGCAGCCAACGCTGGCATCACCCCTTCCCAGCGATGGGAACACCAGCTTGCCCAGAGGCAGGGGTGGGGGGGGGCTCCTGCTGCCTGCCCACTTCTGGCACAGCTGAAAAAGGAGCATTTTGGGGTGAAGGAGGGTCTATTTTAGGCACCCTAGTCCCAGCTGCCCCCCAGTTTCCCCCCCCCATGGGTTCATTTGGCTAATCAGGAGGGCAGGCAGGGAGTGGGGGGCACCAGCACTGCAGAGGGGGGGGCTGGCGTGGGGCCAGCGCTGGCCGAGGGGCTGAGGGTGCCAGCGGGGACCATTTGTGACTTGTCACGTCCGCAGGGACGGGGCCGGCCGTGGGGGGGGACACGTCCGGCGGTGTTTGACCCCGCTGCTGGTGGCTCCAGCCGCTGCCAACTGTTCCTCGGGCAAGTTGGGCTACCACCCTGGTCCCTGGGGCTGCGGTGGCCACCGGACCCCCTGTCCGGGCACCCTGCGAGGTGGGTCGCCGTGGGGCGGGTGAGGCGTGGGGCAGGCGGAGCGGGGCCGGGGTGTTTACTCTGCCTGCTGTCACCCGGCCAGGCGCTGCCGGGAACCGCCGGGACGGGGGTGGGAGCGAGCGCAGGGTGGGAGACGGGAGTGCCCGGGCTGTGGGGAGAGCAGGGGAAGGGGATGTGGGCTGGGGGAGGAGGGGAAAGAGCCCCCCAGAAGGGACAAGGCCCCCTGGGGCCCCGCTGTGTGCTGCACAGAAGGGTCCCTGGGCACCACAGCCACACCGCGGCTCTTACCTCCACGTGTGAGGGATGCAGGGGTCAGAGCCCACCTCTGGGCAAGGGGCACTGGGGTTGCAGGTCACCAGGGACAGGCTCCACCTGTGGGCAAGAATCACTGCCATCAGAGCCCACCTCTGGCTGAGGGTCTTTGGGGTCCACTCCCAGGTAAAGGCCAAGGGTACGAGGTCCACTTCTGGTTGAAGGTGACCAGGGACGGTGTGAGGGCCACCAGGGTTGGAGCCCACCTCTGGGTGAGAGTCATCAGGGTTTCAAGGTCCAACAAGGTTTGAGGTCCACCTCTGGGTGAGGGTCACCAGGGTGTGGGGCCCACTTCTGGGTGAGGGTCAAGGGTATGGGGTGAGGGTTACCAGGATTGGAGCCCACCTCTGGGTGAGGGTCACTGGGTTTCAAGGTCCACCTCTGGGTGAAGGTCAAGGGGAGAGGGTCCACCTCTGCATGAAGGTCACCAGGGTTGAAGCCCACCTCTGGGTGAGGGTCACCAG
>NW_015090822.1:348232-355712 GCF_001431845.1 Calidris pugnax
CCCCCCCAGCTTGCCCACAGCCCCCATGCCCCCCTCCAGGGTCCCCGAGCCTCACTCACTGCCCCCACACCCCCTCACCCCCTCCCCAGCACATACCATCCCCAGATTTGGTGGGGGGAGCATGGCAAGCCAGGAGCAGGGTCTGAGGGTCTGTCCCCCCCCCACAACACCCCCCTTCACCTGGCAGGGGCAGCCAACGCTGGCATCACCCCTTCCCAGCGATGGGAACACCAGCTTGCCCAGAGGCAGGGGTGGGGGTGGGCTCCTGCTGCCTGCCCACTTCTGGCACAGCTGAAAAAGGAGCATTTTGGGGTGAAGGAGGGTCTATTTTAGGCACCCTAGTCCCAGCTGCCCCCCAGTTTCCCCCCCCCATGGGTTCATTTGGCTAATCAGGAGGGCAGGCAGGGAGTGGGGGGCACCAGCACTGCAGAGGGGGGGGCTGGCGTGGGGCCAGCGCTGGCCGAGGGGCTGAGGGTGCCAGCGGGGACCATTTGTGACTTGTCACGTCCGCAGGGACGGGGCCGGCCGTGGGGGGGGACACGTCCGGCGGTGTTTGACCCCGCTGCTGGTGGCTCCAGCCGCTGCCAGCTGTTCCTCGGGCAAGTTGGGCTACCACCCTGGTCCCTGGGGCTGCGGTGGCCACCGGACCCCCTGTCCGGGCACCCTGCGAGGTGGGTCGCCGTGGGGCGGGTGAGGCGTGGGGCAGGCGGAGCGGGGCCGGGGTGTTTACTCTGCCTGCTGTCACCCGGCCAGGCGCTGCCGGGAACCGCCGGGACGGGGGTGGGAGCGAGCGCAGGGTGGGAGACGGGAGTGCCCGGGCTGTGGGGAGAGCAGGGGAAGGGGATGTGGGCTGGGGGAGGAGGGGAAAGAGCCCCCCAGAAGGGACAAGGCCCCCTGGGGCCCCGCTGTGTGCTGCACAGAAGGGTCCCTGGGCACCACAGCCACACCGCGGCTCTTACCTCCACGTGTGAGGGATGCAGGGGTCAGAGCCCACCTCTGGGCAAGGGGCACTGGGGTTGCAGGTCACCAGGGACAGGCTCCACCTGTGGGCAAGAATCACTGCCATCAGAGCCCACCTCTGGCTGAGGGTCACCGGGGTTTGGGGTCCACTCCCAGGTAAAGGCCAAGGGTACGAGGTCCACTTCTGGTTGAAGGTGACCAGGGACGGTGTGAGGGCCACCAGGGTTGGAGCCCACCTCTGGGTGAGAGTCATCAGGGTTTCAAGGTCCAACAAGGTTTGAGGTCCACCTCTGGGTGAGGGTCACCAGGGTGTGGGGCCCACTTCTGGGTGAGGGTCAAGGGTATGGGGTGAGGGTTACCAGGATTGGAGCCCACCTCTGGGTGAGGGTCACTGGGTTTCAAGGTCCACCTCTGGGTGAAGGTCAAGGGGAGAGGGTCCACCTCTGCATGAAGGTCACCAGGGTTGAAGCCCACCTCTGGGTGAGGGTCACTGGGTTTCAAGGTCCACCTCTGGGTGAAGGTCAAGGGGAGAGGGTCCACCTCTGCATGAAGGTCACCAGGGTTGAAGCCCACCTCTGGGTGAGGGTCACCAGCGTTTGGGGTCCACTTCTGCGTGAGGGTCAATGGTACAGGATGAGGGTCACCTCTGGGTGAGGGTAACCAGGATTGCAGCCCACCTCTGGGTGAGGGTCACCAGGTTACAAGGTCCACCAGGGTTCGAGGTCCACCTCTGGGTGAAGGTCAAGGGGATTGGGTCCACCTGGGTGAGGGCTTTTGGTGCCCTTCATACCTGTCTGCCACAGCTGGGACCAGGACACAATTGTTCCAGGGCCACCTATGCCATCTCTTCTTCTCCCAGGGCCACCTTCACCCCCTGGACAGGCAGAGCCAAGGCGGTGACCGCCGAGGTGCCGGCCACCGAGCCCTGGGGCCAGCGGGCAGGTGAGCAGCCCCAGAGGGCGCACAGGGACGCCCTTCCCGCTCCCGGAGCCGAGGGAGGAAGCGGCCGGAGGCAGGAAGCCGTCCCCCGGGCCCAGGGCCCCCGCTGAGATTTCGCTCGAAGGTCAGTGGCGACACAACAGGAAATCGCGCTGCCTCGGCCGTGCCGGAGCCGCAGAGCCGTGCCGTGCCCCCCCGGCCACCCCCCCGGCCCGGCAGCTCGCGGGGAGCCCCCGCCACCGCCACCCTCCATGGAAGGGGGACGGGAGCCGGGGAGCAGCCGCTGGCCCTGGGGTGGGAGATGCAGGACTGAAGCCCCCAGCTGAGCATGGAGCTGAACAGTGAGTGTGTGGGTAAAACGGGGGGGGCAGGAGGGGGCCAGAGCGTCCCCCGCACGGGCATCCCAGGAGATGAGCCCTACACGTGGGCATCTCTCCTGGTTTAGGCTGAACTGGCCAATCACGGGTGACAGATGCCCCCCAAGGGTGGCTCTGGTTTGGTGGGAGTTGGCCACCAGCCGTGGGCGAGGGCAGCCCAGCATCTCTCTGCACCAGCCCTTGGGGAAGGGGCTGTCCCAGGGGCTGCGGGGAGAGCGTAGTGCCCAGGTGGGGAGATGCCCAGAGGGCTTTGAGGAGGAGATGGCAGGATGGCCATGGCTGGGGACAGCAGCCGCCCGGCTGAGAGGACAGCAGCGTGCTGGTGGCACTGGGAGGGTGGTGGTGGTGGCTGCTGTCCCTGAGCCAGAGCAGTGGCACGTCAGGGGACGAGGGATTCCCCGAAGCGCACGTGACGTGCCGGCCGGAGCCGCTGCTGGCAGGGAGCGGGAGGGCTGGCCCCGCGCCACGCAGGGAGCCTGGCTCCGCTCCCCAGCGGCCACAAACCTGGCACCGACCCGGCCACACGGCCCCCCAGCACGGAAACCCCGGCCACCCGCTGCGACTGAACTCCTCAGCCCACATAGACACCCCCTCCGCATGTCCCCGGGGGGCTGGGGCGAGGGGCTGCCCCACGGGAGGTGGCCAGGGAGGGTGGGATGGTTGCCCAAGGGATGCCCACTCTCCCCCAGGACTGCTCCTCCTCACAGCCTTCCTCCTGCACCTGGAAGAGGGTCCCGCCAGCCCGGCCCGGCTGGTCTGCGACAGCAGGCTCATCAACAAGTACATCGAGGAAGCCAAGGAGATGGAGAAGGGAGTGGTGAGGGTAACTCCCCCCTCCCCCCCCCCCCCAGGTGCCAGGCCCTGCCTGCCCTCGGCTGCCCCACGGTGCTGCCCTCGGTGGACTTCAACGCCCAGCAGTGGAGATCCCAATCGGTGAGAGGGGATGGGGGGGGACAGCGGTGGCACTGGGGGTGCCCGTGGGGCTGGAGGAGGTTGGCACAGACACCGGGAAAGCCAAACGAGACGCCTGCGGGCAAACCCGGGAGCAGAGGAGTGAAGGGGGTGTGGGGGGGCCGGCCCGCTCAGTGCCCGCTCCCCCAGAACGAGAGCAAGCGGCGGGAGCTCCTCTGCGACCTGGCGCTGCTGGTGGGGGCGGCGGCGGGGGCCCGGGGCCAGCTCCGCCAGGACTGCGGGGCCACGCAGCTGGGACAGCTCTACCGACAGGCCAACGCCTTCCTCCTGCTGCTGCAGACCTTCCAGTGGGAGGTGAGACCCCCGCGCCCCCCGTGCCAGCCCCGGCGCTGGGCTGGGCACGGTGGGGATTGTCACCCCCCGGCCTGTCCCTCAGGCAGGACCCTGGGAGCCGGGCTGCCCCCCACGCTCCGTGGAGCAGACGGACATCACCAGCATCTTCCTCGTCTACCGGCGGCTGCTGCAGGGCAAGCTGCGCCTCTTCCTCCACAGCCTGACCAAGGACTCATGCTAGCCGGGACAGAGGGGGGGCAGAGAGCCCCCCCGCTGAGGCTGCACAGGGGGCTCACCCCCGGCCCAGGTGGGAGCCATCCCACGGGACACTGGGTGCCCGGGGAGGTGCCCGCAGGGACGGGGTTGGCTCCTGCTCCTCCTCAAGCCTTTGGTGACCACGAGGACCGTGGAGGCAGAGCGACACCCCTGCGCCGGCGGGCACAGCCCCTGCTGCCACCCGGGCACCTCTACTGTGAACGCTTTACAATTAAAGAGCTATTTTTCTAAAAGGGGTGTTTGTGTCCCCCTTTTCCCCCCGCCACTGGGGACCACGCACCTCCAAGGGCCTCAGCGAGAGGCAGCCCCTTGGGGTCTCCCCCCAGTGGCTGGATCCTTCCCACGGCAGCCACCAGACTCCATGGAGCACCGTACCCCACTGGGGGACGTGAGCACCCCTCACCCCTCTGCCCCACTGCTCCTCAGGGAAGACACCAGGGCAGGTTTGGGGTGCCCATCCCTGGGGGAGCAGTGCGGGCCCCGCCACCAGCCTCACCTCTCAGCCAGTGCAGCCACATCTAGAAAACACATCCCATTTTAATCAAGAACAAGCCCAGCCCGACTCAGGACGGCTCCTTTGGAAATGGTCCCTGGTCCCCGAGGCAGACGGTGGCCGACCCGGTCCCGCTGTCCCTGGGCAGAGCGGGGAAGGCAGAGGTGGGAGCAAGCAGGACCAGCCAGCAGTCAGCAGCCAGCAGAGTCTCTACTCAGCCCTCAGGCACCTCTCTCCGTGCAGGAGAGGGCTGCGGGTCCCAGGAGTCGTCAGAAGAGGCCGGGATGAGGAGGGGGGATTTTCCTTTCCTCCCCCAGCTCTGGAGGAGCTGTGCAGTGTGGAAGTCAGGGCAGGATTTGAGGTGACAGGGCTCCTGTTTGCCTGCCAGCAGAACGTCCCCGGGGCAGGTCTAGAAGGCCAGCTTCTTCATCAGCAGGTAAACACGAGAGTCCACCTCGAACCCGTGCAGGTTGTTCGCGTCCCCCTGCAGCCGCATGAGCAGCCCCCCGTAGGACACGTAGGCAGAGCTGAGGCAGGAGAGGGGGAGCGGTGAGAGGGGGGAATCCCACGGGAGACCTGGGCCGAGATCCCGGTGTCTCCCCCACAGCACCCCAGGACACTGCATCCCCCCCAGACCCCCACCAACAGGCACTCACAGGCGCGTGGCAGCCTCCGTGGAGGTCTCATCCCCCTCGATCCTGTACACCTTGCCGTACATCACGTACTCAAACTGGTCTGCCCTGCAACGGGACGGCACCAGCTCAGAGAGGAGTCAAACCCAGGGACACCCCTCAGCACTCCACCTTCCCCCCCACCCCGCTGTAACCCGTACCTGGAGGGCCTGTCGTCCGTGGGGTTATACTCCCCGTCGTCCAGGGTGCCGTCCTCATACAAGGTGCTGGCGATGACCAGGCGGAATTTGTCCCCTGGGAGGAGAGGGCAGGGGGTGAGCAGGCGAGGGGCTGGAGCAGCAGCAGCCACAGCAGAGCTCAGGACGGTGGCAAGGAGCTATCCTGGCAGGTTCAGCACAAACCCCCACCCCTGCCTTCAGCCCCACAGTGAGATCGTGGGGGACAAGGAAACGTCACACTGGATCCTGCCTCTCCCCGTTCCCCACAGACACCGGTCGCCACCACGGAGGAGACCAGAGCTACCAGGACACACCAGTGCTGGTGTTTGTGTGGGACGCAGCAAGAGATTCACGGGGAGAGTCACAGAGGGCTTGGCTGGGCCCCAGGCAGCGAGACCTGGCAGTGCTAACACCAGCCCTTCCTGCCTCACTGCACGTAAGACTCTTTTCAACTTGTTTTGTATATTTGCTCGTTTCAAAAAGTCTCCCTGAAAGCTCAGTGGTGGCCAACTGAGAGAATTGCCCCAGAGAGCACCTCTGGGGAATGGGCTGGCGACGAGCCCCAGTAAAGCAAACCAGAGCCCAGCTCAGCCCCAGCACAGCGAGAACACCCAGCGCCTCGCACCCCTGGGGACAGCACAGCGTCCCAAAAACCCTGTGACAGCGCATTCCTTCTTTGCACACAGTCTTCTCTCCTCCAAGCCCCAGCAGGTACCCCTCTATCCTCCTCCCAGCCCGTTGAGGGCCAGCAGCCCGGTGCCTTACCGAGGTCCACGGGGTAGATCTGGATGTTCACGTCCAGGATGAGGTCCATCTTGAAGGACTCGCTCTCGCAGTGCAGGCGGGACACTGGGGAGAGCAGCAGAGTCAGGGCAGGCAGAGCTGGGCGGCAGCCGGGCACCAGGGGCAGGCCGTTCTTGTGTCCCCCCCAGGCCGGCACCCGGGCTGTTGGGGGGCGGGGGGGTGTCACCGAGCCCGAGAGGAGACCGAAGGACAGGCGGGCGGGGAGAGGGACGCGGAGGGGTAGAAAACGGCGCGCACAGGCCGCGGGGGGGCAGGGGGCCGGGCTGGGGAAGGCGGGCGAAGCGGGGGGACAGGTGCCAGAGACGGCGGAGGGACGGCGGGCACAGGGGCCGCGGGAGGGGACGGGACGGGCCGGAGCGAGGCAGGCCCAGCCCGGGCCGCGGGAGGGCGCAGACCCTGAGCAGGCGAGGGGCTGGAGCAGCAGCAGCCACAGCAGAGCTCAGGACGGTGGCAAGGAGCTATCCTGGCAGGGTCAGCACAAACCCCCACCCCTGCCTTCAGCCCCACAGTGAGATCGTGGGGGACAAGGAAACGTCACACTGGATCCTGCCTCTCCCCGTTCCCCACAGACACCGGTCGCCACCACGGAGGAGACCAGAGCTACCAGGACACACCAGTGCTGGTGTTTGTGTGGGACGCAGCAAGAGATTCACGGGGAGAGTCACAGAGGGCTTGGCTGGGCCCCAGGCAGCGAGACCTGGCAGTGCTAACACCAGCCCTTCCTGCCTCACTGCACGTAAGACTCTTTTCAACTTGTTTTGTATATTTGCTCGTTTCAAAAAGTCTCCCTGAAAGCTCAGTGGTGGCCAACTGAGAGAATTGCCCCAGAGAGCACCTCTGGGGAATGGGCTGGCGACGAGCCCCAGTAAAGCAAACCAGAGCCCAGCTCAGCCCCAGCACAGCGAGAACACCCAGCGCCTCGCACCCCTGGGGACAGCACAGCGTCCCAAAAACCCTGTGACAGCGCATTCCTTCTTTGCACACAGTCTTCCCTCCTCCAAGCCCCAGCAGGTACCCCTCTATCCTCCTCCCAGCCCGTTGAGGGCCAGCAGCCCGGTGCCTTACCGAGGTCCACGGGGTAGATCTGGATGTTCACGTCCAGGATGAGGTCCATCTTGAAGGACTCGCTCTCGCAGTGCAGGCGGGACACTGGGGAGAGCAGCAGAGTCAGGGCAGGCAGAGCTGGGCGGCAGCCGGGCACCAGGGGCGGGCCGTTCTTGTGTCCCCCCCAGGCCGGCCCCCGGGCTGTTGGGGGGCGGGGGGGGTGTCACCGAGCCCGAGAGGAGGCCGAAGGACAGGCGGGCGGGGAGAGGGACGCGGAGGGGTAGAAAACGGCGCGCACAGGCCGCGGGGGGGCAGGGGGCCGGGCTGGGGAAGGCGGGCGAAGCGGGGGGACAGGTGCCAGAGACGGCGGAGGGACGGCGGGCACAGGGGCCGCGGGAGGGGACGGGACGGGCCGGAGCGAGGCAGGCCCAGCCCGGGCCGCGGGAGGGCGCAGACCCTCGCGGGGAGCAGCCGGGCCCGGGCGGGCGGCGC
>NW_015090822.1:357679-358059 GCF_001431845.1 Calidris pugnax
CCCTGCTGAGACCTGGCACGCTCGGTGCAGGCGGCCGGGGCTGTGCTCGCCAGCCGGCAAGGCCCCCCCCGGGGGTGCTGCCCCCGCCAGCCCAGCACCGTCTGCCTCCCTGCCCCGGTGGGACCGGGCACAGCTGAGCCCCGACCCCGGGCACGGCCTGGCACCGGGGGTCACGGGCACGCAGCCACCCGCGTGGCCAGCTGGTGGAGGGCGGGGGGGGGCATGATTCCAGGTGCCCCCCAGATGCCATGGGGCCGGGAGTGGCAGCAGGAGCCTGGCATGGCCCCCAGACCCCCAGGGCTGGCTGTGTGGCACGGCCATGGTGCCAAGCCCCCTCCTCGGCCCCGCGCCCAGGCAGCCTGTGGGGGCAGGATTGGCTG
>NW_015090822.1:358069-360293 GCF_001431845.1 Calidris pugnax
TTGCCCTGCACCCCAACCCCATCTGCCCTGGCTCTGCCCGTGTCCCCGCTGCCTCGCCGTCCCCGTGCTGTGCCACAGGAGTGCGGGTGGCCAGAGGGACCCATGTGCCACCCCCGTGATGCCAGGTGTGGGGGGAGGGGGGTGAGCAGATGGCGCCAGGGTGGGTGCCGGCGGTGCTGGGGGGGTCGGGGAGCCGTTGCCCGGGGAGCGCCGTTTGCCAGCCAGGTGCCTGGCGTTGCCTCCTTATCTGGGATTAAACAAACTCTCCCCAGATCCGGCGCCAGGCGCTGCCCCTCTGCCCGTGGGACCGACCCTCCCCTGCTCCCTGGCCCCCCCATGCCCGCTGCCCCCCTCCCCATGCTGGGCGGTGGGGGGCACTCAGGCCATGGGGGTGAAGAGCCCCCCCAAAAGCTGTCCCCAGGCTCCCCTTGCTCTGGTGGTGCCGTGGCCCCCGGGATCTCTGCCCATCGGGGTGTCCAGGCCAGGCAAACCTGGGGGGGGGGAGCACCCAGCCGGTGCCCCCAAAGCAGGGCACAAGGTGGCACCTCCTTTACCCCCACCTTGGGGCACCCCCAACACATCCCAGCGCAAAGTGGGACCCACCGGGGTGTCCCCCTGTCCCTCTGTGGCTGGGCCTGTGCCCCCAGCGTGGTGAATCCTGGCAGCCCCAGTGCCCGCGGTGCCCAGCCCCTCGGGAGCGGGGTGCAGCCCGCCCCCCCCTCGTTAGCCGCTTGGCTCTTATCACCTGCCGCTAAATTACACAGCACCGGCCCCTGAAACACGGGCAGGTGGCCTTTGGGAGCCAACAGCAGCCATTGGCGGGCTGCCTTTGCCCGGGGAGGGGGACGGGGAGGGGATTTGGGGGACTGCCCGGGTTGGGGGGTGCTGGGGGTGGACCCCGGGGCTGCAATAGGGACCCCACGGGCAGGAGCAGGGGAGCAGCAGAAAACCTGCCCGTACCCCTGCCCGTGCCCCCTGCCCGCACCCCTGGCCACATAACCCCCCGGGGAATGCAGCCCCTCTTACCTGCAGCCCCTGCCACCCCCCCCCCCGCCCCCCAGCCCGTTTCGGGGTGCGGGGTGGCAGCCGGTGCTTCAGAGGTGGCGGTGTCCCCTCTCATCTGCCGCCACAAAGGAGCCGAAGCGGCCGCCGTTACTGGGCAAACAAGGGCAGGGCCGTGCCGGGAGGGTGGGCAACCGCCGGCACCTGCGGGCAACCCCCCGCCCGCCCTGCTGGCACCGTGGCGAGGGGCAGGTGGGCACCCTCCCCGTGCCCAGGGGTGGGGGTGTCCCCCCTGCACCCCGATGTGGGGGAGCCCAGGCCGTGCGAGCGCACAGAGCAGCGCTGCCTGCACACGGGTGCTCTCCCACGGTTGCCCCCCCCGGGGTACAGTGGCCCGGGGGGGGGGGGGCCCAGGCTGGGGGTCGGGCAGGAAGAGGGGAAGCCGAAATTAAGCTGTTAATGAGCCCGTCTGTCACCAGGCCACCAATTACACAGGCTGGGAAGGAGGAGATGATGGAGGGTGGTGTGGCAGAAGGCGGGGGGGGGGAGCAGGATGCCAGGGTCCCCAGCACGGGGGTGGCTGGGGGGGGCTGTCACCGTGTCTCGACAGCTTCCCATCACCACTTGTCACTGCCCCCATCCCCCCCGGGACACCAGCCATGTCCTGCGGGGACAGAGGGGACCGAGGGGCGGTGGGGGCCACGGCCGTGCTGGGAGCCCCAGGAAGGGATTAGCCCCCCCCCTCCTGCTGAGGCCCTGGGTGAGAAAAATGAGCTTCTGGGGAAATAAACCTGACCCTCCCCCCTGGCTGGCACGGGGGTGTCACCAGTGTCACGAGGTGGCTGTTCTCTGCACTCAGGGCTCACAGGGGCACGTGCCCGCGGGGAGCAGGGACGATGGGGATGCTTCATCAAGGATGGGGGCTTAGAGCCCCCCACCCCTGCCCCCTGTCCCTGCTGGGGACTGCTGCGGTGCCCGGCAGAGGCCCCCGTCCCCATCCCTGTCCCCATCCCTGTCCCTGTCCCCGGCCGGGATGGCCCAGGGCAGCCACATTCCTCCCGGCTGATGCTGACGTCGGTTTTTCCGCGACACCTCGGGGGAGCAGGAGCCCCTCGGGGCTGGCGGAGGGACAGGGCCATCTCCCCGCTGTCATCCCCCCCGCCTGTCCCCACCACGGCCCTCGGCAGCGCCCCGTCCCCCCAGGGACCCGGGGGGTACTGGA
>NW_015090822.1:360303-360720 GCF_001431845.1 Calidris pugnax
GCTGGGGGGGTCGGGGAGCCGTTGCCCGGGGAGCGCCGTTTGCCAGCCAGGTGCCTGGCGTTGCCTCCTTATCTGGGATTAAACAAACTCTCCCCAGATCCGGCGCCAGGCGCTGCCCCTCTGCCCGTGGGACCGGCCCTCCCCTGCTCCCTGGCCCCCCCATGCCCGCTGCCCCACCCCGCTCCTCCGTGGTGGCCGGGGGGTGCGTGCCCACCGTGCCCCTGGCAGAGCCACCACGTTGAGCGGGATTAGAGCCGGGGGATTTTGCGGGGCTCGGAATTAACTTAAGGGCTTTGGAAGACAAACAGATTAAGGAGCTGCAGGGATCGGGGTGAGGATCAGCTAAATTGGAAGCAGAGGCAGGCAGCAGCTTCCTGCCCAAACCCCTCTGCCCCCCCCTGCCCAAACCCCCACCCC
>NW_015090822.1:360838-362402 GCF_001431845.1 Calidris pugnax
CCCCCCCCGGGTGAGCGGGGGCCCGGGGGGGGGGGTGCCCATCCCTGCACCCTGCTGGGCTGGTCCCCACCTGGGCTGGGGGTCGGGCAGGAAGAGGGGAAGCCGAAATTAAGCTGTTAATGAGCCCGTCTGTCACCAGGCCACCAATTACACAGGCTGGGAAGGAGGAGATGATGGAGGGTGGTGTGGCAGAAGGCGGGGGGGGGGAGCAGGATGCCAGGGTCCCCAGCACGGGGGTGGCTGGGGGGGGCTGTCACCGTGTCTCGACAGCTTCCCATCACCACTTGTCACTGCCCCCATCCCCCCCGGGACACCAGCCATGTCCTGCGGGGACAGAGGGGACCGAGGGGCGGTGGGGGCCACGGCCGTGCTGGGAGCCCCAGGAAGGGATTAGCCCCCCCCCTCCTGCTGAGGCCCTGGGTGAGAAAAATGAGCTTCTGGGGAAATAAACCTGACCCTCCCCCCTGGCTGGCACGGGGGTGTCACCAGTGTCACGAGGTGGCTGTTCTCTGCACTCAGGGCTCACAGGGGCACGTGCCCGCGGGGAGCAGGGACGCGGGGCTGGGGACGGAGGGGACAGAGGGGACGGAGGGGACAGCCCTGTCCCCCGCCAGCAGCGGGGCACATCTCTGGGGGCGCCAGGCACTCCAGACCCCGTGAAAGCACCGGGACCTTTGCTGCCCGTTTTGGGGTGAAACTTCCAGGGCAAGATCCCCAGGGCTATTCGTGACCCGAGCGCGGCAGGTCTCAGCCAGGCTTTGGCGCTGCAGCGGGGAGAGGAGGCCAGGCCAGGGTGGGCTGGGGGTCCCGGAGGAGGAGGAGGAGGAGGAGGAGGGCTCTGCACCTCCCGGCCCCCCAGCCCTGCTGCCCCCAGCCCTTGCCCCCCTGAAATATTCATGGCCCGCAATGACGAGTTAATTTAATTGCTCTGATGAGGAGCTGAATAATTTACGCTCTTTGAGAGCAGGTCGGGAGACATCATTAGCAGCTGATCTTGGAGCAGGGAGGGGAAGAGGCCGAGCCCCCCCCCCCCCCCCGGGTGCGGGGTCCCCCGTCCCCCTACAGCCTTCTCCTGGGGAGCCTGAGGGGGCTGTGGCCGGGGGGAAGGGCGGCCGAGGAGGGGCATCCTCCCGCCGGGAGGAGGAGGAGGAGGAGGAGGGGGACGTGGTGAAGAAGGCTGGGTGTGGGGGACAGCCTCCTGCTGCTGCAGCCCCCCCGGCGCCCCCGGCCCCCTCCCACCGCCGCTTCCTGCGCAGGCGGCCCGGAGAGGCGATGAAAGCAGCCCCAGCAGATGTTTCTGGCTTGTTTTCATCTCATTAACCGTTTCCTCTTTTATTATGGGATAAATTATTAATTGTTCAGTGCGAGGAAGAAAGGAAAGAGAAATCCTGACGGAGAACCCGCAGGCCCCGGGGGGGGCGGTGGGCAGGAGCTGGCACAGCCCGGGGCGAGGGGAGGGCAGGGGGGGATTTGGGGTCCCTGGGGTGGAGGCAGCCCCTTGCAGTGCCACCAACCCCCAGGGCCCACCCCCCCAGCGAAAAAGGGGGGTGCTGAGGGGTGCGGG
>NW_015090822.1:362412-365125 GCF_001431845.1 Calidris pugnax
GGACCCCAAAGTGTCCCCATCCCAGTGTCCCCACGGCTGGGTGGCGAGGGCCAGGGCACCGAGCCCTCCTGTCCATCCTATGGCCCTCGGTTCCATGGGGGGGGGGGAATGTGGCCCCAACCCCATGTGCTGGGGCTCCCCCGGTCCTGTGGTCCCTGTGGTCCCCAAGTAGAGCCCCCCCGGTCCCCGCCTTGGTCGGCAGCCAGCGGGGATGAAATACGGCCGGGAGAAGGGGCCAGCGCGCTCCGGATTCCTGAGATAACGGGGACAGCCCAGACAGGGACCTTTATTTACATTTTTTCCTGGAAATTTCGGCCTCTCTCTGGTGAGACCCCATCCGGCTGCCGCAGAGATAAGAGGAGCTGGGGCGGGGGGGGCACTGGGGGTCAGGATGTGTCTCAGGGGGCTCATCCCCCACCGTGCCCCGATGCTCACCCCAGTCCCCGCACCCCATAAGGGTGGGGGCACAGCTGAGCACTGACGGGGGGCTCAGGGCTGGCTCCTTCCCCATCAAAATCCACGTTTCCTCCTCTCCACGGGTGGTGGGGGGACCTGGGGGGCCTGATCCACCTCGTCCCCTCACCCCCGTGGGTCAGGGGGAAGCCGTGCCTCCTGCCAGCTTGCCCCCCTGCCTCGGCAGAGCCCCGGGTAACGCTGTGGTGGCCACAGCAGGAAACGTGGGGCCAGAGGCCACGGCCAGGGCTGCAGCCAGCCCCGGGAACGCCTGCATTTCCTGCGTGGGGAGGGCTGCGGTGGGGGGGCTGCCCAGCCGCGGCACCCCCTCCCCAGGCAGGAACAGCCCCGGCTGCCCCATGGCGCTGGGGGACACGGGGGAACCACACAGGGGTCCCAGGCCATGCCCCTCACAGTGCAGGGGACATCGCTGTCCCGGGGGGGGGACAAGGGGCTGCTGTGCCCCACAGGTGTCCCCTGCACTTGGACCCCGGGGGGTCCTGTCCCCGCTGCACCCCATGGAGTCACCCAGGGGAGCTGCCTGGGGGATCCAGCATGGCTGGGGTAGGGGGGCAGGGCTGGGACCCACCGCGACCCCCCCAGGTGCCAGAGCCAGCTGGGTGGGGGCAGAGGGGCATCCCTGCACCCCCAACATACAGCACTGACACCCCCCAGACACGGACACACAGGAATCCATGGCACACACATACGTGTACGTGCTGCACACACGTGTGTGGTCCCCCACGCACATACACACACACACACCGTGGGGTGCTGGCGGGTGCCCCCCACCTCCTCAGCCGTCCCCCCCCCACCCCAGCCACTCTCTGCAGTTTAAGAGCCGGGAGGAATTTTAAATGCCTTGACCCGTGACCCAGCCCTGCTGGCCAGGGGAAGCCAGACCCCGGGCTGCCCCCAGCAGGAGGGGGCCAGAGGGGGCTGCAGGGGACCCCGAGCCCTCGGGGCCGGCAGTGGGCTGGGGGGGAGCACCCTGCCTCATCCCCCCCCCCTTTTGCTGCTCCCGGTGTGCCCGCCGCCTCGGTGAGCACCGGCACGGGCCACTCTAAACCCTCACCCCCCGTGGCTTGGGGATGCTGCAGCTGCGTGCCCCACACCGGGGGGGTGCTCTGTGGGGTGGGATGCCCCCGCCATGCCCTCTGTGAGGGGTCCCGGGCCCCCTACCCCACTCCTGCCCGGCTGCCGGCATCCCTGCCTCCTGCGCGGAGGGGCTGCGGTGATGGCGGTGTAATTAAAAACGCAATTAAGCGCTGCCACTTAGCAGAAAAGTCATACAGTTTGGGGATAATTATCTGACAATATAACAAGTTGCCCAACATTAATCAGGCGCTGATCTGCTCCAGCAGCTGCGCTCCCCGCTCCGGCCCCCCCCCGACGGCATCCTTCGGGAGACAGCCAGAAATCAGCCCTTTCGGGGGCCCCGGGGGCAGCACGCTCTGTGTCCCCCCCCAGCTCCCTGCCTGCGTTTGGGGGTTTTGGGGTGCCAAAGGAGCACACACACGCACGCACCCCCGGGGTGTTTCTCTCCCGTCTGTGGGTGTCGGGAGCTGCCCAGGGATGTGGGGCTGGTCCCAGGGATCAGCCATCACCCCAAGTAGGGGGACACCCCTGAAAGGAGACCTCCTAGGGGAGGGTGGCCATGGCCTGGGCTGGGGGTTGCCCACCCACCATTCTCCACCCAGGGACACCCAGCACCCCCACCCTCGCTGGGGACGGGGCTGGTGAAGGGTCCCAGGGGGGTTTTGGGGGTGCGTGGGCTCCCCAGGCCATCAGCGATGCAGGGAATTAATCAGTATTTACAGCTTGTATTTGCCCGTGCTAATGAAGTGCTTGTGCTGGAGCAGGATTAACTCAGGAGCAGAGGGGGGGCCCTCCCACCGTGTGCCCCTGGCATCGCCCATCCCCGTGCCGGGGCAGCCCCATCCCAGTTGCCCTCCCAGTGCCATGTCCCGGCTGGGATGCTGGGGGGTCTGTGGGGTCACAGCCAGGGGGGCACCCCTTTGGAGATGAACCCTTCAGTCCCCCCTTCCCCAGATTTGCCCCCCACGGCCAATGTGTGGGCACAACTCGCTCTCAGCCAGTCCCCCCCAGTTCCCCCCGGGCTCTGCCCGTCCCTGTCCCCAGCTGCCCGGTTTGGGGAGGGGGACAGGACACACAGCCCTCTGCAGCTCCAACTTCTAAGGGCCGAAGATAAAAGCAGAGCTCGTCGCCTTTGTTCGTGCTGCGGCCGGCGTGGGCCGGG
>NW_015090822.1:367562-368705 GCF_001431845.1 Calidris pugnax
CGGGCCCCCGCTCGCAATTAGCATGTCATTATGTGCCGGCACAGCCGCGGGTAACGGAGCAGAAAAGCGGCCCCCGCTCGGGGTGGGGGGGCCCCGGGGGGAGCACCCAGGCGCAGGGGGGCATGTGCCTATAGGCGCTCCCAGCCCCACGCGTTCCCGAAGTGCCACCGGCTCTGGGGACACCTCCCCAGTGCACCCCCCAGCCCCCGGGGACCCCCACGCACCCCGGGGGCCCCCGCAGCCCCTGAGGGAGCTGCCTCAGGAAAGGTTTCTGCTCCCCGGGGCAGACAAAGGCCCAGGGGTCCAGGCTGCTCAGCAAACACCGGGGGCTGATCACCGAGACCCCAAATCTGTGGCGGAGGCAGGCCGGGGGGGTCCCCACAGAGGCCGGGGGCACAGCGGGGACGGAGGGATGTGATCATGGAATACCACCAAGGCAAATCCCCCTCCTCTCCCGCCAGGTCCTACCTGCTGCTCGGAGAGAAGCCAGAGCCCCCCAGTTTGAACCCAGGGGTGTTTTGGGGGGACAGGAGCCGCCCCTGACGCGGGAGTGATGGGGGGAGGCCCCTCACGGGCTCCCCGGGAGGGTCCCCGAGCAGCCCCGCCGAGCTGACCTTATAGCCCACGGCCTCCTTCAGCCTGGGTCCCCCCGCAGCTGGCCACCCCGCGGCTAACGAGGGCTAATTACGCACGTGCCCGGGTTTGCCGACAGCTCCCAGGTGTCGGCATTTGGGGCCCTTCCCGTGCCCGCTCCCTCCGGGGCCCGGGGCGGCGGGACGGGGGGGTCGAGGGGGGGCTGCCGTCCGTCCCGGCGCTGGCAGGGGTTATCGCGGCGGAGCGAGGCGGGACGATAACCAGAGCCCCCTCCTGTCCGCACCCCGGGGTGTGAGAGCGGGAGGGGGACAGGGACGGTCCCCAAGACCCCGGCCCCCGCCTCGGGGCCGCCCCGGGCCGGCGGGTGCCCGTTCCCCGTTCCCCGCCCCGCTTGGTTTCTGCGGGGCCACGTTCCCACCCGCCCAATATTCATGTGGGCCCCCTCCCTCCCCGGGGGGCTGCTAATCCCCCCCGCAACGGGCCCGGGGATTGTTGACCGAGCTGCCATATCCCTTGAACAAGCAAGTCCGGGCCCCGCAGCTGCCGCCG
>NW_015090822.1:368715-370542 GCF_001431845.1 Calidris pugnax
ATGGTCTTTTGGGGCAGTAAACGGTGTCTCTCCCGGCACCCAAAATGCTGGCTGTGGCTTGTGTCGGAGGCGGCCGGGACGGTGCCACCGGGGGCAGGGGGGGCACCTCTGCTGGGTCCACCTCTCGGCCCCCTCCCTCCCGGCGCGGGCAGAGCCCCGCACGGCGATGGCGAAGGGCGAGGAGCAGCTCTCACGCTCCGGAGCTGTGGGTCATCGGAATTAGATTAATTAGCGTGTGCTAATGGCGGCTAATTAGCACCCGGCCGCGCTGATGCAGAGCTTGCTAAGGCGGGCACCTGCCCCCCCACTCCCTGCCCTGCTGCCTCAGTTTACCCGCCCGCAGCGGGGGGAGCGCGGCCCCCGGGTGTCCGTGCTGCCAAGGGACATCAGAGCGAGCGGGGAGGGGGGGGCGGCTGCCGGGCTGTTATCGGGGCCGGCCCCGCCGAGCGCCCCCGGCCCGGGCAGCCCCCGGCTCTCTCCTTATCTCAAGAGCTCGTTCTGGGCCGGGGGGGACGTGTCCGCACGCACAAGTGGGTGTCGGTGGATGCCCAAAGCACCCGGCCCTGGGCACGGAGGGGTGTCCATCTCCTGGGGGGGGGTGTGTGTATTTGAATAAATAAGGGTGGGAAGGGCAGAGCACCGTAGCTCCTGCTGCGGGGAGGGACGATGCGGTAGCCTTTTGGGGGGGCGCAGGCACCCCTGGGTGCTGTTGGTACCCAGAAAGATTAAAACCCGCCTTTTGTCTCCCCCCACAAGCCCCCAGGGCCCCGCAGCCGGATTCATCCCCGTTAAGTGCACGGGACAGATAAAGGGTCCTCAAGAGTCCCCAAGGAGCTGGCTGAGACACTCGCTGTCTCCAGACTGGGGTTTTGGGGGGCAAACACCCCGTCCCTCCCTCGCTGGGCCCCCTCGAGCCCCGCAGCAGTCCCAGCCCCCCGGGTGGGGGTGTTACGGGGAAAAGCCCCCTTCCCTGTGCTGTGCCCACCCCAGCCGCTCCTGGAGAGCCCCTGCTTCCAGGTGACATGGGGCCTTTCCCGGGGACACCACCCCCTCCCAAAGCAGCCAGTGCAACGGGTGCCACCCCCCCGTGGGGGGGCGTGACACCCCCTCCCCCCAGTGCTGTGGGGATGTCCCCGGGGGCTGTGGCCGGCACCTCATTCCTGGCTCCATGGGACGCGGGGGGGTTCCCGCGCCGGCACCGGCATTTTGGAGCGTTTTGGGGCATTTTTGGGGCCAACCTGGTCTGGGCAAGGGGGTGGTGCGAGGGGAAAGGCTACTTCAGAAATTGCAAACGCCGGCACAAGCTGTCCTGCCTTCAGTGCGAGCGGCAAGAGTGTGAAGTTAAGAGATAAAGAGGGAATTAGGAGATAAAGTCTGCGTAATCCCAGCTGCTCTATGCAATTAAAATGAGCTTCACCCCGCTGTAATTGGGTGGAAGCCGCCTGCCAGCGTCAGCGCCACCGGGAGCGCGGGGCGAGCCGGGCGCGGGATTCACCGCGCCGAGCACCGAGACTTATCTCCCCCCAGAAAAACCGAGGGGGCAGCGGCGGGGGGAGCGGGAGTTAATGAGCTGAGAGCGGAGAGCCCGGCGCTGGGGATTAGCTCCCGGCTCCGCTGCCCAATTCCCAAGGTTTCCTGGGAAGGTTTTCCTTCCACCGCGCCCGCGTCCTGCCCGCGCCCGCTCTGCGGGGCTCGGAGGTGGGCTCGGAGCAGGAAAAATGGGGCTTTTCTGCACCGGTGTGACCCCTCAGCGGGGACGGGGCTGTCCCAGCCGCCAGCACCCCCCCCGGCTCCATCCCACCCCATCCCACCCCACCCCTGCCCCGG
>NW_015090822.1:372118-373492 GCF_001431845.1 Calidris pugnax
GGTGGGGTAGCGATACCGGAGCTAAAAAAAAACCCCGAGAGGAAATTTCTCATTAGCCAGAAATGTGCGGCTGAACCTGTCTGACACCCCCGGCCGCGACACCCCCGGCTCCCGGCGACATCAAAGCGGGGGCGACGCGGGGCCCAGCGCCCGGTTGGGCCGGGGAGGGGAGCGGGGCGGGGGGCGAAGGGGTCTCCGGGAGGGGCCAGGTTTGGGGGCGGCAGGAGGGGCTGGGTGGGCAGATGGGGTGCGGAGTGCCCCCCGGGGACGGGACGGGCCAGCGAAGGCCGGGAGGTCTCTGCCTCTCGCCCCCGGCCCCGCAGCAGCCCCTTCGCCCCCCTCCCTTCCAGGGGAGCCGTTTCCAGCCGGGGTGGCCCGTGTGGGGGGGCGGCGCGGCCCCCGGCCCTTCCAGCGAGGCCGCCGTTGCCTTTTCCCTCCGCTTTCCTCCCGCAGACCCGGCCCTTTCCCGGCGCTGGATCAGCCCCGTCGGGCCAGTGCCCGGCCCTGGTCTAATGGCCCAAGGCTGCTTCTCGCCCCCCGGGCCAGCGCCGGGTCGGATCCTGCTCCTCCTCGGAGGAGGGGGCGGGCGGGCGGGGGGTGATTAATGCAGGCGCCTTCCCCCGCCGGCTGCGCTGCCAAAGGCGACCTCAGCTCCCAGGCATCCGGGGGGAGGGTCCCCTCCGCTCCCCGAGGCCCCCCCGGCTCCCCTCCGGGGGAGCATCCCGGGCCGGCTCAGCCGGGGGTGCTGGGCCCCGCGCAGGGGAACCCTGTCCCCCCCCGTCCCCCTCTGGGGACACTCCGGGGACACTCTGGGGACGCTCGGGGGGGCGAGGAGGCAGCCCCGGCGGCGGTGGGCGGCGGGCAGGGAGGACGGGAGCTGCGCCATGTGCGAGCCCCCCCGCCGGCTGCCAAAGGCGGCTGGAAGGAAGGAGTGGGAAGAAAATGATTAAAACAATTTCTTTCTTTATTTCTTTTTTTTTTTTTTAATAATAATAAAAAGCCCTGGGAAAAAGCCGCGTAGGGTCCTGGCACGTGAACAGAGTCTGTAAGTGGTCTTAAAAATTACCAATAAATAATCTTAACGGGAAACAGAAGGAGCGGGGCCGGGGCGTTCGTGGGTGTCTCACGGCTCCCGGCGGGCATGGGAAAACGCGCCGGGTCCCGTCCCCCCCCCGCGGCGGGGACACCCCCTTCCCGGGACACGCCGCGCCCCCGGCTCGGCCACAAGGCAACGGCCCGCCTGGACGGCGTCCGTGTGTCCGTCCGTCTGTCCGTGTGTCCGTCTGTCCGTCCGTCCGTCCCGGCCCCGCTGTGCACGGTTGTGCTGACG
The DNA here is from genome assembly GCF_001431845.1 of Calidris pugnax. Taxonomy (NCBI): domain Eukaryota; kingdom Metazoa; phylum Chordata; class Aves; order Charadriiformes; family Scolopacidae; genus Calidris; species Calidris pugnax. The sequence goes on from NW_015090822.1 coordinate 373,449, forward strand.
TGAGACTCCCCGTGGGTGTGCGCAGCCGCGTTTCCATGTGCCCG
>NW_015090822.1:375153-376903 GCF_001431845.1 Calidris pugnax
GTTTGTTGCAGTTTTGTTGTTTACAAGGAGTAGAACTTCCCCCAAAGCAAAGCCGGGCCAGGATGGAGGGCTGGGGGTGTCGGGGGGGCACCCGGGCTGGTGGGACCCCAAATCTTGCAGCACTGGGGCTGGGGGGGGTGGGCAGGGGAGCCCCTGAGCCCCACAGCGCTTCCAGCTGGGGGGGCTGAGGGGGTCAGTGAGCCCCAAAATGGGCTCTGACGTCTATTTGACTGCCTGCTCTTAAAATCTCAGCCCACCACGGTGCTGGGCGGAGGGTGGGGGTCCCAGTGTGGGGGGGCTGCAGTCGTGGCATCCCCGTGGGGCATGGGGAGCCCCCCCCAGCCTTGTTTACTGTTCCCTGGGGAGGAGAAGGGGGTTAATGAGAAACCCAAGGGCAGGAAGGGGAAGAGAGCACCTGCAGGGCCAGCCCGGGGGGAGGGGAGGAGCGGGGCCGAGTGCGGGGGAGCACCCCACATTTTGGGGAGCACCCCCTCGCACCTCTGTACCCCCGGCAAAGCACCCCGTGACTGAGCCAGCAGCGTGTAGGGCGGCCCAGGGACCCCAAACCCCCTGGCACGGGCAACCTGGGCTCCTGCTTGGCTACTGGGAAGCAATTCCCCCCCGGCCCGGCTCGCCTGGGGACAGTAGCCCCCGGGGGGGGTGAGCTAGACCCCCCCACTGGCACGCTCCCACCTGGCTCCGTAGCTGCTGTTCCACAGAGCAGCGAGGCCGGGGATTTGGGGATGACAGGAATTCGGGGGCTGCTGCAACGCTGCTCCCCGGAGCTGGACTCTGCCTGGGGGGGGCAGAGGGCCAGGACTGCGGGGCCGGGGGGGGTCTCCTGGGGGCTACGGGGAGCCCCTGGCGCTGGGACAGGCAGCCACCCCCCCCGCTCCTGCTCCTTCCACCCACCGGCTCTGCCTCCCACCATTCCAGCTTGGATTAAGGGAATGGGGGGACCCCCCCCCCGATTTCTGAGTGCGTTAGATGGAGTTTCACGGCTGGCTCTGCCTGTGACCCTGCACCCGGGGGGGGCACGCCGGGTCCCCAGGCACTGCAGGGGGGTACAGCACCCTGTGGTGGCACCGGTGCTGACGGGGACCCCCCGAATACGCGAGAGCCAGAGCTGGGGGGAGCAGAGAGGGGCACGGAGCCAGCCCGGGAGGAGAAGGACCCCCGTGGGGCAGCTGAGCCCCCCCCCCCCCCCCCGGGGCGAGCGCGATCGAGCAAAGGAAACTGTGGGTAAAATTCTTATTGCCTTTATTCTGCCCATGGCCTGACGCAGCCCCGCCGGCAGCACACACCCACGCACGCACGCTCACACTCAGGCACACTCGGGCACACGCCGGGGGGCTCTCCCTCGGCTGGCAGGAACCGGGAATCCTCGGGGAAGGGTCGAGTGAGTCTTTTGGCAGCAATCACAGCGTGTCAGGAGCGGCGCCCGCTCCTTCTGCATATAAGAGGAGGCTGGGGGAGGCCGGGCCTCGGCCCCCGGCGCAGCCCCCGGCCCCAGCCCCGCTCTCCGGCCCCCCCCGTGGGGAGCGCGGCCGCCGAGGGTCCGGGGGCGGAGGGTCCCTGTGCAAACGTGCTGACGGCCTGGCTCTGGGGCCCAGAGCTGGCCAGGAGAACCAAGAGGGTAAGAGATGCGGAGCCGGGCGCCTGCTCTCCCTCCTTCCCCTTTCTGCTCCCTCTTATTTGTTTTTGTTTTTTTTTTTTTCAATATATCTCTTTTTTTTTTTTTTTTTTTTTT
>NW_015090822.1:376913-377491 GCF_001431845.1 Calidris pugnax
CCCCCCCCTCCCCCGGGGCGAGCGCGATCGAGCAAAGGAAACTGTGGGTAAAATTCTTATTGCCTTTATTCTGCCCATGGCCTGACGCAGCCCCGCCGGCAGCACACACCCACGCACGCACGCTCACACTCAGGCACACTCGGGCACACGCCGGGGGGCTCTCCCTCGGCTGGCAGGAACCGGGAATCCTCGGGGAAGGGTCGAGTGAGTCTTTTGGCAGCAATCACAGCGTGTCAGGAGCGGCGCCCGCTCCTTCTGCATATAAGAGGAGGCTGGGGGAGGCCGGGCCTCGGCCCCCGGCGCAGCCCCCGGCCCCAGCCCCGCTCTCCGGCCCCCCCCGTGGGGAGCGCGGCCGCCGAGGGTCCGGGGGCGGAGGGTCCCTGTGCAAACGTGCTGACGGCCTGGCTCTGGGGCCCAGAGCTGGCCAGGAGAACCAAGAGGGTAAGAGATGCGGAGCCGGGCGCCTGCTCTCCCTCCTTCCCCTTTCTGCTCCCTCTTATTTGTTTTTGTTTTTTTTTTTTTCAATATATCTCTTTTTTTTTTTCTTTTTCTTTTTTTTTTTTTTTGCCAACTTCCTT